>NC_134651.1:6617156-6918117 GCF_030463565.1 Pelecanus crispus | reverse complement strand
CAGGAGAATCTTAATTAAATAATTGATTATTCTTAATGTTTAAAAAAAAAAAAAATATGTGCACATACACTTCCATGTGACGAGCTCCCAAGGGAAAATTTTGTAAAATAAGCGTAAAGTGTTTATTTAACTCAGAGAAGCAATTAAACCATTAAGAAGAGCTCAAAGTAGGCATTATGCTGATTACCCCTTAATTGCATGCATTCACAGCAGTGACATAGAAACTGCAACAATAACAACTATGTTACATAGTAATTTTTTTCTGACCTGGGCACATTTTACCACAAATCCATCAGCAATATATATTCAACAAAAAGCTAATTTAAGAGTGTCGGTCCATAACTGCCCAAGTTTTTCCCTACCAGAATGGAGATATCTAGGATTACTGCTCCTAAGACCAATTTAAACATGCTTAAGCTTACTTAGATACAAATAGATGAAGCTTTATCTACTTTTCGTGACGTACTATGTAATGTTAATGAGAGTCTAATTGCAATACTCATCTACTCTCTCCATCTGCCCTAATTGCAGCCACTTGTCAACGTGGCAGCATCTGACGGTGTCCCCTGCACTGTCCTCTCCTACGCCGGGGCTGTTCCAACCTCCAAGCTATCGCAGGACGGAGCGCGGAGGCTCCCGCCCGCTCTTGAGGCAGCGCTGGCAGCCATGGGTAGGCAAACTGCAACCCGAGGAGCTCCTTCAGCAGAACCGCACTTGGCAATCTGAATGGTTAAGAAACACCACTGAGAAGTCCCAAACCTTGCATTTTCCTTAGCTTGCAGAGGGGGCTTCCAGCTGCACTCACCACATACGAACACGGTCTGCAAAATTACACCGCGACCGCAAGCGAGTAGCTGAAATGCAGGAGTTTGAACACTCTTTCCAGCCAACAGCAGTTGCATCTCCCGCATCCCACGACAGAGGTAAACAAAGTAATTTTATAATCCCCTTGGCAGCGGCGGCAGAAGGCACTGCCGACAGGAACACGCTCTGCTCCAACCGCGCTGGAAGAGGAAAGCAGCTGCCAAAGCACCTAGTCGCCAAGAAAATTACAATATGATAGTCTTAATTATACTAATTGCATTCCCTGGTATTGAGGCAGGATTAATATAGTATTTCTTATGCTGGATTTCATAAACACAATCGGTTTCAGCTTAACTCTTCGTAATTGTATTTCATAGTTCTTGCAAACAATTAGCCACCAATTACATTCATTCAGTTTTGCAGATGACTGATAAACACCCCAAATATCAGAATCCTCCCCCAAGGGAGGCAAATTACTTCTAACTTGTTAAGTAATCTTAATGAACCCTCAGTGAAAATCCTGCAAGCAAATCACCCAACAGCACTTGCTTGCCACTTCCGTGCTGTTACCAAAGACCAGAAATCTTCCACCATGAGGAGAGCCATGCTTGGACCAGCTTTGGAGAGCTGAGTAACAGTCTTAAGGTGATGAAATGACCATATATAAATGATTTTTTTTAAAAAAAAAAAAAAATATATAATTAATTTATGATCCATCACTTATAAAATAGTTTATGATCTATCATATACAAAATCATTTAAATATATATATATATAAAAATAAACACACACACAGACATACTCACACACAAATACTCGTTTTAGAAATAGCAAAGTGTTTGAGCTAATCTAAGTCTCGAGGCAACAGGACAGCCCTTATTAGGTTCTCACTCCCACCCTACTCGCCGTAGCCCCATCACCACACTCAAAGGCTCTGGCTCACACAATTGAGAATGACGGGCATTGTGTTTCAGTCCCCTCTCCAGGCACAGCTCCAACATCCAAAACAATTCAGCTAGAAATGTTCAAACCCGTTCGGAGGAGATAATGTCATCTCCTGAGATAAAAATAGTATTTTATACTGTTAGGCCAAGGTCATCTGTAGTGACCAAGCCAAGATGGCATTTGAAGAGACTGACCCTTAGCAGAGGCAGGCGTGATAATCAAAAGCACACGAGTTTCTAGGAATTTTAGGCCGGATTTTTATAATACACAGTTTAGCCTCATTTAACATGTCCATCACTTAAAAGGTGACATTCGGATAAACAGGCCACATGGTTACTTACGCAACTTTGCCTGAAAGCTGTATGGACACAAAAACAAGCCTTTTGAGTTAAAATAAAATGAAGACTCTTGCTTGGCCAGCACTGGCAATAGCAAAGCCTTCGCATACCATAACAACAGGACTATATTTTGCTGACAAAGCCTTACACCAGGGTTTCTGCACAGGTTACTTGGCTTCCTTCTTCCATACCTGCGCAGTCACGAGCCCTTCACTTGCTAGGAGACAAAAAAAATAAGCCTTGCTGATGAATAACTTGCAATACTTCACACGCACACTGAGTTAACATGTTTCTGTGCTACTAAATATTTTTAAAACCTCCTATAGAGGATATTGTCAGAGAATTAACAGCAACTCAGAGCGGAAGGCGGAAGTTGTAAGCAATAATCAAACACAGCTTATAAACACAGCACTTGCAGAACCCTGCAGCTTTACGTTATAACACACAGGGGGTACATTAATAAGAAAATAAATTGCACAAATTATGACAGAATTTGGTCTTGTGCTGAACATTGAAAAAAACCAAACAAAAAACCCACTCATCTCCAGGAGTAGCTTGATTTTTAAGTAGTAGTTGATGGTCTCTGACCCATAAAGAAAGGAATAATTAAAATTAAGTTTCGCAGTGTTTAAGTGAGTTAACCACAGTATAGGTTCATTTGTTTGATTATATTGGCCTTAAATACTTTAGAATACAATTTCAGATTCTAGATGACTTTTTAGATAACTGTTGCTGATACTACTGGATGGCAGTCTACAGCCTTCGAGGTTGTCCAGTTATGCAACTTCAAACTGGATAATGTGGTTGAGTGGGCTTTTTTCTTTCCTTTTTGTTTTGAAGCCAGTGACGCCTTCGTTACAAAGCTGACTCAGCATTTTGTTCCTATTAAGAACATTTATTCTTCATACCTCTATCAATGAAAATCTTCACGATACTGCAAATTGATGTCTATTGATGTACAGATCTATTGATGTCACAGGCACAGAACCCACCATACTGCAGTGACTACAAGAAAACGCTGGTGCAGAAGGAACAAACAAGACTCTTAAGGATGTGATCACACGTACTATATCTAAATATAGAAGAGGTCAAGACTTTCAGAGAGTGAAAGCTACCCAGCCCAAGAAATCTGACAACAGCAGAATCAGCAGCTGATTCAGATACAGCTTCCAACAACCACTACAGATTTCTTTTTTATGGTGGGAATGAATAGAATTTAAAATTCAGCAAAACCAACAAACAATCCAATTTACATTCTTTACCATCAAGACATTTAAAGTCAATTCACTATTATTACTTACCCAAATTGAGGCTTTTTTAAATCAGAAATAAGAAGCATAACAACAATAAAAACCTGTAATGACTGTAAGAGACAACGTGCTTCATCCACATCCCCAAGCCACGTCTACCTCAGTTCACAATTAATTGACAGACAATCTGCCTTGCTGCCACAGAAATGAACACAGCATATCTTCGGCCTCCCTCAGGGAGGGAGCTTCATCTGCAGCTCCCTAAATGAAGTTCCAGGTACAAGTATTTGGAAATTGCTACCAAGCTTCTTTCCATCCCCCCCTTCATCCCTCAAATGGGCAACTCAAAAAAAGTCTGCATTTAAGGTCTGCTGCTTAACGTCTGTTTTCCTGGGTTAACAGTCTGACTGCACAGAAGGAAATGCCCGCCTTAGCCTTTTTATAAATATCATCAAAAATATTCACTAGGCCAGTTTCAGGCAGTCACAACAGAGCATATGTAGTTAATAAAAGTTATAAAACTGGCAGAACCTGCTCAGTGCAGAATATTTCTTTCCTGCAAGGAAATAGTTCTTGATACACTAAAATACAGCGAGCATCTCGTTGGAGGCAGGAGGAGCAGTGTTCCGTACAGCAGAATGGCTTCCCAGCCTCGCACGCGTGTGCACGCAGACCTCATTTGCCAAATACACACCTTGAGTCCTTACAAGGCAGCAGAATCTGGGAAACACCATGATCAAACAGAGATGATGTCTTCACTGGAAAGTCTGAACTGAAGAACAGGTTAAACACAATGGATTTATACTGCTCCAGCTTGAGGTCCCTCCACGAAGCGATCTGAGGTTGTTAAGTCTATTCATACGGACAGCCAGCAACGCGACGCACACACTTTGCAGAAGGCGCCCGTGGCAGAACTGAGCTGGAAGGTTAACTGTTCCTGTCATTTGGATAATATATTCTATTTAAATGAAGGCTAATGCCAATTGCCACAACAGTTACTTCTGGTTTTGGCAAGAGGAACAGGCAGGACTTCAATTACCAGAATTCACTTTGCAGCCTCTTAAGAGGAACGTCCCACTGCATGTCACACCAACACACGAGCTGCCAGAGCTGCTACCCGAGACAAATCTCACACTTTAACAAAGCCAGGACACCTGTACATTTGTCATCTTTCTTGGTGTCCTACTCCCTACTTCTTTGTATTTTTTTCCTCTCCAGGAGACTGAAAAACTGGCTACGACATTTCCGATAAAATCATACAGAGGGCTATTCCTGGCTCTAACAGCTCTTGCTAGCTTTGTTTTGTAAATGCTAACTGTTACTTCACACTGCAAATTGTACTGCACCATGAAGAGTTTTCATTGCATTTGCAAAACAAACATGAACCAAAATCAAAGAGGGTAAAGAATAAAAAGTATAGGAAACCAAACATTTGCCTGCGAGGAGGAGTAATGAAATTTAATAAGGCTGACGGAATAATTTCTTGACTCTTCTGGCCAATAAATATAATTGCTTCAGATTAAGAAAGCTGAATATAATTGCTTTACTGACTTAGAACTATGGCGGCACTAATACACTTTAAAAAGGCTAAAAGCACTGACTAATATGTTCGCAATGTTTATAGTCCGAGTAGACTGGGTAAAGAATGTGGATCTTGGATTTTAAAATCCTGACACCATTGATTGGAACGTGCTGGGCCCACACTTGCAGGGTTATTTGCATTTGAGCAGGACCAACACTGACAACTCAAGCATTCCTGCAGATACCGACACACTCAGGTTCTCTGTGTTTTGGGGAGAGATCCATAGATATTGGGAGACATTTAAAAATTGGTAGCATGCTGGTATGAGACACTGCCTTTCCAAGTGCCCTTCAAATTAGTCTGAATGTACCACACTTGCCGATCCTTTCAGACATATATATATACACACACGCGCGCAAGTAAAATAAGGACAGACACAAACCCCAAATACAAGTCCTGCATATTCACAAAACCAAAAAAAGTTTGAAATTATAGCCCAAACCATATGTTCTAACATTTGTCTAAAGTCTGCTGTCCTAATTCTAGAGATAAATGCATTTCCCAGCAGCAGATCCTTAGGTATTCAAAAAAAATAAGAAAAAAAAAAAAAAAATCTTCATTTTACCAAAGGACAAACTTCATTAACTACTTCTCTGCTCATTTACGTGTTATTCCGCTGTGGAGCGGGACGTTTCGTCTTTCTATACTTGCAGACTGGAACAGTTGGAATCTTAATTCATTTCTCATCCTGCTGATGATTCATCCCCTGCCCCTCTCCGCCGCCGAAGCTCCTCTGCTGGGAGGCCACGTCAGCAGGACGCGGCGCCGGCTGCCAGGTCACATCCCGGGCTGGCTGGAGCGGAGGCATGCCGCAGCGCGGGCAGCACGGCCCTGCTTCCCCAGGGAAGAGGCTGCAGGGTCAGGAAAGGCTACGGCTATCCCTCCGAGCGTATCTGGATGCAGACCGCTACCAAGGCTTTTACAAACTGCTTCGGCTTTCCACATTTCGAAGTTTTTCAGAAGTATTTCCCGTTTCAGCGGTACTTCTCTCCCTTTCTCGCCTCACAGTGTGCACTGTAAAACATTCAAACTTTAGGCTTTGGAAAGATTAAGCCAAATCAAAGTTCACTTATGTGTCAAGTTCCTTCTTTTTTCTTTTGGCTTGTATCAGGGGAGTTATATTAAATAACAGCTACTAACTCACTATATCTTAATCAAAAGGGATTTTTAAAGGACTAGATATTCTATACAGTGAATCTACTAGTGCAGGTGCAGCTCACTCAAGATTTAGTCTGCACGCATGCAAAAAAAAATTTCCATTATTATTCTTAGCATTATCAGATTTAAAACGGAGAAGCTAAGATTATTCACACAGTAAACAAAGCATCCCATTGTTTACTTTTGGCTTCTTACATGGGTTCCTATACTTTATTGTAGTGTGCTAAAACCAAAACCTATGAGATGAAAGGAGAATGGTGCTACGATCTCCCTGACAGTAACAAGGGAAAAATCTACTCCTGAGTCAGCACCCCTTTGCTCTCTCTTCTCAGATGATTTCAACACAAGTTTCACAAAGGCATTGAAACGTGAAAGTTATTTCTTTCATGTGGGAGGAATAAATGATGCACAATCAGGGCTTCAGTTTTCTAAGGTGACCAAACATAAAAGGCCAAAAGGATCTGTATCTGAAATACAAGTAGAGGCACGAAAAATAACACAGAGGATAAAAGTCTCCGCGGCAAATTCTGGTATTTTCTGGTCAATAATGCAGCAACAATAAGAAAAAAAGCAGAAACTACTAAACCAACAATATCCGTTATGATTATATGGTTAGGTATTAAGAACTGGTGGTTTGTAGCTATACCTTTGAAAAACTCTGGAATGCCCCATGGATAATATCCGAACAGGAAGGACATGACTGAACCCCGCTCTGGGGACGTGCCGGTGCTACAGAGCTGAGCTTGCCAACACACCGACGTGAGCAAAGCTAGAAGATGGGTGGCAATACCTCTAAAGGATGACGCTGACTCTTTTGGTGGAAGAAACCAGTATTTTGGCCAATACAGCAAAGGTTGGTTAGATCGGAATTACAAACAGCAACACAGGATTCTTCCAGATTATAGCCCTCCACCCCAGTTTTGCTCTGGAGGACGCTTGTGCAGATAATCCCTCATTTGTCCATTAATAGAAAGAACATTAATAAATCAAAAAACTTATTTAAGTGTGTTGATATACCAATAAGGCCAAAGGGTATTGGAAGCTGACTTTTCCATCAAATCTTACATTTAAACACCAGATACCACGAGTCAAATAAGACTATGTAAATGAGCAGTAAGAATTTTGTTTTAAGAGATATTTGGCTGAAAAGGGCCCTCACTGTAGCAGATAAAGAAATTGAGCAAAATTTAATAAACAAAACTTGAACAAAATCTATTTACACCAAAAGAAGGGCTGTATTTTAAAGCACCACCGCACACAGACCGTTTTGCTCCAAACCCTAATGACCAAAGCAATCCGAACTGAAGCTGCACTTCCTACAGACAGCTTTCCGTGCCGCGTAACCAGTCTGCACACCCGCACGCAGGCAGAAATGAGCCGAAACACTTTGGAAAAAAGAGGCGGAAACAAAACCAGAGCTCACCCTGCATCTCCCCCCTCCCTTCTCCGGCACGGCCAGAGCATGCCCGCCCCGTCCCACTCCCACGCGCTCCGGCAGACGGGCCTCCAGGCCCATCCCAGGAGAGCTCCTGGCCTCCGGGGCACTCAGCGGCCATCACACAGCAGACGCGCTCAAGGGGACACTGCCTCTTCCCGCTTTGCGGAATGCTACGTTCGATGCAACGCTTCGCAGCCTATTTTGAAAACGGTCACGAATTAATTTCTTTAAGCTTAACCCGGGACCAAGTCCTGAGAATCCGGCAGCAGGTACTGCGGGAAGAGCGTAGGCGCTGCACCAGCCCGCAGCCCCCGGCTCCCACCAGCGCTCAGGCAGCGGCTGCTCTCGAGCGCCCAGCGCAACTTCCCCCCCACATTTCATGAGCTGCCCTTTGATTAGACGTGTGTTTCCAGCCTTCCGGAAACCTCTCCAAAGCAACATCGTTTTGGGCGCTGCTACGCTGCTAAGGGAGACCTTATCGCTCTCTACAACTCCCTGAAAGGAGGGTGTAGTGAGGGGGGTGTTGGTCTCTTCTCCCAAGTAGTTAGCGATAGGACGAGAGGAAATGGGCTCAAGCTGTGCCAGGGGAGGTTTAGGTTGGATATTAGGAAAAATTTCTTCACGGAAAGAGTGGTCAAGCATTGGAACAGGCTGCCCAGAGAGGCGGTGGAGTCACCATCCCTGGAAGCGTTCAACAAATGGGTAGATGTGGCACTTTGGGACATGGTTTAGTGGGCATGGTGGTGTTGGGTTGATGGTTGGACTGATGATCTTAGAGGGCCTTTCCAACCTTAATGATTCCTAGTTTTCCTTTCATTAAAAAATAATCCAGCCACCAAGCCAGGAACCATGAAATTATTACTCTCCCCTTAATTGGTTTAGTGGTGGACTTGGTAGTGTTAGGTTAATGGTTGGGCTGGATGATCTTAAAGGTCTTTTCCAACCTAAACGATTCCATGATCCTATACTATTTCATCTCAGACTGACAGCGAGCCAGGCGCCCTGCTGAGCAGCCCATCATCGGCCTCTGCGCCTGCAGAGCGACGCTCTCAGCGGCCGAGGCAACAGGTAAGCTCGCAGCATTGTAAAAACAGCCAGCTACCTGAACCTATATTTTTTTGTTCCATCTCCTCAGGCTTCCTTCATCCCCAACTTCTGATCCGACATCCACCAGTTCCCTCGCATGTGCCCTTCGCGACTCTCGTCCCGGCGCCTCCGTCCCCACCCAGTAACACGCCGCAGTTATCACTCGCTTGCTTACACCATGTCCCATCTATTTTCAACTCTTTCCTTCCCTCCAAGAAACTGACTCACTTCCTCATTTCCAATCTCATGCTAAAAGGAAAAAAAAAAACAAAAAAAACCAAAAAAACCAACACCCCAAAAACCACACAACATACTTTTTTTGGTTTGCTTCGACTAGACTGAACAGCCTTATTTCACTGACACACACACTCTTCCTACATAAATCTACAGCTATTTAGCCTTTAATATCACCCATTCCTTTGCATCACCACACCAAACCACACCCACCCACCAAATTAAGGGAATAATAATTCCAGGAAATCTTTCATTTGAGAAACCACTGCTAGATTTTTAGCATACTTCTGGCCTTTCTCTTGACTTACTTGCTTTTAGAGCCACAGAAAAAGCAGCACTGAAATTTAATTCATGCAATCTTTGTTTTATAAGGTAAGAACAAGCAAGGGCCCTGTAGTGCTTCAAGTTCAGTGCCAACGGCAAAACACTTGAAAATATCACTTGAAACAAGTATCAGTATTAGTAAGCCGTGTATGTTTATTATCCTATTTTCGTGTCAAAATGTAACCAGCCAAAGGCAATTTAGGTTCTTGTCTACTACACAGATATTCACGCTTAAACGTAGCTACAACCCCTCCATGCCATTGTACATCTGTATCTCATACTTGAAAAACAAAAGCCCATTTAATGCAGAGCCTTGTTCACCTGTGCAATGCTAGAATTAAAGCATAATTTCTTTTCATTAGCATATTTATTTTCTTTGCACACAAATTTTGTGCTTCACTATGCCAAACCTAGTGCTGTGATGCTCAACAAAGACTAGAGAGAAGTTTCAAGAGGGTATTTTCAACAGCATGGGCTCAACAGAACACACCCAGGAATTTCCATTTTTAGCACACCAGGTGCTTTTCTGCTACCTGTTCTTTCTTCTAGCTTTGTTACAGGCTTTTCACATGCGACGCATACATACAGAAAATGACAGAACAGAAAACTCAGTCTGGTTTGCTTGCAGCAGAAAATGAGACCCGCCTTGGGTATCATTTAGATGGATGGCAACAGAAAGTACATGCAGCAATAACTGAGCAATTCTGTGTGATCAATGGAGAGAAGCGGTACACACTCTGCATCAAGGTCCCTGTGCGTATGTTTTTTCAACATGTGGGTGACAAGCAAGTTCAAGTGGTACCAGAATAATCATTTTGTCCTTATTATTCATACCACAGTGCACACGATGGCTTGGCATTATTGCCTTCCAGGATGAAAAAGCACTGAACAGATTCTTGGGTTCGGGTTCACTGCCCCAAACTATGCACCAACTGCTGTATTTTTAAGTAATTTAGTATATGATATGGTTCTCACGCAGCGATAGGAGTTCCTAGCAAAGATCTTAAGATATTGGCTAAAACCACCAGTCTTCAATCAGTCACTAGGGAAAGGGGAATTTCCTGAACATGTCAGATTCACACGGAATCTATTTATTCTGAAATTCAGAAAGCAGAATCATTTTTTTTTCAAATACAGGGGAGTGGTTTAGGTTCCATTCTGCAGTCAATCAGATCCATGTTGTCCCCCTCTTCCATATTTCATTTAGTGTGGTTACCCCAAAGCAGTAACTAGAAGCAATCTTTCATATAAAGGAAATAGAAGGTCTACAGTTACAGCTGAGCAAAGAAATGGGTGAGGCTATGCCTTGCCCTTGTCCTTTCCTTGCAGAGCTAGCGACAGTCAAGTCCTGAGTTTGTGAAAAATTAAGTGGAAAAATGCAAAAAGGAAATGAAGTGTTTAAAGTATTGATGTATTTATGAAGTATTTATTATCCGTCAAAACTATATAAAAAGAGCAGCTTTTAAAATACCGATGATACAGCACGTATACACGTTTCATCGCTCAAAAATACTGAATTAAGATTCTAAATCAGTCTCCCTTTAACCACCCACAGAGGTACAGTTTTGCAGTTAGAGCCCAAAACTCAGCCAGGGTGGTTGGCGGCACAGGACGAGCGGGGCTTTCCTCCCGCTCCCCAGGGATACCATCATTTTCAGAGGAAGCAGACTAATACTTTGTCATTAATACGCACATGGCTTAAAAGGAAGCAAGACTGGCCATCCAGTCGCACACAAATCAGGGACGTGCCTTACGTCTCCACGTCACGCCACTGGCCAGGAGGCAGCCCCAGCGCCCAGCAAGCACTCGGGGGTTTCACAGCCCAGGCAGGACAGCGAGCGTGCCTCCCGCCCGCGCCGGCACATCAGCTCCCCGTCTTCGACTCGATTCAGCTTCTAGCAGCTGGTAAAAAGAAGATTCCTCTCAATTCATCCCCAACATCCCCCTTCTTTATTCTTTCATTTGGTGTTATAAAGGCTACAAAAGTCACATACCACAGCATCTCTTCTATTACGTGGGACGGAGAAGGCAAACCCTTAGGAGCACAGGCGTGTTGTCGTAAGGCCTGTGTCTGGAGCACAGGGCTGATGGGGAGCGGCTGAGGGAACTGGGGGTGTTCAGCCTGGAGAAGAGGAGGCTGAGGGGAGACCTCATCGCTCTCTACAGCTCCCTGAAAGGAGGGTGTAGCGAGGTGGGTGTTGGGCTCTTCTCCCATGTAGTTAGCGATAGGACAAGATAGGATGAGATAGGACGAGAGGAAATGGGCTCAAGCTGCGCCAGGGGAGGTTTAGATTGGATATTAGGAAAAATTTCTTTACAGAAAGGGTGGTCAAGCATTGGAACAGGCTGCCCAGAGAGGTGGTGGAGTCCCCATCCCTGGAAGTGTTCAAAAAACGGGTAGATGTGGCACTTCGGGACATGGTTTAGTCTCGTCTACCCTTGATTGGCTTAGAGTAGACTTGGTACTGTGGGTTAATGGTTGGACTGGATGATCTTAAAGGTCTTTTCCAACCTAAACGATTCTATGAGGGTAGCTGGTAACTCCAGTCCTGGTGAGGGCACCTGGAACCGCTCAGACGCTTCCCTAAATAACCCAACACGTGGACTGTGCCCTACAGACCTATACTCAAGGGCTGGATTTCTCCAGCAGACCCGATTTATCAATCTCTTTAAATCTGACCTCTCAAGGAAACCACAGACCCCCTTCATCACCCACTGACCAGCTAAACTTCTCCCAGCCACTGTCGCCTCCGTGAGCCGCTGAATCCAGTCCCCCACCACGGCCAAGGGGGTGACGAATCAAGGTCTTAAACAAGTCACCTCTGGCTATGTGCAAATAGAAAACAGGAACGAAGACAGCACTTGCTGTAACACACTGTATGTTCAATTAAAAGTACACATTTATTTCAGTTTTATAGTATTTTAGGGGCATAGTATCTCAGTTGGGGGTGGGGGTATTTTTATTTTTCAAGTTTTCACTGATTGCCTTACTGGTGAAAACCTAAGGAACTGGAAAAAGTTTTTTTTATTTAGGATTTCTCTGCTATTCCAAAACACCGGAGACCTTCAAATGTGCATCTATTCTTTCTGTTTTTAAACAGCGATTACTCAATTAGTAGCTAATTACACTTCCTTCAGGGTGTTTAAAACAGAGGATATTCCACAAAGGTTTTCCTCAAACAAGTGTCTGTCTTCCAACCTTGAGAAGACAAATGAAGATTCACTAAGTCGTCTTTTTTGCTGCTGTTTTCATGCCTGTCCTCTAACACACATTATCCCCACTCATCCCCAGATACACCATAGCCGGGGAGCCAAACAGGGTCCTGGATATAAAGTGGTGGTTCACAGGACATCCAAAAAAGGCTCCAGAAGCACAAACTGAAGATTTCAAACTTCTCAAAAAGCCACATATATTTAAAAAAAAAAAAAAAAGCTTTCACAAAGATAAAAATCACTCTACATAAGCGAAGTCAGGTGCCCCTGCAGGACAGATTCATGCCAAAGGAAAGAGCAGCTTTTGTATATCCTGAAGAATTTAGTGTAACCAAGTCATGACATCTCCAATTTTTAGTAACAGCGTTCACTCCCTGAACTCAGGAGAATCACACAATTTATAATAAAGTACTCCTTCATATTGTGAATGCAAATGAATCCTATTTACAATCACATTTTATGTCATAACACTGAATATGTGGCAGTAAGGAAAAAGTGAGTATTGTCCGTTCAACGGGGAGCTACCAGCTCACAGGCACGCACACTGCCCAAAAGGAGACTTTCATGCTGCCTTAACATAGTGCTAAAATTATTCCATAGCTTCCTAATCATAGTGCCATGCGGGAGCAAAGGAAAATGCATCATTATTGTCTAACTGCTGCCCGACGTATAGGGAATACATTAACCTTTAAACATACAGAATGCTCTATCACAGGGGGGAAAAAAAGGCATTATAAGTTTTGTGGGGCAAGGGGGTATGTAGTCTCCAGAAACACTGTGCACAAAATAATCCTGCCTTACAAGAACCTCAGAGCACAGGAAAACCAGAACTGTCACAAATCCTACTTAGTATATTTGCTGGCTGATTACAGTTTCTTCTGCAATAGATCACTATTAACATTATTTAAGTTCCACAATCACACTGTGAACACACCTTTACCAAAAGAAAAAGAAAAAAAAAGCAACAACAGTAATATAGCCAGGAGCTCTTCCGTGTTTGAAGCATGTACTTATTTCAGCAATAGAAATATTTCACAATAAAGTAGGAGTTGAAACTTCAGCATGAAAAGAACATCGGCATTTTCAGACCAAACTTAAGGAGTGTATACAAACGCATGTGCTTTGGCGGTCAATACTGCAGTTCTACCAAAAAAAGGAGAAAATCTTGTGCTACAGACTCTAAATTAATTTTATGAAAGACTGCTGATGAGTACCAAACAAGCCCCATTGGCACAAACATGTTAAATTACTGGGAATACAGAACCAGGAGGTTTCAAGTTGCGTTCGTTTAAATACAGTCTGAGAAACACTTTGGGCATGAAAAAAATTATAAATAAATAGTTTCATAATTATATTTGTAATGGAAATTTTTAATGTACTAACCAATATAAAGCATTCCTTTCAAATAAAAGGAGTAGCCAGCTTTATTCCTCTGTTAATTGCCACATGGACCAATTTCTTACCACACAGCATGTTGGCTATAAACCTTAACAAGCAGTTTGAAATTGCTGCTATTATTGCTCATCAAGACCAAGTAATCATGGATGGTGTTCAGCGAAACTTCTGTAACGTCTATCTCAAACAACTGTTAATTCCTCATTTCCATAGGGGTGAAATTTCAAGCAACAACGACCAACTCCTCCAATGTTTAAATGGGTGGGGGGTGCACGGAAAAGATGCAAAGAGACTGCAAGGTGGGAAATTCCAGCTATTTCAAAGGACAAACTCTTCCCTATGGGAGCGGTGCAGCACTGGAGCAGTTTGCCCAGGGAGCAACCTCCATCCTCGGAGAGCTTCACAAGTCAGGAGGTGGTGGACAACCTGATCCACCTCTGACACCGTCCCTGCTTTCAGCAGAAGGTCAGATCAGGTGACCTCCAAGCTCCCTTCTAATCCAAATGCTAATAAAAAGCATAGTTATCTATGAGCAGTATGCTTTTAGTGTTTGATGCAGTCTAAGAAACAGTCTTTCTTGAGTATTTTTGAAATTCACAGTCAAAATGGAGGGGCAATTTGCTAGCTATACAATTATTATTAAACTGACTTTTTCCCACCGCATTACTATTACTTTTTTCAGGAGAGGCTTTTGAATGAACAGCCCACTGAGATTGCTGCTTAGCGGTGTAAGATCTGGAAGGGATGGGGGAGGCAACACCACCTACCTCCCCTCCCAAAAAAGCAAGATAATGGCATAGGCTCAAAAGATATCACTGAAAGCAGTATTAGCAGTACAGCTACGCAAAATCTATTCCCTTCAAATTTTGATTTAACCTTCCTGTATTTACTGTAGACAGTGTTATACCTAGGGAAATATCTGCTTCCCTTCAAAGGTATATTTGCTACTAGCTAGAAACCCCCTTCACAGTACTTAATATACAGCCCGAAAGGTCTTTCATCACTTCGCCCTTCAGACCTGTTAAAAGATTTTGTGTGGGCTCCCTCGTACAAAAATCACAAGCACTATTTATCATATTTGCACAGTTTTACAGAGAAGTAAAAGAGCAAAAGACTGCTTACATGCTTTTATTCAATACTACATAATTAACTGGCTCTGCTTCTGAAGAAACGATTTAATTCCACTCTAAACCAATCTGACTTCTCCAAGCACTCTGCAATGTCTGTACTTCCCTGCTCATTTTCTATCCCTCCCGACACCTGTATCAAAACAAAACAGTTCTTCCATAGATATCTGCTTAATTTGTTAGTAGTTTTCAAACTAACTTGGGTTCTCTCATTTGTATTTACTATTTGGTTAAAAGAAAATATGTATATATAAAAAATAAAAAATGCTGATAAATGACAGAACAGAGAGAGAAATCTCCTGAACTTGCAAGAAATTAAAGTCCTATAACATGTACAGCAGCCAGGTCTGCAACTTCTCACTCTTTAAGTGCTTCACTGTATTTTCAGAACTGCATATCACTTTTTATTAGAGATGAGAGAACAAGTTTTCCATCATGCAAGCAATGCTCATCCACACGTTTGTGTATTCTCTTACCTTGGATGCACTGCAGGGTTCCATCCTCAGCCCTTATTGTAAAGGTCTCACCTGGATTAACTTGAACCAAAAAGACCTGCCGAAAGAAAAACACATTTGTTTCACTGGGATCTTCAAAGATTAAATTTCCCCAACCCAACAATTGTGTTATCTGTACTTTGGAAGAGATATGGGGGGCAGGGAGGGAACAGACTGGTATACTACATCTTTGGGTACCAGCACAGTCCAAGAGCCGGTAGAGATTTAAAGCCTAACTACTCATCTAAATTTTAAGACCTGAAATAAAGATGCAACTCTGTTGTGTGCAGGTGAAAATTATGGCTTCGGGTTCCACCACCAAACTCCTGACTATGTTTAACTTGGCCAAATGCTGATAGCTAAGGACATAAATCTTTAGACCACTGGTACATGAGAGCAGAGAGCACAAACTCCAGCACACAGCACCGAGCCATACCAGGATTTCAAGTTCACAGGAATAAAAGGGTTTTTTTCAGTGTAAGGGGAGTTGATCCATCACATTTTTGAAAATTTATCCTTCAGTCCTACCCATAACACATATCAGTTAAGCAAAATCCATAGACACACACACAGTTCAGCAGTTGTGCGCAGAACCAGTAATAAACTATTTATTTAGTAACAAATACAATACCATTTTTTTAAATAATCAAAATATCACCCCAGTCTCCCACTGCTGAATTCTGCAGACGATGGGAATGCTGCAAAGACCAGGAAGCACCAAAACACATCCCAGTTCAGTGTACATTGTACTCATCTTCATTACTTTTCAGGTGTCTAAAATGATGGGTTTAGAAGTTATAATTTAGATTTCTTTCCTTAATGGAGAGTTTCACTGGGAACTAGTGATCATTTAAGCCATGCTCTTGATGCTTGTGAAACTTCTACTCAAATACTTTAAACACGCTTCTGTTAACTTTGCATTGACAGAAGTTCAATCAAAATCTGGATTAATCTTAGTATAAATTGAAAATTTAGATTCATATCTTTTTGTCAAAACTCTCTCTAAATTTAGGTCTGGTCTTTATATTCTGCGGCCCCTGCATGCCAAATTTAATCATTCAATCTGGAAAGTCAGAATTTGAATTACTGTTGTGTTTCTGAATTCCTTAGGCTAAACACATAAGATAATTAGTGCCTAGATGACCTTTTGAATTACAGTAATCCTACAGAAACCCATTATTCCAGCAACATTTTTAAAGCACAAGCTGGAAATCAGAAAAATGACATATGAAAGCCATTATTTTGTCTGCAACAATAATTTCTCGGGGAGCACTGATCAGGGTGGATCTGATCCAGCATACAGAGCACAATAAATGGTTCAGGAAAGATAAGAGGCACAAAGCCATTCCATCCCTAATCTCCAAACAATCAACATTTAAGTGACAGCATTTAAGTGCTCTTTTGCTATGAATAGGCATGGATCATCCACAACAGGATATGGGCATCAGGTCAAAAGAAACGTAGAGCAAAGCAGCATCATTCAGCTAAAAAACAACAAACCAGAAACCTGAACATAAAGAGGCAAAGAATCATAAAAATATTTCGCTAGCTCATTTGCATCACCTGTCTAAACCAACAGCTCTAAAGCTGGTTATTTATTAACACACTTGATTAACATAAAGCGGATGCCCTAGCACACCATCACACCTGTGGAAGAACTTGGTCCAACTCCTCAAAATACATGCCCTAACTAGATTGATGTCTTGCGTATGAAAAGCTCAATCTTTTCCCTAAAGCGGGGAGTTGAGTTTAATGGCAGATACAAGACTGACCACAAGAGAAGGATTCCTCTTACTACGCGAGACGCATGTCTACCCCTGAGTTATCAGAAGGGTATGATTTACAAATTCCTTTTTAAGGAGTCATTGCAAAAGGTCCATCACCAGCCCAAGTGTCTGCATTAGCACACCTGCAGTTGTGCTTTGAAAATAATTCCTTGGGTTTCCACATTTAAAAAAAAGACTGTATCCCCAGTAACAGGTGTTGCTTACGATGGTCGAAATGAAGTAGCATTATCCTTGCCTAATTATGCAGGTTTTTACCACAAACAAATTGTTCCATCAACAAATTTGTTTCCTGAAGGGCAGCAGCCGTGGCGGTTTCATCCTCCCATCATGAACTCATGGGGAGAGCCGGCCATTTATACATAGTAGCTTCTGTTAAAGTGTTATAGATATGGAAAGTATTCCTAATGGACAGTTACTAGAGTACAACAGCGTAAAGATTTCATATGTATTTAAAAAAAAACCCAGACCCTCAGCACTAGTTACTGTCACAAAACATGGGATTAAGTTGGTCAGAAAGCAAAGTTCCCCATTGCGTGCTGCAGGATAACAACCATCAATTCTACTTGGCCTGACTGGGGTATGGACTATATTGTTTTGCCCAAATTCTAAGTACAGCCCAATAAACACAAGGGACCACAAAATATTTTCACCCAGGATCTTATTTTGAGTTTAAATATCAAATACATTGAAAGGATTACATTTTTCAACTATTAGCTTTGCAATTAAGCCACAGGCCTTCTCAAAATTATATTGCTGCTGGGAAAGAAGTGCTTTATTCTTGCAATCAATGATTTGCAGCAAGTTCCACTATGGTTTTCACCTAAAATCCAGTGAAACTAATCCTGGTTTCCCAGGCTCCTGAGTAAGTTTTTCAGCTTCAGTGTTCATAAAGTTGTAGTTGTGAAATGCATACGATTTGTACCATCTGATCTCCTAATGCTTTACAAGCCTGAAAGCCAAAACCGATCTGGTTTTATCGATATTTGGACATTCAAATACATACACAAGCACAAAGATTTTCAAAGGAGGTCAGTGAGCTTGACTTCTATTAAACCAAGTAGGTCTCCTGCACCTAATGATGGCAGCCCCACCAGATCTGCACTTTCAGAGTAGGTCTTTTTGTGCTACAGAAGAAACACCAACATTTGTAAAATTCATTCACTTCAGTAAAATTTCAGAAAAGTTAAAAGCCAAGGAGCAACCCAAGGCCAAGAGAACCCAAGGCCCTGAGCCACCAAGCCTCTGCATATAGCTGAAAAGGCCACCTCCAGCCATGCAGGCTGTCTCAGAACGGTGAGGAAATCAACCTCCAGCTATGGTAGCACAGAAAAGCACATGCTAAAACCAGTAACCATCAGTGCACAGAATGGGCTTAAAAGTTATACTGTAGGCACTAATTGCATTGGAATAAAGTACTGTAGCTGTCATTTCCTAAAATGTAAAAAAAAAAAGAAAAAAAGAAGTTCTGAAGATATTAAAAGACATTCTTCTGCACTGATGCTCAAATTAGCCACCTTTGGAGCAGAAGAAAGCACTTACGGGCTGTTGCTGGGGGAAGGCAGCTATACCAAGAGCGAAGAGGAACAGTCGACGTGCGACTGGTGTGGGTCAACACTGGAGCAAGGGCTGGACGCCAAGGATGGATGCTGGGCACACGAGCACGTGTACCCGAGGTGGCCTCAGACCCAGGAGCAGCAGTCAGGATGTTCCTCGGGCAAAACCCTCTGCTTGCCCCCCACTGCAACCCCGCCCCAGCCTCTCTTCCCTGCCCAAAGCTGGGGTACTGGGTTTGCCCCCATAATCCACCCCACCACCCCAACCCCTCTGCACTCACCCCATGCCATGCATAACCCCCGAGAGCTTGCAATTGCAAAGCACCGACTAACAAGCTGCAGAGTTGAGGTCAAACCATTAAAGCCAGCCCACATGGAGTGTTAGATACAGGGCATTTTCCAGCCAATGCCCCCGATTTGTCCCAATTGCCGAGGACAAATAATATCGAGGCACACTGCAACTTCTTTTGTTTATACACACGAAGGATGTCAAACTAATTCAAAGATTTATTTTTCGCACATCCTCTTAAACTGCAAAACCATATTCTGCAGCCTGGAATGCAGCTTTTTTGCTTCCTTTCTACACAAAGGATCTTCACGAGAACGCTTTGTTTCTGAAACTTTTAATTAAAAATCTGAGGAAAGCAATAAAAAAAGTCTAAAGATAACGTCTTTATTTTAATGAAAACAAACACAGATGCTCTTTAATTGCCCTATGTATCTTCCAACATTCATCATCCCAAGTACGCCTGTTTATGAGATGGCAGCAAGAGGAGAGCGAGCTTGAAAAGTCGCTTTGAGCCCACGCTGCTGCCCTGCAGCATCACGAGGGCGCGGTCCGAGGACGCTCCAGCCCAGTTTCAGGCCCCTGGCCCCCTCGCATCCAAAAAGCTGGTGACAGCTGCAAGTAGGGTGACAGCAGCACAATCTCAAAGGCTTTTTCTTTTCCCTAAAAAGTACTCGGGTGTTTGCTTTAGCAGTTTAATCCACTCAGTGTTGAAGCCCAGCTTTACCTGCTGCATCCTCAGAGAAAGCTTGCTATCTCCATAATGCACTTTTTTTTTTTTGGCATTTATTTTGCATTAAAGAATGTTATTGTATCTTATTTAAACAACGTTTGTTAAGACTGATTGATGTTACTAAGTTGCATAGTTACTATAAATATTTGTAATCACACACACACTCAATTTGGCAATAATTGCTCTCTGTCCAGGCTGTTTTCATGATGAGCCAAATGCGTGTCACTCATGTCCCCCTCGTTCCTACTATCCAACTCTACTGCCTACTGGGAGCAGGGGAAGAGACTAATGAACCTGCCAGCAAAGTCTAACACAGGCTTAAAGCTCAGGTTCAGGAATATAAAACTACATACATTGTGGGTAAGCAGTCTCACACAAAGCAGAAAATGCTACCTGGTAAGGACCAAGGGCATACGCTATTTCCTATTTTGCATCATACTGGTTTACTTATACAAGTGTTTTTTAAGCACACAGAAGAAAATCCACATTCAAAACAGGCCATCGGCTCCTAACTGCTTTGCTGCAGATCACCTGTGAGCACAGGGGGCACAGCAGCAAGTAGGAAGACATTCACTTGCATCCATGCGATGCAATACAATCCAATGCTTTAAAATATTTCCACTTTATGAGAACCTCTTCCTTGCCAAGGTCAAACAGCCACTTGCACTGCTTTGGCTTATTAACACCCTGCCTTAAGCATTTTCCAATGTGGCGAATTTTCCCTTCCCTGTTCAGATATAACGTGCTTCACACAGCTGGGGGGCACGGCATCATAGGCACCACCTGGGTTCCAGCCACACATTCGTCACAAATGCTTTAAATTATTAAAATCTACTGTATTTACAATTTCTACAGTGCATAACTTTTGGAATATATTGCATCTTTGGGGGGGTAAAAAAAAAAAAACCCACCACCAAAACAAAACAAAACAAAAAGCACCACCAAAACCCCCAAAACCAGAATAATCACTTGGGTCCATTCTCTATTCTACTTTAAAAGACTATGCCGCAGATCCTGATGAATTTCCAGCTCCATCCCACAAGAAGGACCAAAGAGTTCACATCATTCTGTGTGCAATATTCTTCTCTGGAATGCACTCCTCCTCAGCCACACAGGAGCAGGTAGGATAAATGCTTTCAACTTCTCTTCAGTAAGAAAAATCAGGGAACACGCTACATCTTAAACAATAAAACAGCGAATTTTAAAAATTAATACTTTGATAATAGTGTTCTGGGCTTAACTATCCCTTTTTTCCATAGGACAGAAAATAGAGGCATGAAGCGATTCAGTCGGTTTACAATGACTGCTATTGATAGCAAAGCCCACAAGTGACAGATCCTGAACTCCTTAATTTATCACAAGTTAAACACGCTCCAAACAAGCAGTAAAAAAAAAAACCACACAAAAAAAATCAGTATATCTGCATAACAAATTGCTCTGATAAGCAAGAAATTTTAAGATTCATAAGGTTTTAGCAAATTCCAGGTTTCATTGCATTCACAAATTCTGTGTTTTGCTGCATTCACAAAGAAACATATTTGTGAGAACAGCCTCAGAGTTTGCCCACCAACATCCTTCGGTTAAAATTCCTTCAGGAAAGTTCATTCTACAGACTTCTTAGATAGCAAACACTGCCCATGGGTCAACTTTGCTAACACTACTCATCTGCCATATGTTCTAGTCTAAATGCCTACAACTACTGCATCTGCTTTAAAAGTCAGTAAATTTAAACAGAAGGAAATTTCATCATCCTTTATCTGATAGCCATTTTTCATGGACTGATGCTTCTCAACTCGGGTATCTTCGGCGTGTACCAGTTAAAAACATTTTTCTTCTTGAAACAAGCCTCCCAGTGTGCAAGTATCCCCCCCCTCCCCTAAAAGGACATTTCTACAAGTACACGTAAAAAAATTTCCAGAAAGCATGAAGAAATAACTCTACATTTTGGCACAAAGGTCATTCATTCAGCTCAGCTGCTGTTCAGGTACAGTATAAAACCCATCTAAACGCGTTGAAGCTCTTGCAAGGTGCGCAGACTTGTGCTACAGGAAGGTACCAAATCTTGTTCCTCATTGAATCGTCTTCCTTATTCAAAGCCTGTGACCCTAAAAGATAAGAACAAGCACGCACAGCGCTACGTACAGTGCCTGGGCTCGAGCCAAATAGTGAAAAAACAGGGTTTGGTAAACACACCTTTACAAAGAGCAGGCAAGCAGAACACTTGCTACACCACTGCAGGTGCAGTGAGCGAACCAAGCCGAAATAAAACGTCCCAAACTAAATTGCCCAGCATTCTGTACAGACATGCTATGGCACAGCGAGCTGCCCCTCCCCTTTATACTCCAAGCTTTTTAGAGCTTGCAGTGGAGTACCTACAGGAAACCATTGAAATTCTTGGACCAAAAGGTTAATTATCACTCCCCGAATCCCCACAGGAATTACAAGTGGATTAGAAGCAGGAACAGAGTAAGCAGCAGCTCTGGAAGGGGCATGAAAGCATTAAATACAGTCAGCAGTAGTGGAAATTAAGTGTGGGAAACTTAAAAAAAAAAAGCCAGTGCTAGAAATGCCATTTTGGGTAGTGTAAAGAAGAGGGATTACCGTCAAGCAGACAGACATTCCTAGCTCTGCCCTGTACAGCTCTGCAGCTCTTATCCCCAGGAAGATAAAACACTTGAACGTTCCTACGCAATTGCCTTACACGACAGGCCTGTTTACTGGCAGAACTGCCTTTTGCATCAGCCCCCAGCTGGCTGCTGGTAAAGCTAAGGTGTTCTACCAGCTCCTGCCTGCTCTTTTCTACATGTGTAAGAACTGGTCTTTAGAGAAAAGCCTTTCCTCTGAAGCTCAGCGTTTCCCGGTAGGGCTCATAGCACAGCTCTACCGTGGCTGAGGCTTTACATACCCAGTAACACATAAGGGTGAGCAACAGCAAGCGCGCCCAGAGCACCTCATCAGAAGCAAGCACTGTCAGCTCCAAAGCACAAGGCACTGGTCTGCGTGCTGGCCACACTGCAATCTGCAAAACTCCACGTGCCTCGTCTCCCACCAGCTCACCTATGATGCTTCCTTACCACCAGCTTCTAATGGAGACTGTAATTACAACCTGGAAAAGCACATGTCCTTAGAAAACTAGCACCTATTTATGGAGTAGTAGAAACCATCTTCAAGGAAGTCATTCTTACATGAATCTAATCTGAAGGCTGCTCCTGTCTTGCAAGTAACTAAGATAAACCTCTTCCAACAAACACGTAACATTTGCTTCTACATTACATTAAAAAAAAAAAAAAATCACGTTAAGAACAATTAACGTAGCCCATTTGCTGCTAGTATATGCAAAGATCAAACCAAGCATTTATTCCAATTCATTCCATTTTAGAACTGTACTTTTAAAAAGTGAAGACATCAACTAAAGCTTCAGGATCAGGATGAAAATGATAAAGCATAAAGGCAGCTAAGCTTTGCAACATATGAGGCCACGTGCAGATTAGAGGCCAAAAAAAGTCTCACAGAAAACTGGTATGCCAACTACAAGTACTGAAGAGATAAGGTGATGAGGTCTACAAGCATCATCCAACAAACATTTATGCAGAAAAGGAACCTGGCCCAAAACTGTTCTGCTGAGTCATATTTGCATAGCACAGCAAAAGCAAGAAGTAACGCACTTCCAGTATGTCAGCAATTCTTTTTACTCCAAAACATCAGATGAGAAGCAAGTTTAAAGGCAATGGAGGCATCCACCCAGCAAGGCTGCTGAATCATCACTGATGGGGAAATTCAAAGATTGACTTAGAGCCCCATCTCAAAGGAGGGGTCAGAAGACTTCATTTATTCTTTCTGTAACACAGAAGGACCCACTGGACAGTCTAAACTGATAAATGGTTTCCAGCAAGGAGGAAAGGGCACATTTAAAGAACAATTATCCTATCCAGTAGCAATAAGATTGTTCCTCCATTTAAGCATATTAGTATTGGACTTGGTAAATAGAGCCATCAAAAGCTTTCTTTTCTATGTTTTCAAGTTGAAGCATGCTGTGCAGAAATTACTTTAAAAAAAAAATTCACAGCAAAGAAAATCTGTATCACAATGAGAACCCAGATAAGCAAACAGATTTAGAAGCTTACAAGAAAAGCGGAAATTTTTCTTCCTCTTGAGGTTGGTGCAGCTCAAAACACAGCTCGGACGGAGGAACAAATGAGGGAATGAGTATTAAGAGAATGACATTTTATAGTGATTCATGAAGGACAACTTATTCCTACCTTGGTTAAAATACTTTGCTGAAATGTCTCAAATCAGGAGGGAACCAAATTGAGTTAACACAGAAAATTGCTAGGGTAGATGTTCTACAAAGAAAAGGATTAACCCAAGATGACAGGTTTGGGAACCTACCAACTATCAACTTGAGCCTCCAGGCTGTAGCCTGACATGAAGGCATCATTATGGTCTTATAATCATTCTACCTACTTCTGATGAAGCTTATGAGAGAATATCTCCCAGAAAAATCTGAAAGCAACTATAAACTTGCCTTCCTTCAAAAGCCCACTCACTTCTGCTTCTTATAATGAAGCACAGGGTAATACATAGGACTGCTGAGATGAGTACATTCGGGTAAGCAAAGAATAGCAGACGTCACAGGACTCGTCTTCAATTGTCAATTTCTTTCCTTCTTCCCCTTTTTTACAGTCTCAGCATTTTTAAGTTCTTAAAATCTCCTCACAGATACTAGCAAGATGTCTGGACAACAGCTAGCACAAGTATATCAGGAGACTAACTTTCTGCAAAGTTCTCAAATATGTAGCATTTATAGCCATTATTTCAAGCCCATTATTTTAACTTCAATGAACACACACGCAAATAATCACATTAAATTTAATGATACACTTAAAGCATTGTTTTTAATGTCTTGCCAGTGTAAGGGCAGATTTCAACCTTCCAGGAACCACTTTGCCCTCCCTAGTGCTAGGGAAAACCATCTTCCCTATCTTCCCCATCTTCAAATTCCCTTAGTGGTGCAGAAATAGTTTATTTAAGCCAGCCATTTTCTGCAAAGCTCACTGACCTGCTGCGATCCATCGCCATTCACGATGTGAGGCATCATGGCTACCTCCCCGTTCAGCAACGGTGGCAGCTCCAGCGGAATTTGGTCGGTCATCATCATTGTGACGTACATTCATGGAGAATTTTCCTCAACGGGAATCCTGCAAGAGAAGCATCAGTTAAAGACCCTGGAAAACCCACTCGTACTTTAGAAGGTCACCGGCATCTGCATGGATTTTGCCATTAAGGTAGCAACCTAAGCAGGACCCCTGCTTTTGTAACAGGGTGTATACAGGAAATCGAGGCACTGCACGGAGGTTTTAACTGTTAGGTCAAGAGCATGGAAAGTCAAGTTTCCATGCAAGATTTCCAGAAACCAACTAGCCAGATGTCCATTCTTTCCCACGATTATAATCCCCAGCCCTCACCGCACCACTGAAATAGGCAAGTTCCAAGACACTTGGAGGGCGATTTCCTCTGTTCCTAAAAAATCAGCATCCTGCTTGCTACTACAGCTCTTGAACTACATTATCTGCATGGCTGTTATATCAGTGTCACTCGATAGCCACAGTTCAAAGCCAAACACCTTTATTTTCTTTCTAGGGCCCTATAAACAGTCTGAACTTCCACCTATAACACAAAGAGCAGCTGCCTGCCTTCCACTTCATCGTGATCCAAAGGATTAAGGTTTCTGCTGGAGCAGGAGGGACAGCACATCCCCACGCTCTGAACACCTTGCACTGTACAGAGGACAACAAAAGATGATCTCACTTAAGGATTTGTGAAGAATCGCGTATCGCTTCCAGCACACCCTCCCCCTTCACAGCTAACTGATGTGATATGTAAGCATCACTAAAACCATGGCGAGACTGCTTTGTAAAAACAAGTCTTAATTCAGCATTAAGGGTACCATCACACTGTTTTATGGGGAAATAATCCAGTTCTTCAGTGAATAAGGTGGATGACCTAATCACATAGCTCATCTAGACTTCTGCACAAGAACTCCTAAGCAAAGGAACCTTATTTACAGGTCCAGTTCTGATCAGGCAGCCTCCTTAGTACCTCTCATGCCAGAGAATCCCAAAGTCCTCCTGAATAATTTCATATACATCACAAATTCAAGTTCGAAAAAAAAAAAATGCTGCGACCTAGGTGACTGATAACAGCCAGGTAATCAGCTGGCAAGAGACCACCAGACTACACAGAGGGGAATTTTTGGCAAAGAGCAACAGGGAAATCCCTGCTCTAGAGGAAAGTGTTGTGGGATCTAGTATTTACATGGAGCACTTGACTACAGAGCCTTAAACTAGGAGTTTAATTCGTCTGCTCCGGAGGGACAAAGGGCTGAGCGAACCTCACCAGGGTTGGAGCATGTGGTTCCTTGGATGTTGCATGCTGCAAACCTAACACCCCTATACCTGGTCTGCCCCCAGATGCTGGTAGCCTTTAAATTTAGATTTTGGTTGGTTGGCTGGTTTTAGTTTAACAACTAAACCAACAGTTTAGTTGAAATACATGCTCCTCATTTTCATCAACCTCTTCCAAAGCTCGTCGCAATCCCATCAGCTGCAGAGTAACTTGACGATCAGAAACATCAGCCTGACCAGGAGCTGGTAGTCCAGCTCCTGAAGAGGACCACTTGTGTGATTTAAAAGCGATGGTGGTGCCCACACAGACTGAATCACACCTATCCTTTCATTCTTATTACACGGGCCCCCTTCACATCTAAGTAGTACTGGAAGTCTAAAAGTGCATTTGTTTTTCAGAAGGCATGCAAACTTAGCCCTGTTACCTCCAGCCATACATCTCAAGACCAGCATTTTAATTTAACTCAGTACCAAATTTAGCATGACTCTCACAGCTCTTTCTAATGCTCTTATCCGCGTGAAAGCACCACTTTTCTAATCATCACCTCACTGAGATATAAATGGAGGCAATCTATTTTCATCCACCTTTAAATGAAATCCCTCCTTTTATTTGAGACTCAACTACAGGACAGAAGTTCTCAGAAGGCTTGAGACAGTCGTCAAGAGCATGGTATATCCACAGCCAGGTTTCAGGTCCCATCTCCTCCCTCCATCAACTGCTTTGTCCCAGAATCTGGCAGTGTTTTAATCCTACTGTCACCACTACCCCGAAAAATCTGCCCTGCAGTGCATACACCCATGGACTAAGGAGTAAGGACACTTGCTAAAGACTCCTGTAGCCCACAGGATCACGATCTCTGATCCGGCACGGGCCTATTGGTGACCAAAGGCTCCCCAGGTCAGTCATTCAAAGCTCTGACCCACTCGTTACATGGGCTACAGAAACCTGTCCCACAGCCCAGAAGCTTTGCTCAATGCATTCTTCCCCTGAAGTTTTGCAATTTGGAGCATCTTCCTAAATCTTTTGCTCCTCATTACTTCACAGTCTCAGGTTTTAATTTTGAGAAAGATGCAAGTCCACAAGCAATATTCATAGCTGTTGGGTTTTGGGGGTGGAGGGGAAGGAGTGGCACAGTGTGATTTGGATTTCTTGGGGTTTTGTTTGTTTGTTTAAAATTATGAGGAAGAAGAGAACACATGAGTTTTTGAACCGTTTCTTAAATACTTGGCATTAAGAGAAGTACTGAAAAAGCCTCATACTGAACACCAGTGAGAACATGAGTTAGCACCTTTCAGTGGAAACAGACTGATTTAGTCAACAGTCAGTTGTACCTCAGACTACACTGGTTACACATGTAGTTATGTATCTATAGTTTTTGTGTATGTATACATATATATATTCCTATATAAACAAATAAACAAACATTATTTTAAAATAATGCAATGCTCATAGGAACTACTTTAAACCCATGTAAAACAATACTCCCCTCCCCCAAAAAAAGGACACGTTCATCTAGTCCAAATCTGAAAGCCCCAGCTTTAACTGAGTTTAAGCGTCACACCGATGCTATTTTCTTAAGGAAGAAAAGCCAGACTGTAGCTTGAAGCTACATATTTTCCTAGTAATATTTCCATTCCAGGCACAACCACCAATATGTTGACATTTATTTGCTACATGTCATTATGTAAAGTTTTACAGCTGCATTCCTTTTGCTTTATTAATGGTTTGTCACTACAGCCATGTCTACACTTGCCTCACTTTAAAGGGAAAAAAACCCAAAAACGAAATAAAAAGGGCTTCCTTTATTTGTCAGGTCTGGTATGACCCCGCCACAGGCAATGCCAGCAACAGTACTGGCTACAAAGCACAGCTGGCCACAGGCATTTTTTTTTTAAACAGTATTTCACATAGAGGTACTCCATGCAGAGTTAGATGAGACGGGGTTAAAACATCTACCGTGAGACTGGCAGACTTCACACCAAAGCCAAAACCTTTGGAAACGGGCTTCGCACACTTTTTAAGCTTATTTGCTCATCCATCCTACTTAAAACAGATTTATTCACCATGCATTCACACCCCTCCTAAAACCTACCTCAGGGGATGCTCATATAAGCAAACTTGATTAATACAAAGAAGGTAAGGTCTGAACACAAGCACTTTCTTTTTCCTGTAAATTCAGGAACATCGATGGATGAAAACACCAGACAAGGACTCAAAGAGCCAGGTCACATTTCAGGATATGAGAACTCTTTCTTAGCTAAAATATGAACTGCCAAATACTAACCCACAGCATTTTTTTCAGGTACTAACTCAAATTTGGGGTTTTGTCTAGAAAGCTGACTATATTTAAATTTAAAAAAAGATATTTCCTGTGCGTCTACATTCCCTAGGTTTGGCTGGGACGGGCCACAGCAACGCCAACATGGAGCGAGAGGCTCCATCTCCCTGTCTAGCTACCTCCAGGAATATGGGAAATCACAGCTTCCCATCTTGCTGTAGAGCAAGGAAGAAGAAATAACCATCCAAGTCTGATGTTTCTCTCCCCAAGCTAAACCTCCAAACCTTTTGATGTTTGCAAGTTACTGTTACAAACCTGATTTTCAATTCAGTACTGCAGTCTTCTACTGATCACGGAGATGACTGTTTCTTTAAATTAATTCAATCTGTGAATTAGTAATACATAAATTAGTTGCACATGGCACTACAGAGAAAATTAAAACACACAGAAGAACAAAGTGTAAATATCTAAAAACCAATGTCCATGTATGGTGAATTAATATGACCCAACAGATTACGTCAGAGTTCTCCTGAAATTCCAAAAGCAGTGTGAACCACATCAAGATACCCAAGTCCTACTTTTCCTAGAAGGTTTTACCCATGCTATTAATGGGGCTATAAGCCAAGAACATTTTTCTTTTTGTGATTTTTTCCACCTTCTGTCTTTTACAAAGCTGAAGAACTTCTTCCAGCTATGGCAGACAAATCTAAAGAACCTGGCAAAAGCAAGAGGAGTTCTGAATATTCAGTCCTATGACTGCTCTCTGCAAAGGCTCAGTTTTTATTTCCCTGCAGCAGACCATTAAAAGCTACTGAACAAAGTGTTCTGCTTTTTTATCGGAATCATCTGGAATTACAAAAGTTGTACCACAAAGATGACAGACAGCTTTCCAACACCTAGTAGAGCTACATATCCTGGTTTATTTAATATACAAGAGAAATCCAGTACTAAAAGCACATTTGCACTCGTGCAGTGCTTAGGATTATTGCGTCTGATTAGGAAAGAACATACGGCACAAAGAGTAAGAAGCTACACCACCTTCAATCCTAGCATTACTATAGAAAAGATTTGAAACACATGCAGTATAAAACTTTAAAAAGGAAGAATTGTCTCTTTCAAGCCTAAAAAAAAAAAGCAACAAAAAAACAACTTACAATTTCAACATGCTGAAGTTCATACGTAGACGGTGCATGCACACACACACAAGCCCAAACGGCACATGCAGCAATTAATAAACAAGCTAACAAAAACTCCTCGGATTTTCTACAGGATTTGTCCTCAGGCACGACGAGCAATTTCTCCATGGCCCAGTCACCTCCCAAACCAGCTACGACCACAGCGACCTCCTGGCCATGAGCCGCGTCACTGAACAAGACCATCCACTTCTCAGACTGCCTTCCGTGACGTTAAGCTCAAATGCTACTCAGCAAGGGCAACAATCAGAGGCGGCCAGAGGTGCACTGGTGCTCAACCTTCCCTTCCTGAATTTAGGATAAATGTCTGGCTGTCACGATCAGTAACCATAAGCTATCCTGCCTTTATAATGAACCCCAGAAATTAGATGGTATTGGCATGTATGGTACACACGTGTCCAGTCCCCCCTGAAGAAAATTAACCTAAAGCATTCCTTGTAAAGACAGCTCAGGCACTGAGAGTGGCTTCAAAGATGACCAAATCCATTACCCAACAAAAAGTCATCTTCTTGAAACAGAAATTTTCTCTACTAGTTCTTCAAAACTGTAAAACACATCCAATTGAGTTTGGGGAGAGAAGGAGAGGCTTGTGTTAGAACCAATTACCCAACAAAAAGTCATCTTCTTGAAACAGAAATTTTCTCTACTAGTTCTTCAAAACTGTAAAACACATCCAATTGAGTTTGGGGAGAGAAGGAGAGGCTTGTGTTAGAACCAATTACCCAACAAAAAGTCATCTTCTTGAAACAGAAATTTTCTCTACTAGTTCTTCAAAACTGTAAAACACATCCAATTGAGTTTGGGGAGAGAAGGAGAGGCTTGTGTTAGAACCATACGTTTTACTTTTTTAAAAAAAAATATCAGGTTATATAGTCTAATATGAGCTCTTTTCTACCATTATTTTTATAGATATATATGTATGTATCATATAAGCCACTCTTCTACCATTCTGTATGGAATGGGTGATCTTCTCTTGCACAGCGGTTGATGCACCGATCAGAGAAGTAATCCAACCCATCAGGAACTTCCTTGGTAGTTCACAACAATGGTAAAAGCTAGTTCAGGTGTGGCATCAAAAAGTCAAAGTCTTTTGATGATATAACTGATCTAATGACCAGCCGTCACTTAAAAGGTGACTCTTTCTCCTCCCTACCAGCCGTTTTCCCTGGCTTGTCCTAGTGCAAACGAGGTTCTGCAATGAGGATGTTCAGACACTGGCAACTCCCTGACCACAGAAGGAAAATATTTGTGATATCTGATCTGCATCCTCCAAACCACATCCTAACAGCACAACCAGCCCAAGCCCTCCACCATCATCTGCACAGTTAGTCTGAACGCAGATGGGTTCCCCCATCCACTGCGCTATATTGACCCTCAAATACTTGTGTTGTTATAACCGGGACAAGAGGAAGTAGGAGTTGCTTAAAAAGTTTTTGCCATGGTTAAAAAATATGTATGGAATCATGTGCTCATGTCAGAGGGAGTCCCACTTCGCACCACTAAGAAGTCAAACACGGCTTTAGAAACGCAGGCCCCAGAAACAGGGAAGACTCAAATATTTCTAGAAGAAATCTCACTTTTGGAAAGAAATACAGCGAAATGCAATGAGAATAAGAAAATCTTTTTGTATTCGCAGCAGCCATTACCTGCAGCACACGTTACTCTTCTTCCATAAAAAGAAATATTCTTGGAACCATTTGTTATTTTCCAGGAGTTTGTATATGGAATTGAAGAACCATATCAAAGTCTGGTATGTCAAATCAAGTAATTGTTGATCATTATACAGTTGAAGAAATGGATGCTTTTTCCAGAGGTATTTTGAACAAACTCAAAAATAACTAGAGAGAAAAATAACTAGGAAAAAAATTGCTAGTGTGTACAAATAGAATATGTATACACACCCCCATAGACTTATTCGTACACACGCATACTCAGACATTAAGAATTTAAAATGAGTACATGGCCCACTAGGAAGGCTCCGAATGAGAACTGCTTCTTCTGCACGTTACTGTTGATGCTGGTGTTTGCACCAAGAAATGAAAGAGCTTACACACAGTCCCATTCTCCTATTGTATTTTGTACAGCACACGTTGAAATTTAAGATTAATTAAAACATACATAATGCAATTATATTTTGACTGCAAAGCAGAGCGGTAAATATAGCTGCTTTCAAGAGACTCTTGCCATGGCTTGCCACTTGAATTCAAAAAGGAGTGGTAATAATTGTTCGTGTAGAAAAGCCTCTTGAGACATGAGCAGTACCTGGAGGTATGCGCACAGATGGTTGGTCAAGGCACAAACAGTCTGGAATTTGTCTTGTCTGATGTGCGTTCATTAGTTTAGTTAAATCACATCCGTCTGAAGAGCAACTGAAACCCGAAAGCATTCTTTCTCTGTTTAATTGCAAACACGGTAGATTAATTTGAAAGCACCCAAAGAGACGGGCATCTTCGTAACAATTTTGAAGAAATACATGCAATTTTAAAAATCTGTTATGACAAAAGAAAATAGATTATAGGGAATGCGTACCTACAAAGCTCGCTGGCATTTTATGCAGAGTTAGTAAAATGCCTGCCGCTTGTTCTCTGTGCCATTTCACAGATAAACACGGCCACCAGTAGCGGGACCCTATCTCCAGCAAGCTGAAAAGCATAAACATCCGCTCAAAACTTAACCACTGTAATTAATCGGTGGGTTTATTCCCCTCTAGTTTATTTTTATTTTAAATAACAACACATTTCAACAGCCATGGTACATTCCATCTCTAAAGATGGAATTATCAGCAGTATTCAATTCTATTGGGGATCAACGAAAATTAACGGTGTTTTTCCCCACACTGGTGTGAGATTATTAAGGCAGCTATCCAAAGGGTAATGATATGATGATTTTCAATAGTTTGCATTTATTTAGACCTAAAATTTGACCGCAAGTTTTCAAGACTTGAAACTCCATTGTTTTGAAGAACAACAATTTTGCAACGCAAGGAGCTGCATACCCCTCATAGGAAATGTTTGTAGTTTAGGAACAAACTATAAAAAGAATGGTCCCTAGCTCAACCTTGGGATGAAATGGAATAAGCAAATAACTTCAAACACAAACCAGAACCGAGCACCAGGAATGGGGAGATCAGGTCAAACAGCATCATGCAGGAGTGTCCTATTTCACAGGGCAAGTACAACTAATAAGCATATAATAGCTCTGATGAAATACCAGAATAAAGCAAGCTGGTGCACAAAGGAGTCTTTTACCAAAGGAAAACTTCACACCACTAGGGTTTTTTTCCCCTGGTTTTCCAGATGAGAACCTTGTGAAAACTTGTATAGGAAAAGCCAGCCCACCCTCCTCCCAGCACCGCGCGTGCCTGGGGCGCGCACGTGTCCAAAGGCAGTCATATTCAGGTGGAAACGTAATGGCGCTAGATTTAAGGGAATAAGATACACCAGAAGTGAAACAGGTCTCCAAAAATTTTATTAGGTTTATATTAGCTACGGCGGAGCAGAAAGCCACAAGCAGACGAGCTAATCCAGTGGCTCCACAGCGTTCTCACTTCTGCAAATACCATTTCGGCAGCAAATTCATCTGCTGCTCAAAGTCAATTCTAAAACATGCAAACGCACCATGGTTACAGCCTGCACCGCCGGCATTAAGAGCAGCTACACGTAGAGAAAACTTGCATACAACTCACTCTCGCCATTTGGGTTGTTCTGTGCTTTTGCTTCAATCTAAAAATTAAGTTAGTCACTTTTGCTATTTATATTCCTTTCCTTCTTCCATGTCTTCACACCTTTCTTTCCTCTCCTTCCTCCATATTAATCACAACAGACAAAGGGGACTCAATAGAGTTGCAAAAATAGAGAAGCTTTCAGGCACACAAGTCTCGCAGTGTTTCACAGCGCTTCTTCCAAGCAGCAACAGGCTGAGGTTAACTCTTCTTGCACAACGGTGGCCAATTATTTTTTCCACAATTTTTTTTTGTATTGCTGTTTCTTTAAATTTTTAATTTGAATTTTTTACATTTAAAAAAATGTCTAATTATAAAATTTGCTCTGGCTCAATTTGCTTTAAGTAGCAAATATTTTAAACATTTTTTTTTTTTAAAAGGGAAAACAATTTATGCAGTTCCAAAAATACAAGCAGTAATCAACGTTTCAAACTAATTTGTTCCTGCTTGTCCACCCTCGCAGAAAGATTTGAGTAAGAGAGTTCTGGGTGCTGATCAATCGACAGCTGCACAATACACTACTAACTGCACTCAGCATCTCTGTGCTTTTCCAGAAGACCACAAGCCGCACCAGACAGGCCGGGCACGAAGCAGGACCTTTCTGTTTCATACCACCCTCCTCTCCACGGGTCGGCAGGAGAAGACGGAGCTCTTCCAGCCGCGGCCCGCCTGCGTGCCGGGGCGAGGAGCGGGGGCCGGCGGTGCCCCGACAGCTCAGCTCAGCTCAGCTCAGCTCTCCGTCCCACAGCACAGCCCGGTCCCCTGATGGCAGAGAGCCATTCTCTGCCACGCAGGGACATCGCGTGCTTCCCAATTAAATGATACTCCTCTTCGGGTTCTCTACACTCTATATTGCCTCTGACAAAAGCAATTTGCACATTAAATTCACAAAGTCACCAAAGACATTCAGTAAGCTTCAACGCCGTTCCAAGCAAATACCAAGTTATTCCAACTATTTCCTTGAGGAGGGACAAGCCCCTTCAATCCAGAGCTACGCCCATCTACACTCTGGGCCCCGATCTTGCACCAGGGTGCATCTTTACGCACCCTTAACAGTTTTATTAGCGGTGTACTTCAGTACCGAACTCCGCCAGATCAGGGCCGGGACCCCATGCACACGCCCAGGGACACAGGCAAACCCCTGCACAAAGCGGAGTTCTTGCAGAAAGGTGCAAGGCAGATAAGGCGTATGCTTCATCTGTTTGCTTTCTTCCCCCGTTTAATAGCCAAAGTATTAATCACAGTTAGAAGTTGATAAGCATAGCATTTGGCAGTAAATACCCTCCCCTTCAACTCTGCTCTCTCAAAGAATAATCTCTGCAATAATATCACAAAGACCTTGGTTATCTCTTCTAGAGTTTCTGTGCAGTGAAGAATCTACCGAAACCAATGGGGTGGGTTTCTTTCTTTTACCACTAATTAAACTATGAAGAAAAAAAAGGGTATCTATCATATCAATCTGCAGCACTTGAAAAGCACGCATACCAAATTCCATTTACAACAAGGTTTCAGCACACCTTTGTGCAAGGCAAACTTTTTATTGTCACCATTCACGGCTAACCTGACTCCGGGCTGACGCTGCGCTGACAAAGTGGCTCATTGTGTTATTGTGGGAAACCGCTTCGGAGAGATCTCCCATTCAGCCCTGGGATTCAAGAACAGGCATTCACACGGAGCTGCCGCTGCAAGGGAGCACCTCCGGATGGCTGCCGGAGAAGTTTCTCATGTACAAGGAAAGTTGAACCCATTATTATCATCGTGCTCATGGGATCTAAGTGCCCAAACTGCATGCTTAACAAAAAAACCCGCCGGCCCAAAACCCACCACCCAAAGCCCATCACTCTAGAACTTTTCAGCATCAGGAGAAAAAGTTAACTTAAAGTTTTGTTTCACCATACCTTACTTTCACAGAACATAAAAGTAAAAAAACTCTTGCAAATTTTACTTTCTGAACTGCTTCATGAAAATGAAGACAGTATGCTACCTAAGAAGGTTTCTCTTAACTCAAGATATACAGGAATTTATTTAAAAAAAAAACAAACCAAAACCCAAAACCAAACCAACCCAAAACCCACAAACAAAAAAGAAACCACACACACAAAATCATCAAATCATTGTTCCATTTTTGAGTAGTTTTTGGTATCCAGCACCTCACAGGAAAGAAGCCTCTCCTACTCCAGGTATCTGACTTTTTATCTCTGATGATAATAAAGCATCAAGGAATCAAAACCACCGAATCTTTAAATGCAGAGTACTAGGGAGTTTTGTTTTCTTTAAGGTGGGGAAACATAGGGTCTCTGTTTATCTAGACACAAAATGCTGAATCTCAGTCATGCTAAATATGCCAACTGATGCAGCTATAAAGCTCAAGTTAACTATTAAATGGTTTAAAAGGGAAGACCTCTGGTTTTGTTACCTGTCTGAAACGGGGCACAGTTTGTAACACAGACTGGAGGAGAAATGAAGTTCTGTTGATGCAGCAGGAGACAGTTCAGTGGGGTTACCAGCACTCAGGTTGTCCGTATCCAATTTAATTCTGAATCCTCACCCTTCCAACTAAGTTAATTCCCACTCTCTGCCAATTCATTCAGGCAATAGAAGGCTGAAAGTTATTCTCAATAAAAATAAATTGGTATTGTTCTTTGATAATAAGCAATACAGTGAAGTACTAGCCAACTTGTATTATGAACTGGGAAACCAACATCACTTAAAAAAACCAACCAAACTTCACACCAAACCCAGCAGTGTTGGCTGAAAGGCAGCCACGTGGCATGGTGGCAGGCAGACTGATGCTCTCCCCTCCTCCTGCCCTGGGTGCCGTCAAAAGGCAACAGCCCCAATCCTGGAACTCCTAGTTATAGGAGTTACTCATTACTAAGTTATAAGTCTTGGTTAATTAAAATTTCCTAATATTTCACCTATTGACTTTTATACTACAGCTTTCAGTGTTAGCAGAACACAAAGAGGTAACAGCAGTACCGAAAGGTTATTAACGCACCTTACGCTAATTATTTTTCACATAATGAAAAACTTGTGAAGATTGATGAGCATTCTCCTAAACCCTAGAACAAGCAGCGCACACCTTCCAGTTCACAGCACGCTGCTAGCCAGGCTGCTTTGGGAATAACTCCTGAAAGAGTGAATCTAAAGGCAGCCGGTCGTTTCTGGGTCTTTGGAGTTTTTCAATTACAAAATATCATCCAAAATATCCTACCCTACTGCTTTTAGCTTCCAAACAGTAGAAAACATTACAGCAGCTTGCTGTTACTGTAAGCTTAGGCTGAAAGGTAGGAAAATAGAGGGGGGAAAAAAAAAAGAGGAGGAAACAAAGCAAGGAAAGAATGTGTTCTTACACGAGGTCTGCAGACAGATACCCAGAGTTTCATGTTTCCTAAAAGCTTGGAGGACATAACTGTGACCATCCAAGCCTACACAGACTCCATTTAGGACAAGAAAGTTCACATTAACCTGCAGGCTCCCATTAAAAGTGACTCTCGATGGAAGGCAGCTCAGGTGCATTACGAGACAGAGCTGGACACCCACGCCTGCAGAGCAGCCGGGGGAACACCACTGCTTGTCAGAGACCAGGCACCATGCGCTAGGAAGCTCACACGACGCTGGAGAAAGTAAGATTTTAAAGATAAAGAATAATTAAGGGGCCTTAAAGACAGTAATGGCAAGTTCTTTTGGGAGAGTCAAGAGGCACATATACAAGACAAGAATAGGAACCAGGAGTTGAGCTAGGTAAAGGAAGGTAAATTTTGACAGTTGAACTGCAATAATTTTTCAATGCAAACTTATTTAATCAAAAAGGGCACAGTCATGCTTCGTTGCGTTTCCCTACTGGTACAACTACACACAGCTCCAATGGAGTCAATTAAACCCTTGAAACTAAAGTTAGCTTTCCGCATCCTTTAAATGACACAGTTCTAGTCAAGCAAAAAACTTAAACGGACAAGCAGCCGAAAGCAAACCAACTTTCAAGCTTCATGCAACATACAACTCCAATTTCATTTCCCTCGTTACACTTCGGGAAGTTCATTTCTCTAGCTGCATACCAAACTTCAGAGGTGCAAGAGGCTAGCATCAATATTCAAATAAACTTAAGAGATCCACAGAAAGGAAGAAGTTGTACTCCATAGAGGTGAACCACAAGAAGGTTGGTTGTCATCTTCTTACTGAACATCCATGGGTTTTTGATCGAGAGAACAGAAGTTCCTGATTTAATAAGACAAATGCACTTTTATTTCTGCTCTGCGAGATACCCGAGTACGTCCCTCCCTTCCCTGGCTCCGTAACAGCATCCCCAGCCCCGTGGACGCAATGCACTATTCCAGCAAAACAGCGGGGAACCGTAAACTTCCTGGCCTGCCTGTTGCCAAAAGCACGCTGCTGTCAAACCCCACGCTGAGAGCCCTTGCCGCCCAAAACGCTACCAAAAGTTCCTTAGTCTGTGTTTGTCCCAGGAGCGTTTCGCACCACCTCTGCCGACACGCCAGGCGGCGGCCAACAGGGACGTGGGCGCGTGGAAGCCAACAGAGCCGTGCACGGGATCGCCCCTCTTCCCCATCCGCCCCCCGCGCCGTGCCACTGGAAGTCCGTACCACAGACCCCATCCACAACACCTCTTCTCCTTCCCTGCTCCGCTGATTTCCAGAAGGTAAACTTCACTCGTTTCCCAGGTTGGCATAAACAACCTGCTTGCTGCTTATAAACATGGAGTAGATCCATTGTACAAGCCTCAGAGTAACTAGCTTTAAGTATGCAAAAATAAAATCATTGGTAACAGAGTTTATCTTTGGGTCCGTTTGAACAAAATTATTTTGACTTTTGCGATGGCTCATGCTTATCCACCCAGTGATAAATCTCTGGCGACAACCATTCACAGCATTTCAGTTTTCTGAAAAGAAGCATTAAAAAAAAAAAAACAAACCCAAAACCAACCACAACACAAAAAACCCCCACAACCCACCACATTACCCCAAAAATATTTCATTTGTAATTCTAGCTGGAGTTCAAAAATTAAAGTATTTGGAAAAGGCAGAGAAAAAACTAACTTTGCATCTTAAAAAGATGCAAACCTGAACCTCAAGAAATGGACTTTGACTTGGTTTGCATAATATGGGATGGGGAAAATTACCTTCAAAAAGGTAAGTGGTTTTGGAGGGTTGCGGAGAAGGTACAAATAACACAGAATTCACAGAATTCCAATAAACAGATGAGAACAAAACGCCGAGTTGCACAAATGTAAGAAAATCCCCCTCAAAAGTCTAGTTGGATGTGTCCAAACTAGAAAAAGACTGAACCTACAAGAAAGGCTAATTCTTTAAGTCTGTTTTCTACAGTACCTTGCAGAAATATAAACCACTTCACCACCTCGTGTCGTGACAGTCCTCACTGTTCAGCTTATCCTGGCCATGCACCTCACTTTGCTTATTGCAAGAGAAGTTCACACAAATCCTGATGGAGAATGTTACACTACGTTTATGTCTTTTTAGAATTAATTCCACATCAAATATAGAAATATAGTGTTTATATAAAAATGAATTTTAAAAAAAGTTAAAGTGGGAGTTGACAGCATCTTATCTTTGACAGTGGGAGCAGAAACTTCAGAACATTGGCAAAACCAGGAGTTAGTCCGCAGAATTACACAGCCAGCCTGACAGCATTAGCACAGGAGCAAGCTTTCCCAGTGAAATTTAGCTGCGCTCAATTTTACCTGAATGATATAACCCACATGACACATGAACCAACAAGATTTTATTCCACGGCTTTAACACCCAGGGGAGCGCTATCCAGGCACACTTAGTTTGTGTGACTAAGCTGGAACACCCAGGTGCTATCACCAAAAGTACGGCACAATCTCGATTCTTTAATATTTACATTCTGACCCAGTTCAGTCACATTTTGGCAGCGCACAGCAGCGCAGAGCCCATACAGTACACAGCAACAAAGTGTGTTAATCAGCAACAAAAGCCTACCCATTAACCCCAGCTGTTCTTCCAGCAAAAAGCTTCACAGGTCTCGGAGATTCAAGTGGGTTACATTTGTTCCCTAATTTCTAGGGTGAGGGTACATATTTTTCTATCATTTGACATGCCAATATTTGGGTTTTTTTTTTAAAAAAAAAAAAAAAAAGTAAAACTAACTGATATTATTCTCTACCTACACCACAGCATATTCCTCTTGGGGCAGGGGAGGAAGATGACATGTCCATGCAACAATTTTAATAAAGACTCTCAACAGTAATGGACTTGTGTAGAAAAGAGCACTCCTGCTCTCTCCCATGTGAGCATATTCTCCCACTTCTCTCTCTAGTCCCTAATCAGAACTCCAGGATGGTCCAGAAGGACAGTCCGGGTGTAGAGAGTTGTTTTAACCTGCTGATGAGTATATAAGCAACAGAGCACGCTGCAGGGAAACCCCCGATACCAAACAGCTCTTCAGCAGCTCATCCTCCTCTTGATGCTCGCTAAGGAAATTCCCTCATCCTTAATGAATTCTGACTAATTTTTTCCATTGCCCCAAATGAAACTTCAACCATAAGGTTTTTCTCTAATCTTGTTCTGTGTTCCTAGGCATTGCTGCATCAAGCCCCGTTATGAATAATCTAAATCGCAGATTACTGGGTGTGCCTCCTCACCATCCCATAGGTGCCATACAGACCTTACACTTCATAAAGCAACTGCTTAGAGCACAACATATGTGAGTGCTACAGCTCTACACCAAGAAGTAGTTGCCCATTACAGTTTTAAATACTCAGAAATTAGTACTATGAAATTCAGCACTATTACAAGTTACTTCACCCTCAGCGTCTTCTCTGTTCAAGGAAGAGCGGAACAAGATTTATTATCATTTCTATCAGAAGCTCAGCCTGCTACAAGTTTTGTCTTTAAATTTGTAGCTGAAGAGACGGTGGATGCTCTGATTTTCCTCCTTCTCATCCATAGTCATTAGTGGTGCAGAAATCTCAGAGGAGTACTTGGTCAGAAGCAATGAATGAGATATTCATTCCCACCTAAATTGAGCACACTATAATATGTTTTTTATTAAGAACACACCGAGGTACATTAGTCTTGAAGGCTTTTTCTGAACACTTCTTGAATTGATTAAATTAAGGAAAGTCACTTTGTTACTAGTAATTTCCTTCTTGTGACAAACACGAGTGGGTTGAGCCTCCTATCTGTTAAATATGGAAAAAGTACTTACATTAATAATAAACAGAGAGAAAGCAGTAGTACAATCACCGACTGCATTTTGCTTATAGCGTGAATGCTGAAGCATTGTTGGGTTGTAAGAGGATTAACAGAACACTGATCAACAATGAAGAAGTGTGGTGGTATCTAACAGCAGAGCTACTTAGCTGGTAAACCCACAAAATTTTTAGACCAGCTAACAGACTGGAAACCCACTCTCAGAAGTCACCCTTCCCTCTCTAGGAAGGACCACTACATGAAAAACATGATTTAGTGCAGTTTAACATTATATACCAGCTGCCAGATCTATAACTGATACTATAACAAGGATCTACATTTGTCATCAAGTTACCTAGCCGCTGGGAAACCAGTAACGTAGAACTAAAGTGAGCTCCCTATCCCAAACATAAATAGGTATGGCAGAAAAAGGATGAAGTCTTTATTTTAGACTTTATGTTAAATTTAACATAACAGTCAAACACAAGGTAGAGGTCACAAAAAGATGCTTAAAACCCTAACCAAAAGACCCCATCAGTGGTGAGGAGATATAAAGATGTAGACCAGGTGCAGAAAATTCACTACTGGATCCAAACTTCAGCATTTAAAGGCATGCCAGTGGCCCCAAAAACAAAAGAAAAGAGGTGGGTTCTGTTTAGCACAACAGCATCAGGCCACTGTTCATCAGTACCATAAATCTGATAACTACTTTTATAGCTTCCCTTGGCAGCTTTACCTCCTGTAGTCTACATTCAGGGCCTTATTCTCCCCCTATCTACTCACAGAGGTTCGAGATCATCACGTAAGTCATGAGATGTGTACATATACACACACATATATATGTGTTCATCTACATAATGGGTATAATTACCTTCATTTATCTTAAGGTCCTTAGAATGCTTTAACCGTGCTCAGAAATAAGCAAGTTCAAAGAATTATTAAAGTCTATAATGCAAAGTGGTGAAGAGAAAAATCTCAATTTCTCCCTCTCGTCTTTCTGGGTTTAACCTGGTACAAAAACCTGTAGGCTGACGGTGCGTCCTTCAGTCTTAAAGCACAGCGTGCTTGCATCCCAAAGCCTTACACACCCTGGCTTCAAGAGAGCAGCGTACCGGGGAGCGCAGCTCCTGCCACTGGCACATACCAAAGATTCCAGATCATTTTTGCACCACGACTAAAATGTTCTCATCAACTTGGATTTCTGTTATAACATGTTACTCCAGCCTCAAAAACTGCAATCACAAAGTAGTAAGTTCAGTGTTGTTTTAGGAAGCCTCCTCTTGGGTACTGGAGATGCAGAGAAAATGGGTTAAGAAGTTTAACACACACCATAATCCTCATATTTCTAAAAACAAAGTCCAGCTATAAACCCTAAGAATGTCACACACCTACCAAATTCTTTTCTCTTTTTATTAGCACAGGGAAGATAGGAACACGGGTACTTTGTTAATGCCTCACCTCTTCATTACACTGCCTTCTTTCTGTGAATTTTACTAAATTGCTAAATATCTGTTGCTAACTGAGATATGTCTACAGGCAAATTAATCCTTTATGAAAATACTTGTTGCTAAAACACAAACAAAAAAAAACAACACAAAAGGAAAAATAATGGTAAGCAATAAATTCTCATTGTATTTAATAGCTGTATGTCTTTGTTAGAAACAGCTATCCCAGAATACGCAGCCACATTCATAAGATCAAATGAATTCTATCTGAAGTTTACAGAAGGAAGCAAATACAAACAGTCTTACAAAGGTATTTTCATAGCAGGAAGCTACAAGCACTTACTCCTCCGCTGCTCCGGCGGCTGCTGACCCAGCCGTGCTGCAAGCGAACCCTGCAGTCAATGGGGAGCAGGCAGCAGCAACGCTAAGTACCCTTTACTTTCACTACAGGGTTAACCAGATCACAAATCACCAATTAAATCCTGCTTTATGATTTAGGCTTTAATTCATTACAAACGCAAAGGCAAAACATGCAACGGAACCTGGTGGAAGTCAGTCTGGAGCGCTTTGCTCCGGTTATCCTTGTCCCGAGGCTCAGCCCTCCTTGCAAGTAAATGCCTTTTTAATCATGATGTTCAAAAGTCTCTTTTTTAAAGAATCTAACGGTTATTTGCTGTACACTGTTGACAGTGATAAATACAAATCACTGAATATTCAATGTGCAACTAGGCGTGCTGGTGGTTTACCATTACATAAGGGGTACCTATTTTTTCTGTTCTCCAAAGCCTTCTTATTTCTTCACTTAAGATGGGAAAACCAGAAACTTCTCATCTTTTGCAATGCACAAGTTTCCCTCCCCCACTTCCATTTTGTGGACTTTCTGCCAATAATACCGTTGAAAAATAAATTCTTGTGGACAGGAAATATCCTGCGCAAAGGATATCCAGCTTTATGATACTTAAAACATTGTGCATTCCTCCTTATCTGTCATTGCGCTGGCCGTTGTCAGCGTGCGAGCGGGCGCGTAACACCTTTGGGCGGCCGGGAAGGGCCCCACGCATCCCTCCGTGGCGGTCATCCTGTCACACCTTCGGATAAATCAGGCCCTACAGATTTCCTCAAGATTTCTCTTTTCTCCATACTCAACCCCAGCCGTTGCATCGCGGTCCAAAGAGAAGAGACGCCAACGCACCTCTCCAAGCAACGCCGGCTATCCGGAGCACATCCTCCCAACCTCTCCTGATAAGGCACTTCACATTATGCCCACAACCCTCATTTTAATGGCCTAATCTGATGTAGGTGGCTTGGCCTTTCAAGTGATCCCTTCGTTTAATTTCCTCAACAACTGCACTCCACAAAAGCAAACATCCTGTCCCGATTCCAGAGCCAGATCCCAGTTGCAGCAGGCAGCTGCCAGCAGCACGGGCAGGAGGGGAGCGGGGATGAGCAGCACAGCTCCGGCCCACGCCGGGGATCTCCGCTGGCCACCCTCGGTACGGAGCCGGTCCATTCACTGGAACGGACCAAAACTTACGGTAATGGACACGTGGTTGTGAAAGAAAGGTTGACTGGTCTTCAAGCAGCTTGCAGGGTGTTGGTGCTGCAGCCCCTGGTGCCTAATCCACCCCAAAGTTGGGATCCCCGTGCAACCAACCAGTAGCCAAACGTGTTCATAATTTTGGGGGTGACAGAGACTGTACAGAAATCTTAAGCTTTTTATGAAGTCATCTAAATTGCATAGTGTAGATATTGGGGGACAGTCATGTTATAACTTACTACACAACTCCCTGCTTGACCAGCTTCAAGCCCCATGAAACAACACCCAAATCAATGATTCGCGCCTAACATTTTCTCAGTAGTCCGTAGCTTACGTTTCTTAACCAAAAGCAGACAAATCTTAAAAATCACTCGTACCGAACTCAGGATTCAATCCCTTTGAGGCACACCGACACCTCAGTAGCTCGCTGTCTCCTCCCGCGAGGAGGACAGCCAACAACCAAAGCTAAATGCAGAGGAGCAGCTGAGGTAAAGCCAAGGCTGCCATCTCTGAACGAGGGCAGCTGTTCAATGAAGGAAAGAAAGCATTTCAAGAAAGAAAAGCAAAAATTCTGACAGCACAAAATTGCAGCCATGACACTTGGATCTTTTGAAAATACGTTTCTCTAAAGGTTTAAGTGCCGGTTATTATTCTTCTAATAAACAGGCATCCAAATCTAGCCTCAGTAATAAATCGTACTTCCACTTTACACCTTTGCTAGTCTCTATTTAAGTATCTCTTTTCTTTATAAGAACAACAAATGACTGTGGTTTCACTGGAAACAACGGGGGGGGTAATGCTTCATTTGTAGAAGACTTCAAAAAACATCAGCTACCATTTTTAGCACCCCATAAATGATCACGCTTTTCAGAGTGTTTTAATACAGCCTTAGCCAAAGGACCTTCTCGTTTCAGCCAACTCTCCTTGCAACACCTGACAAGCTTACGGCTACAGAAGACCCACTACAAGGCAAGGTCCCCATACACTGACCCTTGCGTCCCAGCAGCACGTATACATTGACGCACTCTCCCAACCCTGCCCGATTTAACGCAACGCTGAACTCAAGACCCAGCGACCATCACAACATCCGGGGCCCTCGCCTGCTAGGTACCTTGGCACCACCCTTAACACGCACTCACAGGTAAGTATATGAGAGGGGATTTTATTAAAACGGTGCAAATATAAACATACAGATACAGCTTTAAACAGCTACATAGGATCGAAGAGAGAAATCACCACTTTCACAAGAGAAACCTCCTGCACCTCCTCTTGTAGCAGAGAACCCCTATAGATATTTACTGAGCTATGGCCACAGATCCAGTTTTTATAAAAGTATTCCCTTTGAGAAACAGAAGTATCTATCTTGTCTGAACACCAGAGGCTTGGACACACTCAGGCTTCAGTCAGCACTGCAGCAACAGAAGTAAAATTGTGGTGTTTTTTTCTGATTTCTGTTGGCTTCGCCTTGTTAGCTGGCACAGGTTAGATCCTACTCGGTGCCTCACATCAATAACTGATGTTCAAACCAAAATCCAAACAAACTACAACTTGATCTGCTCACAAATCAGAGCAAGCACTTCATAATAAAGTCATGTTTATTCCAGAGCACTCAATGCCTGGGGAAAACTTGCTTCCAGAAATATTACACTCAAGTATTTTATAGCCACAGCATTATTTCTTTGATTTTTTTTTTTTTTTTTAGTTTCTTCAATACCCACAATCACGACTTACTCAAATCAGCAACAGAGAGCATCACAACTGCCCAGCCGCCTCATGACAGCTCCCAGATGAAGCCTACGGGTTTCCAGGCATAATTCACACCACTGGATTACACAATACCTTTGGGTGTCCACTCCTTCGAGATCACCCTGCTGTCCCACCACCAATCCTCCAAAGTCACTGAACTAGTGGTTGGGAACATTTAAAAGCTGAGATCAAGCCATTTCCAAGGGCGAGTACCTACGTTAGACATTGCCAACAAGCTTTGACTAGACTGTAGGAGCAAGGAAGAGAATTTGGAGAGCGCAGCGTCTGCTCTGACACATCTGCCCACAGGGCACGGAGGGAAGAGAGCCAGCAATGTAAGCAGAGAAGTCTTTGTCCTTAGGTGACACTGAGGCAAGCTACAAATGCCAAAATTGTTGTGCAATTAGTATGTTCTTAATTTTGTACCCTCAGAGAAGTAAGTAAGTGTACTTAATCAACTGAAAATGAAGTCATGCAAAATAAAGCAACCCATGTAACTAATTAGTTAAAAGATGTCAAATGGAAGCAAAATGAAGTGTCTAATTATATACCATCCGTTCAAGTGTACAACACAATACAGACCTATAAAAAAACATGCCACTTCCTAATTTAATCTAAACAATCCAACTAAACACCACTGCTGAGTAATACTGAAGAGGAAAAAAAAGTTAAGAAACTAACACAATGGTTAAAATCTTTCCGGTGAGGTTCAATGAGATCTTTTCAGCCCACTGAAATTAATTGACAAACTTGAACCAAATTCACAAGATTCCTCCAAGACAATTTTATGCAACAAAATTCATTTAAGGATATGACATAAAAAAAAAAAAAAAAAAAGGAAGGTTTCCGAGTTTTCCTCCAATATTCATCTAAATTGAATACTTTCCTGTATCCTCAGCTTTTATTCTCAAAGCAGCATCTCAAAGTCCAAAATCATTAAGCCTACTGAGAAACTGGTGTGGACAGGTATTAATTCATCAGGGGAAAATTTCTTCAAAGACCTCCATCCCCATTCCTGCATTTCTTTGTCCCTCAAATGGTTCTCTAACGCTATCAGTTGACATTATCAGTCATGAATGCACAATCTAAACGCAAGCCACTGAAGCTTACCGGACCACTGACAACGTCATTTTAACAGCTTCAAAACTTAACAGTTTCAGGGACAAATATCTTGACAACAATGAAGCTATGCTGATGTGCACCAGAGAAAAGTCTACCTACATGCTTGCCAAACTCCCATTTTTATTCTAACCTGACTAATCTCTACAAAAGATAAGCATCAGTAGGAAGGTGAGGGAAAGGGAAAAGATAATGGAGCATTTCAGAGGATATCAAGTCCTCTCAGACTTTTTTCCGAATTCAGTTTCATAGAACTTAAGTGCCAACTAACTATAATGGATGTTTCCGATGTTCATTTCTGACAAGTTGGTTTTGTTTGTTTGCTTTTTAATTAAAAGTCTCCATCACTACTTCAGTAACAAAAATGTAGCATCCAAAAATCTTTCTGTGTGTCCTGGAAACAGCAGCAGTACATTTTGCAGAGGAATGTTGTTGTAGTGTTTGCAAATATTGTCAAAATATGTTTTTCCTTGTAAAATCAAACCAGTTGTTAGGAAAAACAAGGCATTTTCAGTACGGAAAAACTGTACTGTATCACAGTAAAATTCAGTCCTTGAGTAGGAGAGCATAAATCTAATTGAATCAGATGGGATCAGGACTCTTTTTTATTAGGAGTAAAACAGATTCAACGTTGGAGCATTTGCCAACACATTATCAGTGGTTTCATGAAAAGAATAAAGGTTAAAAGATTGAGCTTTTTTGAGTTGTTTTGTCTTAAGTACAATTATTTGCAATTCAAAAAGATTTTTAGGAAGACTTAGAGAACCATTTTTAGAAATAATCAAGAAAGCTGCAGCACTCAACATGCAAGTTCCCATCAAGCCACATTAGCAGTCCTCTAAAAAAGAGAATTAACCAAAAAGATGCTTGGAATTCTTTCTGCATTACACAGACCTTCCCATTCCACGTCCGGCATCCCAGCTCTCTCTTGTGCCTACGTTTAAATCATTCAACCCACCCTTCGGCAAGACAAAGCCTACTGCTGAAACCAAGTCTCCGATGATGCAAGTGAAGAACAACAGCGAGTGCAAAGGTAGCCACAGCGTAGGTGAACCTACGCAAACTCAGCTGAACTCAATTAAGTTAAGCCCATCACTTTAAGGGCAGACCTCTATATATACACACACACATGCATAGGGAAACATGACCTAAGGGCTACATTCCTGGGTGGAAAAACCAAACAGACTCCATTAAGTGTTGCTCCCTATCTCCGCATGCTTCCTTTTGGATGCATCCTAGTAGCTGAGATTTCCAACCAGGGTATTACTAAAAGGAGATATTAATAATCTCCTAGTTCTGCATACCGCCTGGAATCCAACACACGATATAGGTATCTCTATTACAGATACCCTTCTGTTATTCGTTCACACCTCGGTATTTCAGCATTAGAGTTGTGCTTGCGCTTCGAAGCCCGCCATCCCTCCCCCCGTAAGGACAGAAGTCAAAGGTCCGCCGACAAGCACTTCAAGTCAAACCCACCCTTCACTGTTTCAGGCTTTAACATAAGCAGATTACAGCTCAGCTGTATTCTGTCTGAACTTTTGTTTATCTCTTACCAATGCTGTGCTAATTATCCCTGAGAAAAGACAGACTTTCATTAACAAGCAATGACCAACCCTTATCTATAAACTCTTCCCATGCAAGTTCTGCCTCTAAGTAGCTATTAAATACCAAATTTTAGCGGTGAGTAATTAGGAGATATCCTTACCGCGCAGAGTTAATGTGGAATTCAAAGGACGCAGGAGAGAGACACAGGTCGTGGGGGCTGCCAGGGACGCCCTGCCCGCAGGAGAAGCCAAGATGCCCCTCTGCCTGTGGGAAAGCCTCTCCACCGATCCGGGATATTTGTGCTCTTGCAGCACACGCTGTTCCAGGAAGGCTAGGTGGCTGCTGTTCAGCGCAACGCGCTTCGCAGTGAGTAAACACAGAGAGAGACAAGATCTCCGCCTCGAGCTGTTCAGAAGAGAAAGGGAAGGTCTTTCCTGACGCCCTTTCGTACAGAGGACGTGAAAGCCCGTCTCTTCAAACATGAGAGACAGAGCAGAGACGGTTTCAAAGGAGGAAGAAATTGAGGTGTCAGGACGGGTAGCTAAAATGAACACTGAAGAAGAACAAGTAATTTAAATCAAAACCAGGTAGTCGAGCTGTTCTTTAACTGGCACATCACTTGCTAAGGTGTCCTACAGGAACTCATTAAGAAAAAGCTGCCCAATACGCGCACAGCAGAGCACTGAGGAGACCAGGAGATTTTACCCGCAACACTTTTGCACTTACCTTCTCTTAACCCTTTTCCTCTAGAGTGGGAGGTGCTGGTGAGGAGATGAGACTGGCAGACAGGGAGAACGATCACCAATGCTTTGATTTCAAACAGCCCGAGTACTAAAAGACTAAAGCCAAAGTAAAATACACCATTTGCCCATTTAACAAGGACGTTTCCCCCTTGCACTGTACCTCAGCACGAGCATCCCTGCCTGCTGGGGGAAGGCGCTGGCGCAGCTGGGGAGGCGGCGTGGGACCGGGAAGCCGTGCCCAGCTCGGGGACACGGCCAGCGCAGGAGAAGGGATCGCATGCCATCGTTGGCTTGGCTTGCAAGGCACAGCTGGGTTGATGGAGCGCAGGTTCGGGACAGGCTGAAGCAAGCCCAGCACCAGGCCAGCACCAGCAGAGCCACACCGGACCCCCCCGCTGCTGCCCCTCTGCCCGCGCCAGGACGGCGCTCGCCCAGCGGCAAGGCAAGTCGGATCCAAGGCTAACCTCCAGATCGACCCAGGGGTCTAACTCGTTGAGCCAAAACACCAGAAGCGATAGGCATAAAGGGAGCGGGAGGCAGGGCTGACCTTTCAGTAGCAGCACTTAGAGCTGTGTAATCAGGCCACGAACTTGCACTTTGATGTACATCTGTAGTATTTCATCTATCCGTGCACACGCGGAGTTGGATCACAGCACCTCCTTTTTTAATATCATGATGTTTAACTACTTAACTGAGGTGATCCACCAAGTTCTGTAGGGCAAACACTTGTGAAACCGTTTCCTTCCCCCACTGCCTACAATGTGTTTAGAGAATTATTTGATTTACACCACAAAGGGAATTCAAACATAGCTCAAGAGCAAACAAAACTTCCCTACACCGTACACACACAACCTATATGAGATGTGTGAAAAAACCTCAGTGTTTTCCTATCCTTCTGGCTTCTGCACGCTCAACACCCAACAGCTGGAAGTTTCATCTTTGCAGAACCGGTCCGGATCATCCCATGAGAGCTTTTGAATCGACACAGCAATCGCACATTATTAGAGGGATATTAATTGGAGTTAGTACATGCAGTTTAGGTTTAAAACAACACATGCTAATCTCCCCAACCTGATGAGAATTGACAAGAAAAACTGACCTGAAAGAAAATTCAAGTTACAACTGTAATTTCCCCCCCCCCTTTTCTTTTTTTTTTTAAAGGCAGACAACTATGAAAGAGAGAGTATGATCCCCTCACTTGAGAAAGAGAGAAACTTTGGTTAAAAACCTATCCTGATTCAGTGGTAAAATGAAGACAATATAAACATAATGCAATATAAAAAGGGATAAAGGGGCGAAACAAGAACAGATGGTGATGAAAGTGAACTAGAACTACAGCAAATTGTTAAATGAAACCACGACTGAAGTCAAGACAAGTCAGACAAAAAAAATAATCATGAGTTGCAGGACAACAGAAAATAAGCTGCTTTTTAAAATAAACTAGGAAGGACTGAAGTCTAATAGTGGTATAACCCCACTGCAAAACAGAAGTGAAAACGGGGCTAATGATGCAGGAAAAGAGCATTTAATAAATTTTTTCCACTCAGTATTTGGGAAAAAGCAAAAAAATGCACTCATATCAGACTGATTAATTATCTCAGTGACCAAGTCAGCCTCAAAATCTTGCAATTAAGTTTTGATGCGAGCCTTAGAGGAAACGCCTGACCTACTGTCAACGACGGGATGCACCGATGCAGCGGGATGGAGGGGAGACCGCGGGGATCCAGCGGTAGCCAGTAGCTGAGAGAGAAGCAGCATGACCCGTGCAATTACAGCCCATTAGTAGGGCATAGCTTTCAGATAAAAAAAATCAAGAGTCAATGTAGGATTCCAGTGATAAGGAATTCAAATATATGAACATAATCAGCATTGTTGTTCTATGTAAAACAGGTCCTGTCAAACAAATCCAAGTGCACTCTCTGACGAGATTACACCTTTGGTTGGAAAAGAGCTGTGTGAGCATGCGTGTATTCCTTAGCCAGCGTTTGACTTCGTCCCACGCAACGCTGATAAAAGAGTTAGCACTGCACAGTCAAAACGAACTATCTTCAATGTATTAAGAGCCAGCCAGCTAACTGACCAGGGTTTAATCTGTGAGCTGATAACACTGTCTGTGAAGCGGCCACGCTATGGGAGCGGGCATACCCAAGCGCTGGATGCGTGGCACACCAGCAGGATTTACCAGCACCGTGCAAGATTTATGTGTATGGTCCCAGGGCCAAAAAGGGTCGGCCGTCAAAGAACAATAAGAATCAGTGAGCAGAAGCAGGAGCCAGGCAAAGTAGAGTTGGGCACAACATTAGAAACAAAAATCCAAATATTAGCTACTGGAGTAGATGGGATCAGCCAGGGGAAGTGAACAGTATTTCCTCCTCTTATGGAAATATGACTTTATGTGCTCACCAGAAATAAAAGCTACAAGCAAGCCAGGATAACTTTATCCTTTCTAAAAAAGAACTGTAACCTTACTAAATTAAGCGTATGTTGTACTGCTTACTGACAATTTTATTAGCCTGCAAAAACTTAGTTGGCATTTGTAAGAAAACCGTTTTCACCCCCCTTACCCGTAACAAGTCAGCCTTTTACAAAGATTTCCTACAGATACAATATAATATACTAAACAGAAGGCAAATAGTTATTGCCCTCTTGTCACATTAAGCTGTCAGCATTCCTCCTCTGGGAGAGACTTTCAGAGGTACTCGAACCGCACACAGGCGCTGCCGGGAGGCTTGTCAAGTCTCGCGTTGGGGAGGGAAACCCCCAGACACATGCAGACCACTAACAGGATTTCTAGTCCAGCCTCAACTGGAGCAAGCCCCAACAAACAAGCATCTCCAGTTATTTCATTTCCGTGTCTTGTTTTCTCAGCTGTAAAATGGGGATAATGAAATGCACCACTTCTGTTAGGTGCTCTGGTATCTCCTGAGAGCAAAGGAACCATCACATTGGTTATTCACCAACGATTATTTAATGATTTCCTACTAAAATTGACAGCCTTTCCTGGCCAGTAATACTAATTAAAATTATCAGTTCACAGCATCTATTTGGCAGTCCACATCAACAACAACAACAACGTTACACTGCACATTTTTCATACAGACCTTCCTAAATTAGGAAATGCTTAGCAGATTGTGGGTGGGACTGAAACCAAACCACACTACCCAGCTACCCACATACAGCCACCATTAAATAAAACCCCACAGATTGCAGTTGCTGCCTGTGCTCGAGGTGCCACCAACCTGCCCGCAGGTCCCCTGCCCAGCCCAGGGATGCTCCCTCTGCCCCATCTTCCCCTTCCCAGCCAGGTTCTTCCAGCCAGCTCCTTCCCTCCCACCAGCACTTTCATCCCCCGAAGCTAGGTTAGTTCCCATTACCCAAATTAACTCTTCCCTTGCCATACTGGGCTGAAATCCCATCAGAACAATAAAATCAACTCTGCCATACTTTGCACCAACTCAACCACAATTGAGCAAGTGGCCACAATGCGAGATGCCGTTCCCAGTTGTTTCATTAACTCCCCAGCCAGAGACTTTTTCTTTTTTAAGTTAAAAAAAAAAACCCCACTTTTAAATGCACTGGCTTATTGTGATTTTTAATTAGCGATGGGATTTCAGATAGTGCACACCCAAGGCCCCAAAAGGGGGGGTGAGGGGAGTAGGGGTGCACGCTTGTGAAACCATTGTTCCTCCATCAATACAGCTCATCCTCCAGCCCATCCAAGTTCTCAGCTGCCCAGCCACACAACTTTAAAAGTCAACAGCTGGGCGTTTTGTAACCCTGGAGAACTCACAAGCCAACCCTTACATCGCTGGCAAGCAGCCTTGGCCAAAGCCCGAGGACCCCACGGGGACTGTTCCTGCCCCACCACTGCTTCACCTTCTTCCTTCGATTGCTAACGAAGGCAAAGTCCGTGCCTGTAAGCCGGGCAAGACAGCTGTTTTGTAAGCAGTTAAATGATAGAGGCAGGCGTGCTGAATTGCGTCGGGCAGTGGCTAGGATCCAGGATCTGCAACCATCTGGAAGTTTGCTTGGCTTTTGTTTCAAGTCTCCAGCACTGATGGATGGAAACAAGCTCCCAGTTTTTCTGCATTAACATAAAGACAATTAAAACAATGTTTCCCCACAAGTAGCTCAGAAATGAAAGCACATCACACAAGCAAAATGAGACAGTGTTGATAATATATTTAAGTAAAATCTGACTCTTTGGAACACAAAAACACCCCAAAACAAAACCTCGGTTCAATCACAGAAAACAGCTTTGTCAACAAGTTCCTGTGACTCCTCCTTGTAAGAGGAAAACACTCAGATGAAAGCCTGCAGAAGGACTCACTGCATCCTCCTCTCCCCAAGAAACATTAACTACTGCCTGACAAAAGCATTTCTGCTGAGAAAGGGAACAACACAGGCCAGCATTAAAGCAATTTCAGTGTAGCTACCAAGCAATTAGCGAGATAATACCTTCACTACATGCTGATTTTTCCTTTTCCAGAGTACTGGTGCAAACATAACTAGCAATTTGTTGTTTGTACAGCCACTTCTGAAGTTGCAGGTGACCCAATTTAGATTTTCCTTTCCGTATCACTGAAAATATTTCTACTTTGGCATTAACATCTGTTCACCAATTTATTTCACCTTTTTTTTTTTTAAACCTGTTACATTGTATTTCAGGATAACTTCCATCTTGTATCAGCAAATACAAATTCAGACATTTTGATTTTTAAATATTTAAACTCACATTGGTGAAACACTGATCCTGTTACTTTTTCCACCCCCCCCAAGCCAAAGCAAAACCAAAGTATATCTTGTATCCTGATTTTGCTTTGGAGCTTGTGATTATCCTGAATTTAACATGCTCCTTCCTAGAGATTACTGTTAGTACAGTTTTGGATACAAACCTCTAGGCTTTACTCCGGTAAGCGATCCACCACTTTCACAAGGCGGTTTTGGAAAGCACCTTTATTGTTTGACCTGATGTTCAAAGCTCTTTGAAAGCTGCCTATGTCCCTTCCTGAGGCTATGTTAGACCAGGACCTTCTACCAATAGAAGTGAGTATCAGTAGCAGGATGTAAGAGTGAAATCCACCGTGATCGCACCCGTATCAAGGTTTCAGCACCAATACTCTACAGCTCCACACATACATAACTTCAAGGGCAAGCAAGACTTGAAAAAAGTATGTTTATTATATCGATTCATTAAAAAATAAGGATCAGGTTTATAAATTTTGCTGTTGCAGCAAATGCCTTGAGTATTTTTGTCACACGAGATTCCAGGACAGAAGGCCCTCTTCTGTTCTCCCACCGTCTGCCACTCGTACGCTCCTTACTCATACATTAAAATACTACAGCCACGTATTCTTTCGTAGCCTTACATAAAGCTCTAAATGTTAAAATTAGCTAGGTCTTTCTGCTTGCCATAAGATGTCTCCTGTTCGGATAGCTGGACTGGTTTTGGACTAAGCTGTCTGATCAAATTCTGAAAAAGTTTTTCTTTATTGGCAACTTGCAACCATGTGTTCATCTGCTGACACTGGCTTTTGGCTTAAACAGTCCTGCACACCTTCACAGTGTTTACATCTCTGATGGATTTAGAGCTAGTAAAGTTCATTGGAACTTTTTTCCTGTTAAATACTTCTCCATCTCATCTTACGAGAAAGGCTTTCTACGCTTCCACTCATGCTTGTAACCCCCTCCCACAACTCTACCACTTCAAATTTACCCATCTTTCACTAACATAGGTGATGAGAATGTATACATTTTCCAAAAGAAGTCCCAGAAGGACTTGCAAAATAGTATTAATCTCCCTTCCCATCTCTACTGAAAGCAAAATAAAATCCACCCTTCGGTGCACGCCTTTTTTCATGGCTGTATCACCACTAACAGACCACACTCACACTACAGCCAAGCAGTGCAAGTAGTTGCACAGCAAAGTCTCTGTATCTGCTTTAAAAAGAAAACCTCAATGCTAATATTGATCACAAAGGTCAGGAAGAGATGATGTTGGCAGAAAAGCACCTAGCAGCCACGCTAAATCTCTGTCTAATACACTAGAATAGATAAAAATGGTATTTTTCTGTTTCTTCCTCCCAACTGTGTGTTTTGCATATGACGAAAGAAGAGTCAGATTCAGTTGCTTCCCCCTTCCACCTGCCAAACCCCTTTGCGTTTTTCAAAAACGTGCAAGTTGGTGAATGTTGCGAACCATTTTCTGCGAGAAGTAGGGATGTGCAAAAAATGCTAAACCAGAGATACTTTATACAGTATATAGCTAATAAAAAACACTCATTAAAGAACGAGTCAGACACTCTTCAAAATTTTTATGGAAAGTCAGCCTGTAAGATTTTCTTGATTTAAATTGCTTAAGTTTTGCTTATAGCTCCCCCAAATTGCCTTGCGCTTGCCACGCGGTACGACGAGGCAGAGGAGCGGCTCCCGCACCCCTGCCCGAGCAGCGGCCACCAGCCCTCGGCCAGCCCGTGGGCAGCTCCGCACGCGCGCGGCCGCTCGGGGGACCGCCGGAAGATAAACCCCACTTGCTCTGCAGAGCCACGACACCGATATGCAATTAAGACACTTTTAAAAAAAATGTCATATATGTGTAAGTCATGGAAAATAACTCTTCTGAGGACAGAAGAGGAGGAAAGCGGACAGATCCAATCTCCCACCCCCTTTCTAACTTGAGTACAAAACCGCTCCTCGTCATCCGAGGCTAGTCCAGGCACCGGCCCAACGCTTTGCATTTCCCTCCCAAAGTGAAAGGACAGATCTCCCACTGCCACGTCGCGAACCCACAGCCAGAAAGCAGCACCTCATCCCTACCCAGCACGGCCCATAGTTTTGCAGCTGCAGTAAAACCACGTCACTGCCTGTAATGAGGCTACATCAAATTTGCTCAAAGGCGGTTATTACCGCTGTTCAAGTAAACTCCATCACATAAGAGAGCATATTATTTTATTTGCTCATATTTCATTTAGACAACACCACAGAATCTTGAATGATGGCAGGGCCACAAATAATACGCTCGATCTACTTGCAAACTATTCCCTTCATTATTATTTTCATTGTCTTAACATATCCATATTTTCTACCTCCTAACTCTTAGGTTTCAGAAGATACTACAACCATTTATCCACTCACCTCTGTCCCCCTACACTAACCCAACAATTCAGGATGCATTGAAATGAATACATTGTAGTCTAGAAAAATCTAAGGGAGGAAGAAGGGAATAGAGAAATAAGAATTTATTAAGACAGATGAGAAAGGACCCAGATCTGCTAGCAGGGACAACACTGTACTAGTCTAGAAGGTCTGAGAAACTGAAAAAGTTTTTACAGCAACTTTTTAGAGCATAATATCATCCTGTTTGACTGCACGATCAAGAAATGCCAAAAGGAAGAGAAACTGTTGATGTCTAACTTCAGTGTTTTATATCCACAAATATTGCCTTTACAGTAACATAGCGGCTCTCACACATCCACTGAAGCAACCCATTCAGATGCATAAAAATTAAAGTGTAGCCGGCTTGTACGTTAAATAGATTGCGGTTACAGCAGTCTGTGAATGACTTCACTCTTATGTTTTATCCAGAAGCCAGAAGTGGCTGCCGTGGAAGAGATCAGAGACCCTTTTGGTTGCACTCAGTAGGATTGCCTAATTTCTACCCCATCACCATTTCCTGCCCACTGAACGAGGCAGCTGGAACATCTGGACAAGCACGTCCAGCTCTGTTAACCAACACAGGAAAAGGTAAAGATAAAACACCACACACATGAGAGCTCGTAGAGAGAAGACACTTAAATTAGGTAACGAGACCATTCCTCTCCGTTTCAGATATCCTAGCAGTCATGGGCGTACAGCCCCCGACTGCTGCTTGCGATGCACGCTGACCTGATGAACGGGCTTCAAATAAGCAACAAGAAGTTTGCACTGTATGCCTAACGAAGTCACAGAGGATGTTTATCTTTTGTGCGGTCATTAAAAGCACCAGTGAACTTAATAAGCAATAATAAAGATCTGTTAGAGCAACATATGGAGTTGCAAAAACAAGTATGTGTGGAGCAGAATCGACCAAGTTAATTTTGCCACCAGCTGCCATACAAGAAACAAGCATTAAGGCTGACTGTGTGTAAACATGAGCAACGTTAACAACTCGGATCACTTTTCTCCAATTTTAAGTCAAGTTCTGTGGAAGTTTCGCTTTGTTGAAAACCTTAGAATTTGACCTTTTTTCCTCTTCGGCCGTAAGACTTCTTGTGTATCAGTTATGGTCAGCTATCAGTAATGTAACCCACCTGTTCTGTACCACATCCTGTAAGAGCAGGGCTCTAGACCTTCAGGAAGCAAAACTGGACAATATGATACAGTAGCAAAAAACTCAATGAGCCATAAGCTGCTCCCTTGTTATGGCACTTTGCCTTCCCAGCAGGGTAGGAACAGCTTTGCGCCGTACAGTACTATGCAAGACTCATGCAACAAGACATTTTCTGTGTCTCTGGCGAAATCCGTAGGGTTTTTCTGACTTCTGAACATAAGACACTGTAACCTCAACATCTGAAGTTAACCAGAATGTGAAACGATACCATTTTGGTTTGGTCCTTCAAGGTTTTTGTTTGTTGGGTTTCTGTTGTTGTTGTTGTTTTGAGGTCCTGCTGCACTAAAATGCAGTTTAGTTTTATAACAAATAAACCCAGAGGACAACATACAAATACAAGGTTACACAATGAGGCACCACAGGTATGAGCTACCTACCTGCTTGAGTATAAGTGAAACACAAAAGTATCAGAAAATTTTGCTTCACTTTTGCTTATTCTAAGAACAGAGTTCCTCTCATCAGTATTACCTGAGACCAGGAGAGCATCTGTAGTAACCTAAATCACTAACTTCTAATGAGGGAAGAGTGGGAAAACAGCTATGTCAAACAAGCTAGACTTATGAATGTATCGACATATTAATTGAATTCCTATAAAATTAAGCCTTTATCCTGAAAACATCTAACGTACATTTCCTGCTGGTACAAAATAGGCTTGAACTTTTCAGAGCAGAGCTGAACGCCTGCAAGGTCGTGATGCGCAAAATGAGCAGCGGATCACTCTCTCAGCCATCAAGTCATTTTGCACTGATACAGAATCTTAAGTGTTATTAGACTCCAGAGTTTATACAGGATTATTTGTGACACTGGTGCCATTTTCCCCTCCTCCTCCCAACCATAAGGTCACTCATTTAAGAGGAGACAACATATATGCATGCTCAGATATCAACACAAACATAGCAAAAGCACCATTCTCTAACACACTGACAAGTTAAGGCTGAAAGTTATTACTTATTTTGAATTTAAAGATTTTTTTTTTTTGCCATCCCTTTTTCTTGCCCATAGACACCACCAAGCTTCCTGCAGCTCAGCCTGCTCCCGAGCTAGTCTCCAAGCCGAAGCTGCCCGTAGCCCATTCACGCTGCTGTAAGCCACTCGCAGCTTACCTCCTTCCAGTGTTGCCACCTCTGCGTCTTGATCTTCCCTCTTATAATTGACATTCAAAACACGAGGCCACCTCGCTACATTTCCAATTTCTCATTTCCTTCCGTATCACTCGTCATCCATGAACACCCTTACTAAACAAGCCAGAAAACTTCTGACCCGTTCTTCAAAACCAGCTTTTGAAAGACGCCGATGGATCTTCTCTCCCTGCATGGCTGGCTGGCAGGTACCATCAGCAATGACTCAGCCGACGATCCAAAAGCAGTGCCCTGTGGTCCTGCTAGATCAGACCACTTTGACTCTTCCGAAGTACTCCGGGACCATACACCACAGCCTTCCTGTGTCATTTGTACCCACCTCGGAGCTAAGCCACAGTCACCTTGGCTGTAACGCTGGGCACACCCCCACTACACATGCGGACGGACACGTTCCTCCATACAACAGCCTCGCGTCCACATGCCTGCATTTCTAGTCATGCAAAGGCCACACGTCACACCCGCCGCGTGAACAAGAGCACGAAGCAAAAGGGAAGAGGACAGAAGGGAATGCGGTGTGCCACAAAGAAAGATCTGCAGCCCCTCCCTCGCCCACATCTGAAGCATTCAAGAAAAGCCAGCACAGAGCAAACATTGTGCCAAATTAAGTATTGTGTATCTAGTTGCTCAGTTCCCCAGACACACGGATCCTCGGCTGGCGCTGGCTGCTCTGGAGGGACACTTCTTCTGCAACACCAAATGCTGCACCCCGAGCCTCCGGTCTGGAGTGCGAGAGCAGAAGTAACCTCGCTGCACGGCTGAGGATCCCCTTTAACAACCGGGCAACCAACAGAAGACCATAAATCATACAGAGATATAATTAAAAGGAAAACCCTATCTTCGTATCAGAAACCACGGGCGGCTAATGAATAAGCGTGCTAAAGAAAGGATGGGCAAGTGGGACACTGAGAAAAGCAGAAGTCCTAGGAATTAGAAAACTCAATAAAGCAGAAGCTAGTTCTGTAAAACTCCAGAGTAAGAAACAGTTGTTTTCCTTCATTTGCTTTTCTTTGAGATGCCACATCTTCTAATGCTTTCCAGCACTAGAAAATAAAGACTTGTAGCTCTCCCCTCCCCAAGGCAGGCTTTGAAAACAAATTTCCTAGTTAACCTGCCAAAGCAGAAGATTTGACAGCAGCCGAGTGCCCCTCTGCCCAGCTCAGGGGATGACTCAGTGGAAACCAGCCCTCGAAAAATGTGTTGTCATCCTTCAGTGAGTGCAACTGAATAGGAACAAATTTCTCACCTCAAAAGCCATAGCTTCCAAGGTAGCCACAGTTAAAGGCAGCATTGTATGCCAGAGGAACAGCACCAACGGGTTTCGGCGAACGACAACAGCTTACTTCCTACCCCTTTTTTTCAATTTTTAATACAATTAATAAAAAGATATCCACTGGAATTAGACTACAAAATCATTTCCTTGGAGCTTTAGAGTATCTCACAAAAGAACAGGACATTAATATGTCTTAAGTGGATTAAGAACTGGGGAAAAGACGACTAACGTTTTAACTGTTCAAGCCAACCAAAGCAAAACACCAACCATGCAACCGCCCTTCTGCTACAAGAACAGAAGAATGCGCACACGCAAATATTCAGCTGGGTCTCAAACTTGCATCCAGGTGAAATAGATCTGGAAGAATCAGGTACACGGTATATCCCGATTTGCCTTATCTTGTCCCAAAAGCAGGAATTTTTTCCACTTTCCACTTCAATCTAAGCCATTATTCCTGATACTGAAACATCAAATGAGAGGCAAAATACTAAGTCACACAGTACAGCAACAGGCTTCATGAAGTCAGTCAAGCCCAAGCTGTGCTTTTGCTTTTCAACCTCACCACCTCTATCAGTACTTATAGACAAAAGCTGCTATTCAGGCTTTTGAGTTCAGGCATACACACCCCGAATAACCCACAACCTCTGCAGTTCCGACTGCGTTGCTTGTGCTCTGTTAACTTATTCTAATAAAGTGATGCTTCTGGTTGCCATACGTTTGCTCCGAATAAGACACTGAAAGTAATTCTTTCTCTTCTGCGAGTTGACATTACGTGAGTCGGCAAGAAATACAGGCTGGCCAGAAGGAAACCTATTCAATGCTCTTGTTATCCACAAATGCTATCATCTTTTTTCTCTGCTGCATTATTCCACATCAATAAATAAATAACAAGCAAAGAGCAATGCATAACACTTAATAACATATCTACATCAGCTCAAGTGTCAGCAAGCATAAGGTCACTTATGTTATATGAATGCCACCGAATAGGCATATAGTTCCACAATAAAGGCGACTTATAAAGTGGAATGAATCCTATCAGCTAACTAATCTTACACTAAAGAAAAATGGTAAGGTGATCCTGAAACAAATCAGGACAACTCCCTACTCCCGTGCTGTTTCTGCTACCAAGGTCCAAAATAATCACACCATCTTACTTCACTACGGTGTTGGGCTTGACCAAAGAATCGTGCAGAAATACTGGGGGTAAAAGTTAACACAGGGATTTAGATTATAAATGTTAGCATTTTATTAGTGGGCGAGTGGGGAACAGGGAGCAACCATGTAAAATTAACACAGCTGCATAGAGGCCCAGAGAACTAGGTACAAACTAAGCAGAATACATTCGGTATTTCGCTAGTTTAGATTAAAAGCATGGGGAAATCTGTCCACAACATCCCAAGGACCTTTGAGGGTGGCGAGGGTCATCTAAAATTATTGCTTATTGAAGTTTTTATTACCAGCCTCTTGAGAGCAATTTCTTTTTTCAAAACATTCCATATGTAACATTCCTGAAAGTATGATGTATTTAAATACACATATATACATACACACATTCTATTATTAGAGTCCTTTGCAAGGACCTAATAATAGACATGTCCGTAGTTACGTACAAGGCAATTACAAGAGACTTACACATAAAGCATGCTTTAAGGTATGTGCATTGCTGCCACAGAATAGCTATACACTAAGTCAACACAGAGAAATCAGACAAGGCAATCACCTTCATCTCCACAGAATTCAAGTGTTTGATTTCAGCTGTCCTAAGTCTAACAAAAAAACCAAACCAAACCAAAACCCATACCAAAGCACAACAGCAGAAACTCTGCTCCTGAATCCACCTTGTCACTCTACTGAGTAGCTGCTTAGAGCAACCAGAAGCAGATGCCAGAACAAGCAAAAGCCACGTATCAGTTTTGGCTGCAATCTTTGTCCTCTTCAAAATATAACATAAAATATATACTTAATTACTTAGGAATTGTTCGTTGCTTCATATTACATAAATAACATTATCCATAGCTGCAGTTTAATAAGCAGAGTATCCAAATGGCAACTTTCAGTCTATACCAGCACTATAAACTGCCACCACTAGAAATAAGGAATGTTTCTTACACAGTTGTTGTAGTTGGCTTTTTGTCTGTCGTCCACTCACAAACAACACAATTTGCTTGTAAACAAAGGATTCCTTAGATCAAACGCAGAAAGCGTGTCACTGGAGAAGCCCTATGTTTTAACCTCCAAGCTCAAGGAAAGCCATCCTTTCCCATTTAAAAGCACCGTGAAGATTTGCTCAAAGCCGCACAACCTGGGACCTCCAGGGAATATTCCTGTTCAGGGACAGACTTTAACACAGACCACGCTTTTCTTGTGTACTGTTCAACAGCACCGTCATTTTTCACCCAGAGAAGAGCACAGATTTAACGTCTGCAGCAGCATTTCTGGAAAGGCAACTAATCTCTCCAACACTGTTACAAATTCCACAATAAATCGTGTTTAATTCGTTTGTGCTTTTTTCCTGGCTGTCTATACTCCAACAGAGAGGGAGCTTCCAACTTTAATTTTGCAAAGCGGTGCTTAGAATAAACTGGTAAAAACACAAACCACCGCATCCCCACTGGAAAGTGCCTGGAGAGTTATCTGCCTGCTGACACACCAACATTCCTGCCTGTAGATGGCCTGTTACCGTTGTGTATCCAGCGTCTCCTATTTCCACCGCCTTGTTTGAAGAACTTCCCTCTTCCCACATACCTTCCATCTCCAGGGACAGATCACACAGGGACACTAAACCTTGCCCGTAAACAACGTGACTTTTGATATTCCTGGTTCTAAAGGATCCCCCACCGCTCAACTGCTGCCGTTCAGCAGCGCCGAGAAGATCACCTAGGCACAAGTCTTCCGTGCAACGCAAAACTCTTTGCCTTGCTATTTTGCACAGCTGAGATTTACGCAGGGGTCCGCTGGCTTCCTCTGCTATTTATTTTATTTGCTGTACACTAAAGGCTATTGCAAACAAACGGGACTTCAATAGCTTGCAGCATGTTGCACAAAACCATCCCGATGCATTACAAAACACTCGTTTTTCAGACTTAAATCCGCTACTGCGGCATCCTTGGTGGAGAGATAGGGATGCCCTGGGAGGGCATCCCAAACTGCCAGTCCTGCTGCTCCCCACAGGTCACTCCATCTTCCCTCACGTCTTTCCTTTTGAGAGGAGTGGTAAACTATACTGAGAAGAAAAGAACTGTGGAGAGTAATTTGGTTGATTCAGCTGCATACGGGCTCTGGGACTTTTATGTAATTATATGTATTTTGTAGGAATTAAGATCCTCACACTACAAACGTTTATTCATACCGTAAACTTTGCTTCTGCGCTAGCACTCAGAGTGACAACCTACATTTTTGAGGGAAAAGCCAATTATACTAATTAGAAAGTTCATTAATACAACTGCACACATGCAGAAGTTTGCTGCATGATCTGTATATATTTTCTTGCACAGATTTATGAATTGTAGAAGTTTAACTGCTTCTCTCTCTCCCATCTTAGAGGACTTAAAGGAATCTATAAGGTGAAAAGAAAAAAACCCATAGATTCTCTGCTTAGAAAGAGGTACGATGCAGAAATCTTCTTTCAGTTCACTAAATGGGGGGGGGGGGGAAGTGCCAGAATAAACGCACTTCAGATTGGAAGTTACAAACTTTTCTGAGAGTAAAGATAAAATGCTTGCGGTATGGAGTTACAGCTCCGAGCTTCTTGGCTATAGTAGAATATCAGCTTATTTTGGATGCTAACTTTCTTCATTTCTTATCCTTCGGCCAACTATAGGCTAACAGTATGAAAAACCCGTCTTATCGCTGTCCCAGCAGTGACCTCAAACCCAAACCGGATGAGTCCCGACGGTTCGAAAAAAATAATAAAAATTTGTAAAATACATCAACTTCCACACAGACTCATCTCTGAGCTACGTTATGAGCATAAAGTAGCTAAAAGATACGGAACTGGGAAGAACGACATGCGATACCTCTGGGGCAGCGGACGTTTCTGTCACAGCAGGGTCCCGGTACAACCGCAAAGCACAACTGCTTTAAAACTAATGAGAGGGAACCACAAAGCGCCGAAGATTAGGAGAAAAGCACTAACAGACCGCTTCTGTGTGAGACCCGAAATGACCCCGGGAACACCGCCAAGAATCATTTTCTTACCGGTAGCACCGGCAGCGTGTTCCCTTACTGCTAAGAACGAGACGCGGCAGGTAGATGGACCGGGTGAGAGGAGCAAGATGCCTCCATCCATAGGAGGCAGCCCATCGCCCATTCCTGAGGTTTATGGAAGCGATGCCTTTAGCTGGATTTCCAGCCAAGCACACATCGTGTCATGCACGCCCAGACCAGCAGCTCCCCATCAGAACGGAGCAGAGCCCCAGACCAGCACGGGCACCGAGGCACTGCCAGGCCTGGCAGTGTCAACCTTGAAGGGAGCTCAGCTGCAAAAAAGGTTGAGAAATAGCATTCTAGGCTTAAAAACGCATGCAAGTTCGAAATCCCATTACCTAGCACATTGTTAAGCTCAAGTTAGACTGGTTTGGCACCTTTCAGGAACGCACTGGCTGAGCCCTGGGTTCTGCAGGGTAAGCGGTTAGGGGATGCAGCAAATGCGATCAGGGCACAGGGAGCTGGGATCAGTGAATTCTCTTCTCACAAATCTAGCACCGACTTCAAATAAAAAAATAAAAGCAAGCACAACAAAAAAAATTTAAAAATCAAAAATAAGCAAAAAAACCCCACCAAACGAGAAACTTCCATTTTTTTTTTTTTTTTTTCCATATCTCAGTTTCCCCATCTGTGCTGAGGCAACTACCACCTCAAGGAGCCAGGCCAGTCCTTTTAGGTACTCGCACAAAGAAATGCAAACGAAATACAAAATTACTAATATGGAGAGAGGCAGGCTTGCCCCCCGCCTTTTCTTCTACAAATATAGATGGGATAAATGGTTCGTTACATTTAACTCCAAGCCGCACTACCTTAGCCAAAACCTTATTTAAATAGAACATTTCTGAGAAGCGGGAAGGCGGCGGGGTGGGGGGGGAAGGCAGAGGGGAGGGATGCAGATGTGGTCTCAACCTAGGAGAAGTTAAGCTTTTAAAAGACTTTTTTTTTTTTTTTTTTTTTTTTTTCACTCCGTCTGCTGGTAGCATGCCATTTTAAAAAGGTGTCTGGCAAGCAAAATAGAAAGTTTCCAGGGTTTTCCTTCCCAAAGCCGCCTCAGCCAGGAGCCGGGCGGGGGGGCCGGGGCCGGGAGAAGCCGCTCGCGCCTTTCCCCAGCTTTTTCTCCACCGTGCCCGCTGGATCCCGACGTTCTTGGGAGGGAGCCGCGGCCCCCAGCAGCAGCCCCGGCGCCTCCACCTGCCCCGGCGCCCCGCGGCCGGGCAGAGCGGGGCCGCTCCCCCCCCGGAGCTGCAGCCTCCCCGGGCACGGCCCCGCGGGGGCAGCCGGGGCAGGGCGCGGGCCGGCGCCGCCGCCCTCACCTCGCCCCACGCGTGGCGGCGGCCCCCGCGCAGGCCGGCACGGCCGCCGGGCACCCCCTCCGCCCAGGCCGCGGCTCCCGCGCCCGCGGCGCGACGCGGGGGAGGCGGCGATGACAGCGGCCGGGCCCGCCAGCCCCCGGGGGGGGGGTCCCGGAGGGCCCGTCCCGCCGCCGGCCCCTCGCAGGCCCGCGGCCGGGCTGCTCCCGCCCGCCTGCGCGGCGCCGCCCGCCGCGGAGCTCCGGGCCGAGGGGGGAGAGCCGGCGGGGCCCCGCCGCAGCGAGCGGCCGCGGCGGGGAGCGGCGAGAGAAACTTTCCGCCAAGTGCGGCCGCGTCCCCCCGCCGCCGCCGCCCCGTCCCGCCGCCGCCGCCCCGCGCTCCCGCCCCGCCGCCGAACAAAAGAGCCGGGACCCGGAGCGGCGCCGCGGGGCGGGGGACGCGGCTCCCCGGGGCTGCCCGCCGCGCCCAGCCCGGCCCGGCCCGGCCCGGCCCTGCCCTGCCGAGCCGCGGGGCTGCCCGCCCGGGACCCCCTTCCCCCGCCGCGTCCTTACCTGGCGGAGGGCTGGTGCGGGGCGGCGGGCCGGGCCGGGCGCGGCGGTGAGTCCCGGCTAGCTGGAGCGAGTGCCGGGAGGGCTCGGCGGGGATTCCGCCATGTCAGTGATGTCGGCACCACATGGGGCCCGCGGACGGCCCACGCTACCGCGCACTCTGGAGTAGAGGCTCCCGCCGAAAAGCCGGCCGAGGCGGGCGGAGGGGCGCGCCCGGCCCTCCCTGCCCCCGCCCCGCCGAGCCGCCGCTCCGCCCCGGCCGGCCCCGGCCGCCGCCGCCGCCGCCGCCTCCGCCCCGTCCCCGGGCGCCGGGCGGGGGGAGCCGGGCGGGGCGGCCGCGCCGGGGGGGGGGCTCCGGGCCGCGGCCCAGGCAGGCCCCGCCGCCCGGCCCGGCCGCCGTCGCCCTCGCCCTCGCCGAGCTCCCGTTCCGCCTCGGCCGCCCCCGGTGCCCGCACCGTGCCGTACGGCCAGCCCCGCAGCACGGAGCGCCCAGCCCGCCTCCTGCCCGCTAGCGGCCTCGCCGCGGCGGGGGTCGGTCCCTGTTGGCGCAGAAGTGCCGTTCCGGACGGCGGAGAGGTGAAGGCCGGGGGCTGCCTCCATCTCCTACGCCCTGCCCCGCGTCCTCCCCCAGGCAGCTGCTGCCGGCCGCCGCGAAGGCGAGGGGCCGGGTCGGAACCTTGGTCCAGCACTGCGGGCCTTCCTGCGGTTCCATGGGCCGGGAGCGAGGAGCACAAGCTTAAGGCGATGGTTTTTCAGAGCTGAAGAAAGGCTCTGACTTACTGAAATCCTTGCAGCCCAAAAGAAGGGGAGGTTTATCCCCTGGCTCTGGAAGAGAGCCCCGAGGACCCGCGGCGGTCATTTACCTCTCAGCGCTGCACCCAAGCAATGTGGGAATCGTGACTAAAGCTTTAATCTGCTTACGGGAAAGGCTTAAAATAGGACTCTGCCTCACCCGCACCACAGATCGCAGCCACGCTATGAAGGGTCTTTTGACTTGGCCCTAGTCCTTCGGCTAGCTAAGCTTCCTTGGCCAAAGCTCGGCACCCGTACCTCTTGCGCTCTGCCTTCTCTCCATCGCTATATTCCTCAATGTTATTTTTCCTTACAGCTTTTCTCAGCGGTTGATCTACCTCATCCACCAAAGCAAGGTTTCCTGTCAGAAACTAGAAAACCCCGCGGAGTCTTAGGCAGCCCAGGTGTATTTTCGTCAGCTTCCATTAAAATATCAACAGAAACATTCTTTTCCCATAGGACTCCATGCTGTTCTACTTCTTGTTGAAACTCACACTGCAGAAAAATTGGTTTGGCAGAAGAGTGCAGTAAAACCAAAACATCATGCCCAACTAGGCTGGGGTTTTTTTATTTTTTAAGTGCCCAAAACACAGAAAACTGAGATTAAAGTTATCTGAAATAGATAATTGCGACGAAAATAACGAATTAGCATTTTCCCATGGGAAAGATTTTTCAATGCAAAATGGTCAGCCAGCACTAAGTATTGTTTGTCGTTAATTGCAAAAACTTTTGTAATGAGTAAAATCTAAAAGTAGAAAAATGTTTTGTTTTATTAGTGACCCAAAACACGCAGACTTTTTGATGGTCCTGGATTGAGTTACAGAGTCAGATGAGATTAATTATTCACTAGGGTGGTAAAGCCTTTACTTGGTCCTGTAGACTGTTTGGTGAGGGAAAAGATAGAGAAAAGGGGCAGAGGAAGGGAGTGAAGGCGAGAGAGCATGTGTTGGCTTAAGAAAGGAAAAAAATCACTGACCTGAGCTGGAAAATGACAAAAAAAGATAAAATTTCAATTGAAGAGGAAACAAAATCAAACCTGAAGAAAGCAAAGTGAAAAGAAATAAAGAAGAGGAAGGACATTAAACTACTAGATTGGTTTGCAGCTTTTCTGTCCAATGGGCCAGAGGAAGGCTAGGTCCTCATTTGAGGAGTCAAAACAGAGGCCCCAGGCACGGGGACATTTCCAGTCTCACCTGGAACCACAGAAGTGGCCAAACTCACAAAAAAATAGAGCGAAGCCAGCCTGGGTCTGGAGCAAACGTGTGCCTTCTCCTTGGAGCACCTTCTATTCGGCCGCTCTGCTCTGATGAACCGAAGAGCAGATACGGCTAGCAGCAGCCGTAGAGCGGTTCGATGGAAACTGGCCATGGCTTCCAAACCGAGGAAGAGGGCAGGGGAGAGCGAAGCAAGGACCGCTTTTCCTCAGAAAGTTCCTACATAAATAACAGATACAACTATTTCTTTAATGGTTTACTCCCAGAGCCAGCTCATCTAGGAAGAGCATTAGTCAGACCAGGAGGAAATGTCTTTTGCCCCTGAAAAAGGAAAAGGATTAGGTTAAGTGGTGACACAGCAGGGACGGACAAATTGCTCTGGAGAAAATGACTGACCTAAACCGTCATGAAAACAAATACAGACCAGAGCCATGAACTTAACTTTTCTATTTTGATGAGTCTGTGTTTTTGTGAGCCTGTGCTTTCAATAACACGCGTATTTTTCTTTTATCACGGTGAGATCTTGCTGTTTATTCAGGAAGCAAGTGGCGTCAGAAACGCAACAGCACGTCTCTTCCGTCTCACTTCCCACATGTGCCTGTGGCAGAGGACCGGGATGAAGGGACGATGCTGGCTCCTTCTTTGGCCTTTCTCTTGGATCTGTGTCCCCAGGACAGTCATTCCCAAGCTGCGGATGCACCGGGACCAGACTGAAACCCCTAACTCCTTTCAAGCAGGGATTGTTTAGCCATCACACAGTAACAATTCAGGCACTGTTGCCTGCGGCTGGATCTAAACCAATTCTAAATGCTGTATTCTGCCATCATCCCAGTCATCCATCCCCTCCTCTTCGGTGACAAATCCCAGGGAGGAGCCTGTGGAAACTCTCTCCATACAATCGGGATGTGGCCTTGGAGATCAGATATCGTAGTAAAAGCTGCAACGACAGCCTTTGTTCTCACAGGATACTTCCCTTCACGTTTCTGATAGGATTCAAGTTAAACTTTTACTATTCCCACAAGCTGCATGTTCTGTGTTCTGGAGGGCAGGCAGGCTGGGATCTTGGCATCAGTGCTGTTTGACAGTATACAGAGAATGCTTTGATTGATTTATTTGCTGAATACTCTTTGCTGGTTTGGGTTTTTTTTCCCCACCCGTGGTGTACTGCCCTCAGTCATTTTTAATACCACACAGCACCGGTGGATGGTTCTGCTCAAACACTGGATGGACTGTGGCTGCAGGAGTTTTCTCTCCATGTGCATTATTACTTCTCTGAGCAGCTGTGGGGTGGGCTGGCTCGGGACTCGGTGTCTAACGGGTTGCATTTAGCCATAGCAAGAGCTCCAGGTTCAGACTCTTACTCCCAGGGCCAGCAGCAACTTGGATGGAAAAAAAAAAGAAAAAAAAAAAAAAAAAAAGAAGAGACATACTCAGCAAGAAACACCTTAGGTGACCCCTCAGCAGGCTGAGAGCGAGTGCTGCCGCATCGCTCCGTCGGACCTCGCTCTGCCAGGGGAAGGGCAGGATGCGCAAGGTGAACAACTGGATGATCTCCTCATGAAAACATCCAGAGCAAAATGATGTAGCACCTCTCCTCCCTCCGCCTTGTGATCATATAATTTACTGCTTCCACAAAATAAAGAGGGGACCATATAATATGCTTTTTCTTGCCAATAAACCCTTTTTTTGGGCCCTTGTCTTTTTATGTATTGCAAACCATTAAAGTTAGTGCAATTTAAACAATTGGGTACTCAAAATCAGAGAGTCCTATCTGGTCACAGTAGTCTTCTCACACTCTTTTCTCTGAAAAAAAATGAAAGCTAAAGGCAGATTAGATCATACAGATTAAAACATATTGAATTCCTTCAGTCTTTACAGTGTTTTATTTTTGAGATCGTGCCCATGGAGACTGGCACAAGCAAGGTGGTCTGGGTAAGCATAGTTTGTCATTCGTACTGGTCACTTTTACTGTGGGGAATCCAAAATTCTGCAGGATGCTCTTTTTAAATAACTAGGGCATGTAAACATTAGCATGAACCAAGATTTCTATCTGTACCTCTCTATTTAGAGGAAATGAATGCCAGTTATTCACTGAGCATATATTCATGTGTTTGCATTCATGAGCTGACTGAGTTTGGTGAGGAGTTTGTATTCGTGGTATTAATTAGCGGATTTTTCCCTTATTAGGGCACAGGTCAGTATTTCTTACATTTAATAACACTTGCGGAAATTAAGCCCCAGAAATCTTATTCTTGGGATAAGATCAAAGGACTAATTGCTGTAAGATTCTGAAATAAAAATTATGTGCCTGTCTTGTTACTGGGGTGCATGGTAACTTTGCATTGCACATCAATCTGTGATAAAACCAGTTACCTACTGGACATCCTTTTATTACATTTAATAGGCAAGTCCTTAATTTGGTCTTTGAATCTCTCAGACTACTACTAAGCAATAAATATGCCCAGTCAGACTCTACTAGAAGTCACAAAAGACCCAGGGACTTCACCAGCAGCTAGAAGTGCCGTTGTTCTAAAGATGTGATTTCTGACACACCAGAAGTTGTTGTTTGTCAGGGACATTATTCTACTAGTTGTTTCTTAAGCTTAACAAAGGCATCATGGAAAGAAAATGTTCCTGTTGCCCTCCCTGCCATGAGAAGCACCATTGTCCTCCTAATGTGTCTGCTCGCAAGCTGAGGACTTACTTACACAGGGCATTTTTTACATTTTTTTCGTCTACGTTGGTTTTGTAAGTTCCCCTCTGCCAAGAGTTTCCAAAGAGCATTGGCGCTTAACCAATTCAAGAAGCTTGCCATGAAGATTACACACCAGTTGTGCTTATTCAAAACAATAACTTCTGACCACTGCACCAGAAGAAAATACTCTCATTTATTGTCTCATAATCATGCATCTCTGCAGTGTTAATTCCACTTTTGCCAATGAGAAGGATGTTCCTTTTGATATTTTACAAGTATATCAGCTAAATCTCCTTGACATTGTGCAGTTCTTTGGTTCTTTAGGTTTGCTTTGGTTTTGTTTTGTTGAAAGCTCTTGTTTCAGTTCAGGCTCTAAAGAAAACAAAGCAGTATTGCTTGCATTGTTAAAGCCAAAAGTAAAGCCATGGAGAAAAAAAAAAATGTTCTTCTTGGAAGATTTTGTAGATTGGTATTCATGAAACAGCTGGAGATGAAACATACAGCACTAATCCTGTCCAGTTGCTCCTGGTCATGTTGCACATTCAGGAAATTCATAATTAGGTGGTTATATCCCCAGTGTTTCCCCTGCAGCACTCTTTACAGCTAGCAATTTATCTTCTTTCTCGTAGTTAAAAAAAAAAAAAAACCAACAAAAAACACAACTACAAAGGAAGAAGTGGGGGAGAAAATACATGCAGGAATGACTTAGAATATGCTTTATAGTTTCTTCTTACTGTAAAAAAAAAAAAAGGAGATGTTGTAATTTCTGCACATACCAGCAAACTTCAGCTGATCCATTGCCCTTTTCTATCACAGTACTTTTCCTCTGCACTGTATCTCCTTCCTCTTCACAGTATTTATTTTGCCATTTAATTTTTTCTTTTTCCTTGCCAGTCATGCACCCGCTTTCCTGTAAAGGGCAGCCACACCTGACGATTTAGAAATAAACGCTTTAGTAAGTAAACATTTTTCTTGCTGAATGGAAGCATACATGGGGGTTTTATTCCTAGCTCCCTCCAAGGCTTCTAGTGAATTCCTAAGTAGTTTCTGCTCTTTATTTTGACTTCTGTAGTGGTATCATGAAAGCCTCTCCCTGCAGACTGGGAATCCTCATACTGCATGCTACAAATGGTGTTTTGTCAAAAATTCATATTCATTTTAAATCAGTCAGGGTACAACTTGAAGGATTTTTCTTCTTTTCATAGCCTTTAAATAGAACAGTCTTATCTACTGTTAATTACATACATATGCAATGTGGAGATTTTTCATATAGAGGGCAATCGATGAGAAACATTGCCAGCTTTGGAATTAAACTGTTACCAGTGACTCAGCAGGTTTGCTCTGCAATAGCAAAGCATTAAATATAAGCTGTTTAAACAATCATTATTACTGATTTTTTCCCCAAAGTAGTTTTAAAAAGCACCTGGGAAAAACAAAAAGACGACTACTTCGATAACACTGCTAGTTAAAGTTCAGGAGTTTCCATGCCTGTGATCAGGAAGCTACACCGGTGGCTCAGAAGTCTGGCTTTTCAGAGATAAAAAAACCCACAGCAATTTCATAATGCGTACAGTGAATGCACAAATAACTTTAAAACAACAAACCCCTCTGGTGCTGGAACAGCAGTTCCAGCCCCTAGATCACAAGATTACCATAAATCCCAGCAAGAGCTTAGGGAAGAGCCAGCCCTCATCCCAGCCTTCCTCCAGACGCTTCTGATCCAGGGGAGCCTCAGCCACGTTGCTGTGCACTTGTGGTTTCCTCCTCCTCTCAGAATTTTGCTAAGTGTATTTTTAGTCACAAATGCAGCAGAAATACACCCAGACAATGTGTTGGGTGGTTTTCTTTTTTTTTTTCTAGCCATCAGTGGGCATCTCCAGTTCCCTGGCTGATGGTGTGGAAGCAGAAGGCCCACTGCTTTTGAATGGAGATGCCCAGTCGTGCCCACGTACAAGTCCTCTTTGAAAACATCATGGAAAAGCATGGCCATTTTCAAAGCGAGACAGATCTCCTCAAAAGCTCCATATATCTGCAATAAGCCAAGATGCTTTATACCAGGTGGGAGGCCCTTATGAAAAAAAATATCACTGAGTTTCAATAAATTATCTCAGAAAAAAAAAAAAGCACTGAACAATTTAAGGAAGTTTCACATCAGATTCCTCTCCATCAATGACTTTTCCTAGAGCTTCCCCAAAACTGCATGGAAATACATAAAGTGTTACTTTGAAAAGCCATCACGTTTCAAAAATTATTTACCAAGTTGCTAACTTTTCCAGACTTAAAAAGTGATGCCTGAGATGAGGTACTTAACGCCTTTGCCTCTGTGTTTAACAGCCAGACCGGTCATCCCCAGGGTACTCAGGCCCCTGAGCTAGAGGATAGGGATGGGGACCAGAATGGAGCCCTCATAGTCCAGGAGGAAGCAGTTAATGACCTGCTATGCCACCTGGATGCTCACAAGTCTATGGGGCCAGATGGGATCCACCCGAGAGTGCTGAGGGAGCTGGCAGAGGAGCTCACCAAGCCACTTTCCATCATCTATCAGCAGTCCTGGTTAACAGGGGAGGTCCCTGGTGACTGGAGGCTTGCCAATGTGACGCCCATCTACAAGAAGGGCCGGAAGGAGGACCCGGGGAACTACAGGCCTGTCAGCCTGACCTCGGTGCCGGGAAAGATTATGGAGAGGTTCATATTGAGTGAACTCAACAGGCAAGTGCAGGTCAACCAGGGGATCAGGCCCAGCCAGCATGGGTTCATGAAAGGCAGGTCCTGCTTGACCAACCTGATCTCCTTTTATGACCTGGTGACCCGCCTGGTAGATGATGGAAAGGCTGTGGATGTCATTTACCTGGACTTTAGCAAAGCTTTTGACACTGTCTCCCACAATATTCTCCTTGGGAAGCTGGCAGCTCATGGCTTGGATGGGCGTAGTCTTCGCTGGGTAAAAAACTGGTTGGGTGGCCGAGCCCAGAGAGTTGTGGTAAATGGAGTTAAGTCCAGTTGGCAGCCATTCACGAGTGGTGTTCCCCAGGGCTCTGTTTTGGGGCCAGCCTTGTTTAATAACTTTATCGATGATCTGGATGAGGGGATTGAGTGTGCCCTCAGTAAGTTTGCAGATGACACCAAACTGGGTGGGAGCATCAATCTGCTGGAGGGTAGGATGGCCCTGCAGAGGGACCTGGACAGGCTGGACCGATGGGCTGAGGCCAGCTGTATGAGGTTTAACAAGGCCAAGTGCCAGGTCCTGCACTTTGGTCACAACAACCCCATGCAACGCTACAGGCTTGGGGAAGAGTGGCTGGAAAGCTGCCTGGCTGAAAAGGATCTGGGGGTGCTGGTAGACAGCTGGCTGAACATGAGCCAGCAGTGTGCCCAGGTGGCCAAGAAGGCCAACAGCATCCTGGCTTGTATCAGGAATAGTGTGGCCAGCAGGAGCAGGGAGGTGATTGTGCCCCTGTACTCGGCGCTGGTGAGGCCACACCTGGAATACTGTGTCCAGTTTTGGGCCCCTCAATACAAGAAAGACATTGAGGTGCTGGAGCATGTTCAGAGAAGGGCAACAAGGCTGGTGAAGGGTCTGGAGCACAGGGCTGATGGGGAGCGGCTGAGGGAGCTGGGGGTGTTTAGCCTGGAGAAGAGGAGGCTGAGGGGAGACCTGATCGCTCTCTACAACTCCCTGAAAGGAGGTTGTAGTGAGGTGGGTGTTGGTCTCTTCTCCCATGTAGTTAGGGATAGGACGAGAGGAAATGGGCTCAAGCTGCGCCAGGGGAGGTTTAGGTTGGAAATTAGGAAGAATTTCTTTACGGAAAGGATGGTCAATAATTGGAACAGTCTGCCCAGAGAGGTGGTGGAGTCACCATCCCTGGAAGTGTTCAAAAAACGGGTAGATGTGGCACTTCGGGACATGGTTTAGTCTAGTCTACTCTTGATTGGCTTAGAGTGGTCTTGGTAGTGTAGGTTAATGGTTGGGCTGGATGATCTTAAAGGTCTTTTCCAACCTAAACGATTCTACGATATCTATTTCATGTTGATAAATAATTGAGTCTAGAATATAAATGTTTTGGTATGGCCTTGGAAAAATCTCTTCAGCTAACTGCGCCTCAGGCTAGAATGATTTAAAAAGTAGTGCTTATTTTACAATTCTGTTACTTCTTTTATCTATAATAAATAGCCAGAGTTAACCTCTCCATCATGCTCTGTCACACACACTATCACACCCAAATTCTACTCACCTTTAACATTTTTTTGACAAAGTGAAGATCTAGCAGCATGCCCTAAAGAACAACAAAACCTGGAATTATTTTTGACTAAGGGAGGAACAACCACTACAAACAAGGCAGTATAGGCAGCGCGCTGTCTCAGCTCCTGCCTTATGGCGTGCACCCTGGCAGACCACAGCTGCGATACGCAATGATGTGAAATGGTGTCCGCGTGGGTCCCGAGTCATTCCATGGCTGATAGGTCAAAGATGACCTTACATCTCGCTCAAAGGCCGACCACAGAGCTGATGCAGAGCTGGGGGAATGATTGTAGTGTGTTAAAGTAAGAAGGCAGGCGGATTCTTCACAGGTTTCTGCTGCTGTTTTTCTTTTAAGCCTTGAAGATTTGTGCAATTTGAACAAATCTTGAAGTGGTAGGAAAGCAAATAGAATAACTTCCATTACCCACACAATGATTATGGGAGGCCTAATTGATGGGTATTTATAAATATGCTTTGTGATCTCCAAAAGAAAGTTGGTACAGAGGAAATGTGCCATAAAAATGCCAATTATTTCTGTTATAAATCTTATGCCATATACAATGAAGATTAAATAAATATAGTAGACATTTTAGAAGGATTGACAAAGCTTTCATATACGTATTTCAGATGTTTCTTATTCCCCTCTCCCCGCATTACTTCAGCTTTAGAAATGGAGTTGCAAAAGAAAGAGCAATCTGCTTTGGGTTGCACTCTTCACCAGTTCCTCACCACAGAGCATGTATTTCTGTTTCCCTGAATTAAATTATCTCCAAGATTTGCGGAGCTGATTCCCAGTGCCCACAGCCAGTCTACATTTGAAGTGGGACACAGCAGTCCCCCTCTCATCCGTGCCCCCCCGGCCCAGAGCCCGGGCACAGCTCCCAGCCGGAGGCAGGGCAGCGCTGTAGGCTCATCCCTGCCGTGGCAGTCGATGTGCGTAACGCTTCTCCTGTCCCTTGACTCAGCTCGGTGCTCTCCCACGCACCGAAGCAGAAGAGTCTCAAGTCTCGAGTGCAGTTTCTACCCTGCCCTATGCAGGCTTGTTAAATGTGTCTCAAAAATAGGTTAACTCTGGACGCTAGCAGGCAGCAGATGACGAGGCAGTTTCTACCCTGCCCTATGCAGGCTTGTTAAATGTGTCTCAAAAATAGGTTAACTCTGGACGCTAGCAGGCAGCAGATGACGAGGTGTACATGTGTGTGGTTAACACTGCCTCGCCTGTGACAGCCACACGTCTCATGGGACAGGTTTGCAGCTCCCATGTCTGTCAACCCCCAGCCGAGACCTCAGCCTCGCTGCAGCCAGGCAGCACTACAGCGCCTGGGTTTCGGTCAGGTTTTAGACACTTAGACACTCAGAAATGCTACTAAGAGACACAAATGAAGGGTTTATGTCAAGATTTCCCCAGGAGTCCAGCTTCCTCTGCATTCCCGTGCCACCCAACATGTCTCTTCCAAGCTGCCTTGGTCTCTCTCCCCATGCCTTCAGCAATCCGCTTTGGTTCCCCTGCTCCATTTTTACTACTGAGCCTTTTTTACTGTCCCAAATTCACAGACATCCTCAGGGTCTCACAGTCTGTGGTCCACTGTGTTTATAACTTCTCTGGTTTCTCCCAGCTCTGCTTGCTGCTGAACAAGGATGGGAAAGGGCAAAGATGCCCCAAGAGCCACGGTCTCCCTTACCACAGACTGCATCTCTTCTCAGCTGAGGTTGTAAAGCCACGGTTACATGAGCAGTAATACTGGATCTGTGTACTTCCAGATTTCTTCTCAGCATATTTATCCCAGTGTGGGCTTGCCTGTTGAATTTAACAGAGCACATGATACAGTTCGTGTCAACACGACACCTTTATGCTCACCCTGCATCTGCTCTGGGATTCAACGTATAGTTGGGATGGGAGTGATGGACGGTGGCTGATGTGGCATAAAGCCTGGCTGTTCAAAGTTAATCCATCAGAATTTTAAAAATAAACTGGAACTAGCAGAGAGAGTTTAGACCACATAAATACTTGGTCTCATATGGCAGCACTTTTTAATCCTGTCCTGTCCCTGTCCAAAAGATAAATTTCTTGTGTCGTCATACCACTCCCTTAGTCCTTTGGTGTTTCAGTTCTTCTGTAACTATAAAATAGGGAGCCTGGCATTTCTGTCATGGGATTCACATAAAATCCTCATGAAAGTGTGCACCTGCTTGGAAGCAATACTGAACTGATATTGATCATTTCTTGTGACTGGCACTAAAATCCTCAGAGATTAACCCAAAAATGCACCGATCCTTCAGAGTGCTGGCGGCATGTATTTATATTTAACTTTACCCTGAGATTAAGATATTCAAAATAGACTTGGCTGTTCATTATATGAGACAGCTATGAGTATTCTGAAGTATTCAAAATAATCAAGTAAGCACATGCAGGATCAGGGTCCAAGATGGAGTAATGTGGAAAAAACATAGTCCTGTCTGGCACAAAGAAAATGCAATGGAGAACAGAATGTTCATTTCAACAAATACTCAAGATATGCCCATATCTTACTTCACATTTCTCGTATAATGGTTTGCCTGTAAAGAGAGAGAGCTACAGTTATTCTTGCTGGGGAAAGATTTGAGCTTCAGATAGTTTGAGGATTTTTTAAGTTTTAGTAACTCATCTCTTTTTACAAGCTTGAACTTGATCCTGAAAACTACTCAGTTCCATTTATCAGTTGACTTTGTGACTCCATTTTAGTAATAAAAAAAGGCACCTATTTTAAATATAATTCGCTGAATTTAAAAGAGAAAACTCTTGCAATCTCCAAATTATGCATCCAAAACTTACAAGAACTTAGCTATGTTAATCAGGGAATGAGGGAAACACATTTAAAGTGAGCTGATGCAAATGCTACATTTTAAAGAGCGAAAAGATACTGCTAAAGAAGGGAAAAACAAGAACATTTTTATTTTTGTGATAAATCAATTAAATGATCAGGTGTTTTTTCACTTGGGACACAGATTAAGAGAACAAAAGCTAAGAAAGTGAGAGCAGAGGAAATTTTAGGCAGGTAAACTTTAAGATAAGCTTGTTACCACCTGCTTTCAAAGACTAACAGACATTATTAGTGGGATTTCTTTAAAGAAGATGTGTTGCTCTCACCTATAGCTAAAAATAAGAGACCATACGCTGCCCAGAACACACAGCATGTGGGAGAGCCTCGACAGGCCAGGGAAGAGCAGACGAACAGGGTTTGAAATCTGGGATGAAACAAAGTGATCTTTTACCGTCTCCTGATTAATTACATTGGCGGAAACAAGCTGCTTAATAAGCTTTCTTTGGGTGAGAGATGCAAACCTAAATTCATACCCCTTAATTCAAAGGCAGAGGTAAAAACCAGCTAAACCTGTGGTATTTCTGCATTGTTCAGAATACAAATTGGGTTAGGCTGAGCTCTCTGTTCCCCAAACTGCAGCTCCAGCTATAGGTTCATGATGCAAAGTCTTTGGCAGCAATTCAGACTTAAGCTATTGCTGCCCCTCTCTGCTAGTTGGTACTTCTGTGCTCTGCTCTCTCGGTTGCGCTGGTCCTCCTGGTTTTTGCATCAATACAATGCAATCAGGTTGGGAAATTGATCTGGCTGAAAAGCAGCATTCCTAGGAAAAAAAAATTATATTTTTTTTTCCAGTTCCAGCCAGGTATCTCCATTATTGGTTTCACATGGCACAAGAAGCAGTGACCCAAATGCAGGGGTGGTGGGCTGTGGTGCTGAGGCAGGCATGGATGGAAGGGAAGGACAGCTATGCGTTAAGCACATGCAGCAACGTGACTTTGAACCACATCTCATCCAGGCGCATGTCGCATACCGAATTCCACCGAAGGGAGACAATTCTTCTTCAGTTCAAAGGCAAGGGACTTGTGGTTTAGAACAGAAAAAGCTGTATTTCTTCTCTCTCGCTAAATATTGCTGAGCAGCTGTGGCATTCGCCCTGTTGACAGGCACGAAGCCCTACCTGGTCACTAATCCCGTACCTGCTCCCATAGATAACTGACTACTAAGCACAAATGTTGCCTGCAGCATTTTCCATTGGGAGGTAGCCCAGCTGCTGCAGAATGAAGATCCAAACTTGCTGATAATCCAGCAATACTGGGGTTATGTTACCAATCTCGCCCACACCCTGAGTCATATGTCTGCTGCCTCAGTTCCCTCTTTTTGCTTCCCTGATGAGCACATGCATGCACTCACATGCATGTGTGCACAAACCACACACTGTGCGGTTCAGAAAGGCTTCCTGCATTCAGATTTATGCAGCCCAAATTCCACCTAAAGGAGTTTTCTAAGGCTTGAATGCTTCTGGATGCTGAGATGCATCTCAGATAAAACTAGGGATCTCAGTGCAGTCTAAGCAAGAAGAATGTGGTCATGGGGGGGGTCTAGCTTGTTGTAGGTACACAGTAAGTATAAATAGTTGCTGCCTTTAAACAGCAAAAGCTGCAGGGTTTTTGTGTACTTCATAGAATCACGGAATGCTTTGGGTTGGAAGGGACCTTCAGAGCCCACCCAGCCCAACCCCTGCAGTGCCAGGGACAGCTTTACCCAGCCCAGGGTGCTCACAGCCCCGTCCAGCCTGGCCTGGGATGTTCCCAGGGATGGGGCCTCCACCGCCTCTGGGCAACCTCTGCCAGTGCCTCACCACCCTCATCATCTTTGTCCATTGTTTGTCCTTTTTTTTTTTTAAAAAAGGAGAACTTCGCTAGTTCCTCTGCTGGCCTGTTAGCCCTCTACTCTGCTCAACATCTTTATCCTGACACTTGGCAAACTCTCCATCTGTCCATTATTCACCCTGCCCCCAAAGTCTCCCCCATAGTTGAAGGGTCAGTCTAATTACAAATCTCTCTTCTGGTAGTGTCAATGGCGCAGCTATTTTAGGTTAACCGTCGTCTTATATTTGTGAACCATACTGCGCCTGGTAAGCTGATGGTAGCACCAACTGGTGACAGAGTGGTGCCACAGCCAACGGCCCTGGGGTACAGTCATGACCTAGGGAGGGAAGGGTCCTGGCTCCACTGCTGTGAGCCAGCCAGTTATCTCCTGCTCTGGAAGTTCAGTACTTCTGTCTCACGGTATTGGGCTCTTACTATCATGATCCGTATAACAAGGTCTTTTTAGGGTATGTAAAAAAATATTTGCTTTCCACTGCTGTTTTCAGGAACATTCGTTTGCATTTGCTTGTTTTTTCTGCATGCTGAATGCAAATATCCAGAACACCCTAACAGATCTCTATTCAGAATTGCTCATGTTAGTGTCTGAGAAGCTGAGCATCCTTCACTTTGTATACAGTTCTCTTCTGGAAATAAAGCTGGAATTAATTCCTCATCAGGATAAATCCTTTGCAGGTGAAAGCTTTTCAGAAGTCAAAACATCTGAGAAAATCAATACAGCAAGCTTCCTTAAACATCCCAAAAATCTTCAAAAAGAGTAAAGACAAAGAAAAACCACTGAGAACAGCTAACAGCTTTGAAAGAAAGCCCGTATGGAACACTGGAAGTGTTTGGAAGGGAGAATTCCCTAGGGTGAAGAGTGTTGCTTAACTGCAGGACTGCTTGAAATGACCTGTCTGTGCTTAAACTCCAGATTCAGTTCAGTGCTGTTCACCCAGGCATGTTTGTAGCCAATGTCAGTCAGAGCCAGAATACTGACTTCTCAGGAACTATTATTTTTTTTCTTCTTTTTTTTTTTGGAACTAGTTCAGAATTAGTTGTGTACTTTGAGCTTAAATTATAAATGACTAACAGTGGTAAGGGACATGCCTTACTTCAACACACATGCCCATTTGAGCTATTTTTCTCTGGGTATTGCCCTAATGTAAGTCCTCCTTAACATCCAGTACCAAGTTATTTGTTTATATGTCTAGAGTAGTTTCAGGGAGGGTAGAATCTGGCTACCTTATTTTTCTGTGCTTTGTAAGAAAGCACAGAAAGAAAGAGAGGAAAATTTTTATTTTCCTTGGATGGTATCAGTGCTAGTTGCAGACTAGGTCATATTTTATTTCTTCTTTGGGACTTCTTCATTGCATACCTAAACTCCTGTCTTGTGCACATGGGTTTTCTGAGGACTTCAGTCATCCCAGCTGGAGGATGAAGCATGACAGGCCAGTGTTTTGGAATGACCCTTCAAGGCATGCCTTGGGCACTGGTAGGCTGTCAGGACACCATGCAAGCTCAGCTCACTATCTCCGTTAGGATTTACAGAAGACAAAGCAAGTCTGAGAAAGCAGAACAGTGGGAATGTGATGAAGAGGATGTGATCACTTGCTAGAGTTATCAAATGATGGATGCATTTACCAACCAGACAAGGAACTACTTTGACAGGCAAAAGTCAGTAAGCTTAGTTACGAAGGCAAAGAGATGGGGCAAAAGTGCATCTCTCTCTTGGTTTTATTTTGGGGAGCCAGAGGCAGAAACCTTGCTGGAAACAGGAGTTTCTCCTTCCTGCTCCGGAGGACGATTTGACGGATGAGCTTTCCTACAGAACAGAGATCCTCCTAGGCCTTCTTCCTGCTTTCACTTCCAGCTTTTCTGACCCCTGAGGGTTTTGGGTTTTTTTCAAAACCTCAAGAGCCAAAAAGAGAACAGGACATACAAACCCCTGCTTTTTTACTCTTCTTCCCAAATTCCACTAGCTGCATTAACTTTGTTGTTGTTGTTTTTATTGTGGTATTTTCTCTCAAGTTTCATGGATCCTAGAGACCCCTTTACCTGTGCTATTACCAAAACTCTTTTCTATCAGGACTGTATATATCCAGAGCAGACATCTTGGACCATATTCTACCTACTACAAGGAACAACACACCCAAATCACTGGTGGTGTTTAGACTCCCACTGACTTGTTTGGGTGTCCCAATTCAAGGAAAATCTGCAAAAGCAAAGACAGCATTAGCAGAGTTCCTCTTGACCTTCCCTTATCTGTAGACAGAGACATGGGTCCATAAACTCAATGTTTAGTTAAAACATGACTGCTGGTACTGTTAAGTTCATAATGAGGAAAATGAAGCAGAGATCAAAAGATTCGCTTTTTTGTGGATTTCGTTTTCTTCCTTGTCTTTGCACTTTGGCCATAAACACTGCCATTCCCCCTCTGCCCTCCTGTTCCATATACTGAAGATTAAGTTGGAAAATATTTTTAGAAAAGACATGAGTATACAGAAGGGAGTATTAGACTGTGACCTTACAGCTGCTTTTGAAGTTTTTGAAGGCTACGTGGCAAACATTCTCAGTATTTCCAAATTCTCAGAAAAAGGAGATTCATAGATTGCTCTCCATTAATTTAAGTGTACTAACTAATTGGCCACATGTATGTTTATTCCCCCTCTCATGCATGCACACACAGAGCAAAGCCAACACATATATTCCAAGAGGCCTGAAACAGATAATGGACCCACAGTATTGCCTCAATAGCTACTGGCATGGAATGAAAAGTAAACAGCAAAACAGGAAAAGGAAGGCTAAAACTAGATTAAACAGATTGCTGCATTCAAGAGTGTTCAGTCATCTGGGAACTTAATGAAAAAGAGAGTTGAAAGAAAAAGTTAAAACAAATAACATACAGGCCTCTCCTGTATTTTTGAAAATCCCTCACCAGCTGTGTGGTAAAATGCCTTTAACAAACTAGCATGCAGTATAAAACTTAGATGTACAGAATTAACTTTTCATCACTAAGGTATGCAAAATATCACGTTATTCCTCATCACTGGAATTCAAATTAGGCCTAGACTGTTTGACAGGAGCTGGAAGGAGGATGTCAGGGATCAAAAAAAAAAAAAAAAAAAAAAAAAAAAAGGAGCTTCTCTGTCTCAGTTACAGGGAAAAAAATGTAATTTCTCAGTATAAAGACATGTTACCAACAGAAATATATGCTGCATATATGTAACACAATATGACTTCAATTATTTGTAAGAGGTGTGCAAAAATCAAGGTGATTTAAAAACCTGGCCTATCACCAAAGCCAGCTAGATCTCTCACTGTTTTTATCATTCGAAGCCAAAATCTCCTGCTGAATACTCTAGTCCTTTTTAATCCTGATTTGGATTTGAACTTGAACCCTAGGTCCTAGAATAAATCAAACCCAGATCTTAGCATGTTCTTTCCAGACTATTTCTGATGATAACACAACCTCTATAGAAATAACCTGGCTTTGCTTCTGCAACAATTTCCAAGAGCTACAACCAGGAATTTCCTACTTCCCTGACTGACTTTACAGACATACCTTTTCAGGACAACTGATCAAGAAAAAAAAAACCCACCCCAGCCTCCTTCAGCACTGTTTTAGGTTTTTACATTTGGAAATATGAAAACTATCTTAGAATAAAGACTCTGTTGGGACAACCCATCATGTCAATTAGGCAGTACTTTTCCCTCTTGTCTGATCTTCAAGAGAGGGTAATCAACTTGTCTGCAGTATTTCTGAGTTCTGCTCTAGCCCCATAAATTGAAAGAACATTTTGGAGTGAAATGGGTTGCTGCCCACTGGACAGCAGGCACAGAAAGAGACTTTGCAACTAAGTTAAGCAAAAATACATCTATTGTTGCCCTGGTAGGAACACCTGTAACCAAACCTACAGACCATTTTCACCATCCAGTCTAAAAGCAAGAAGTCCTATTATGCTACCAAGGGTATTATGTTTGGGCAAGTGCTGTCTTTCTGATAGATTGTGCGACACAGGACACTTCTTCCTTAATCATGAAGTCTTCTGGTCCAGGCCAGAAAATCTCTTTTCATTTGATTAGCCCAGCCTGGGCTAGTGAATCCCACAGGCTCACCTGCCTTATTCTGAACTTATTCAAGAGCTAGATGCCTCTCCTGAATTCCAACTCAGGTAGCTAAACCTGTCATTTCCAAAGATATTTTACATCAGGCATTACTTTTTGTTTATCCTTAACCAATGTTGTGCAGCAAGCATTTGTCTAACCTGGTTCTAAAAATTAGCTGTATTTCAGTTTCCAAGCAATGGAGATCCAGATAAAATTATGTGGTCTCCAGTTCTTTTAAATGAAAGGTGTTATACCAAATAGAATCTGGAAGGCAGTGATGGTCATTGTTTGTACTGCTAGCATCCATAGCCATTAAGAAAAAAGGGGTGCTTGTAGAAGTCACCATTTCTCCTAACAAGCCAGTCTTACTGGTTTTATGTAGCAAAACATTTCTTATATAAAAGGAGCTCTTGATATATCCAACTTTATGAGTGATTTGACTGCTGAAAGCCATTTACAGCATAACTCTGCATAGAAGATGCTAGTAAAGCAGAAAGTGGAATTTAAAATGCCCATGGAGCTCTGAGTTACTGTGAAGGGGGACCAGAACCGCTCCCTACACCAAGAGAGCCCAGACTCCTGTGGACAACTTAGACTTACATTAGCCCAGACTCCATTGAATCAGATCTTGTTTGGGAGCACTGGCAAGCTAAGGTCAATGTTAGGGTGGTTTGTGCTGTAGATCTCTGAACTATATCTGACCTGTAAATGAACAGGAGATTTCAAGGTCTAATACAGCCAGTATCATAACCTTCATCTGTACAAATATTTGTTCTGAAAAGTAGAAAACATTTTGAAAAAATACACATTATAAATGTACATGTTGTATTTCCACCTGTGTGAGCCATAGATGCCAAAGATAATTTCACAGAACTGGAAATGTCCTGACTAGATATGACACCACAATAAGATAGAGGTCTTACATATAGAAGTAGGGCAGTAGCTCCCTGGTTGCTATCATTTTATTTTATTTTTCTGAAGATTCCAGGTACCGGTACCATAGAAACAATATTAAGATATTAAAACTCTAAGATGTAATGCTCATTGCTGTCTCTCTAGCATTAGATATTAGTCTTCGTGCTTCACTGGCAATGCAGGGAACTGTGCCTGTTTTAGCAGCTGCATCAGAGGATGAGTTTGCAGCTGGACTTGTCCCTTTCTTCCAGCTGCTCTCTCTGGTGCCTGATGGGTTTTCAGCCCCTGGTTCATGGATCCTCCCACATTCCCCATCCCAGAAATGCTAAAAGACCTGGAAGTTTAGAAGGAGGATATTTCTCCTTGCACTCACTGCTGAGCCTTCAGCTGCAATCCCTGCACCCGGTGGAATGCAGGTGGTAGACAGCAGTCTGTAATTACTTCAAGGACTGCAAATAGAGGGGGAAAAGTACTCAAAGAGATGAAGCCCTGGTCCAAATGGAATCAGAAGGAATTTAGCTGTTTACATGCATGGAGCCAGGATTACCCCTCTAGTCAAGATAAGACCCTGAAGTTTATCTATACATTTACTCTTGTTTTCTGCCAGCAATAAACACAGTAAAAAGTAAGATAAAGATGTATCAAAGCAGCTGACTGTGCTACAAGGGATGTTTCTCCTAGCTTCAGGCCACAGGATTATCTTGCACAAAGCAGTAACTATGAAAGCCATTGTGCAAACACTACACACCATTGTTTATTTTGTTATATCACAGCTAATCATAACCCTTTCAAAATGCTGAGCAGATATTATGGGAAGCACCACACTGTCATTACTGTGGAAGGTAATCACTGCTAGATTGGAGAGTTCACTTAAACCACTTGAGCTGTGGTTGATATGCATTGTCATACAGGACTTTGCAACTCATCTGCTCTTGAGAATGAAAATTGATTATGGGCAAGAACTGTTCGAATATGAACTTTGACATCCTCCAAGATCTGACTTACTGTGCCATACATAACACTACCATAGCTTTGATATACTGTTCCTCCATACTTTAGCAAGGGAAAAGGGCTTCATCACACAGCTTTTCCCAAGTGCTGTTATAAAGGTCATTACAACTATGCTTTTCTACTGGAGGGCTCTGTCAGAAAAACTGGTGATTTTGAGACATTACTGGTCATAGCTATCTGTCCTGCTTAGGACAAACTTTTACACTGTCACAGCTGATCAGGTGTATCCCAGAGGTATACAACTCACTGCTTATGAGATAAGGTATAGGTGAAGCATCCATTTGCTTGAGGCTTTCTTTTACCTGGGATCATCCCAGCTCTGACTGTCATCTAGGAGTCCTAGAGAAATGATTATTTGACCTCAGCCAACCATCGATGATTTACTGGTCCAAGAGAATCATCACCAGGAGAAAGAAGTCAGAGCTGAGGAAACCTCAAGGACTTGTGCTACCTTGCTGCTGTAGGCTGCTGCCTTTCCGGCAGAGCAGGCAGCTCCCCTGGTGCACTGCACAGCCTAGGGTCTGGCATATTAACCAAGACCATCAGGAATTTGCACTGAGATGTTACACTGGACTGCGCAGCAGGATTCTGGCAAGGGGCACTTGGCAACAGCAGGGCCAGGGAGAACAGAAGAGCAGCCTGTTTTCCTTCACAAGTACGACACAGGGGCCATTGATTGGGGTTGTGCTCCTTTTCTGGAAGGATGCTGACCCAGGGTTTGGGGTTTTTTTTTTTCCCCTTTTCTGTCCCCATAAAACACCCACATTGACAGGTAAGGCTTTTAAAAAACTTCCTCTGTAACAAGAGATTTAAGCCATACTTGATTTGTTTCCCATTTAGATTTCTGCTTCTTGCAAGCACCACAGGTTTGAAGGCACCAAGAATAATGCTCACAGAGGCTAAGAGGGCATCAGCTTTCCTGGTCCTGATGGACCTGACATGTTGCAAGGTTCTTCCTTCCCATCGTGTGGCCTGGCACAAGGGGAAGAGTCAGAATTATGCAGCTCTCCTCCCCGTGCATCCTCCCGGAGACCTCTCCCGTGGACACAGTGCACCGGACACAGCCCGCGTGTCAGCAGGAGCCAGCCCCATTTCCCTTCTCCTTCTTGCAGTGAATAATCTCCAGCTCATACCGGGCAGCAGTAGATAAATGGAAAAATTTACATCTTTGCTTATCCACCACCAATAACATAAGGTTTAATCATATATCCCCAGTCATTTAATGCCTGAAGATTGGCACCTGAGACTGTAGTGCAAGTTCAGGGCTGTTGTCATCAGCATCCATTCACTTTATTAGGTGCAGGAGGAGCTGAGCTTGTGCAAGCAGGGTCATTTTTCAGCTCTTGCACTGTTCTTTGAGCCCATCACTGCCCTTGCTTTTACAGCTACAAAGCCGGGCACCAGCATGTAAATCAGCCCACTTCTGTCTTGCAGAGTCTGCTAGACAAACTCCCAGCAGAGGTGTGAACTTCCCCAATTAATCTTAATGAAGTGTTAACTTCAAAGCTGAGCTGTAGCCATTTATAGGTTAACAGAGCCTTACAGAAAAAAACCTCCCAGCTTGACTTGTTAAAAAAACAGTTCCAAGGGGACAGGATTGGTCAAATTTGGGGGTTATTCTGGGATCTGGAAAAATCCCACTTCACTGGCAGCCTTTGCTCCTGCACCACTTCCATTGCAGCTGCATTGTTAGGAGACCAAAGGGTCAAGCAGCCAGACTGGAAAAACTGTACCGTGAGTACATGCTAAAAATATCACTGGAATGGAGCAGATGGAGCAAGATAAGGAGGCCTGGATGATAAAGGCTGTAAGAAACTGTGTAAGCTTATTGAGCCAAGTGATGACCTTGCTCATACTGTCTTACCTTATTCAGGTCAGTGACATCCAAAGCCAAATTCAAGTCCTGAGCCCAGATTTAATCTATGTATTTCCAGAATCCTCAGTTACCCAAGGATGCAGACCTTTTACCCTGAAAATAATGAAGCATGTGCTTGACATTGGTCTGTAGATGCTTGCAGTATTACTATTACAGTTTTTGCTAGCACTTTCAGCCATTGCTGTATTAGTGCCTTTGGAAGTGTGAATCCACGTCACAGACCCTAAATATAGGTCTCTTGGAACAAGCCCTTCATTTGGAAGAGTTCTTAACCTTATTTTCCTGATACAATGCCACAGAAGGGGAGCCTTTGCAAGGAAATCTCCCCTGCCTGATTTGCAGCCAAGGAACCCACCTAAGAACCAGGCTATGACCCGTTGGTATGTATTCACTTCCTATTCCCAACATAAACTGGTTGATCTTTGTGCTCATTTGTTACCCTAAAATAGGACAAATGTATTGAGCTGGTATAGCTGTAGGGACCATATAAACAGACTGGTAGCACCTTTCCTGGGGGAGGTGCCACAAGATCAGACTTGCATGACATATACTCAGGTACTCCAACAAGTGAAAACTCAGCTACCTCATTTTTAACTGTCAAAGCCAATAGGAAAAGCTTCTCCTTTGAAAGAATTGCATGGATCTGTTTGATACAGCCCCAAAAAGGCAAAGCCACTGTGCTGAGCAATGCAGATTGCATTCCGGATACACGAACTTAAATGTAAAAGAGGAGGATCCTTCCTAGCACTTCATTACAAGCTCCCTTGAAGACCTCTGACTCAGCTGATTATTAATTGCCAGAACATGTCCACATCTGCCTGTGTAAGCTTTTAAACTATAAAAGCTGAAGAAAGAGGTTAATTACTCCTATTTTGAGAGGTTTAAGAGTAAATGGTTGTGTTGCCATGGATGCTGTTTTGTTTATAGTATTTTTTTTCCCCTCACTATTAGCTACTACTAACTAACAAGAACCAGGAGTTCACTTCCAGCACTATAACATGGCTCTGACCTCCAGTGTACTGCCAGTGCTAGTAGTGGGGCACAGCCCTTGAAGTTTTAATTTGGCTAACAGAGGGATGTAGGTCAGAGGATGCAGAAGCAAGCAATAATTCTTCCAGATCCACAAGGTTTTCTGCAGAATACCTCAAAACCAGCTACACTTACCAGGGTCAGGAAGCAGTTATTTTCACATTGCCAAGTTATTTCATGCTAGCAGTTACTGTGTGTTCTTCTCCTTTCTCTGAAGTGCCTTATTAGAGAAGACAGAGTAATAGCCTGAGCTTGGCACCAGCAGACACAGTCAACAGCAGAGCAGGGTGAGAAGTTCCACTCCTTTTAGGAGCTGTGGGTCATCACCAACAGGAATAGGAAGCAGTTCTTTTAACTTACACAGTTATAAGGTAACTGGGAAAAAGGGGTCTTTCAGCAGCCTCAGGCTGTGAGATCTGTTGAGCTGGTGTGACACCGCTCAGTCATGAAACTGAATTTACAGCTGCTAATAAGTTCTTTCGTAAGTCAGGGAAGCTCTGTTTTTTTCCATTGGAATGGGAGTGTTAGCGGATATTTACTATGACACACAAGCTGCACAGGCTGACAGAGCTCTGCACTGCCTTGTTCCCTGCCAGCAGGAACGTTCCCCCCAGGAACACACTGCTGATTGCTACCCCACCTCCCATCACCTCCTTCCCAAGGCATGTGTTCGGGTGGAACAGTTTGAGCTGCACAGATTACACTGTCTGTCTTAATCCTTTAAGGTCAAGCTCCAACAACAGCTAAGCATACAGCAGCTCCCAATACAATAACTTTTTTCCAATCAGTTCAGTATCCCACTTGAACATCCGGGCTGTGCTGCATTCTCCAAAAACTGACCTTCATGTACATATGGGAACACAACAGAATAGCTGTACCTGAGCTTGATTTGTCAGATACAGTCTATATCCTTTTTAGTTTTAATTGCATACCCTGTGCGTTCTTTGCTTAGAAGACTTTGTAGAGACCAGAAACCAATTACTAGCAAAAATGATTCTACATTTTACAGATCAATTATTAATTGACTTTGTGCTATTTCTTCTCTAAATTATTTTCACTTACATAGTAACAGTAGAAAGGAACAATGCATCTCACAACAGAGCAGCCCTATTGAGCAGGGAGAAACAGGTGCTTCCCTAAATGCTGCTTTGCGGGGCTGCCAAGACATCTGTAAATAAGTTATGCTGTTGCACTTTTCTCAATCTGATTTGCATAACAGAGCTTGCAAGAGTTTAAACCCATACCAATAAATATTTTCTTTTGGATACCAAGTCACTAAAGCCGCAGAGGCACAATTCCTTAGACATCCCTCATCTCCTAATTAATTTCAGTACCAATAAGCAGAAGAGTGTGTGCGCATATGCTCATGCCTACATCCATTTCTGTGCGCAAATATGGAATAACTAAGTAAACTACAGCTCTTTGGCCCCCAAAGACATGACTGAGAAAGGAGTACAGTAGAAGTTTACAGCATAAAGTGACACACAGAAGGCAAATAAGAACTGATTTTTCATATTATATCACTTCAAGAAGTGATGGGTGTCATACAAAGCTAGCAGATACCAGTTTCAAATCAAAGACAATGTTCTTCACGTCATATATTATGTCATTGAACTCCTTGCTACAAGGGAAGACATGAGAAATTCAGATAAGGGAAATTCATTGACAATTATTGAATATAAAGGCACTAACAGCAGTTCACTGAGCTGCAAATGGTCAGAGATTAAAGGGATACATTGGGGAAATATCACTTCACCATCAGCCTATGCCCACTCAGCTACTCCTAGCTCTTCCATTAATATTTGCTTTTGACTACTTCTCATGGAAAATCAAGGGCCTACTGCTCCTTAAGGGTTGGACACCAAGGGGGATAACATGGCCAGCAGGACACGGGGACCTCTCCGGCCACAACCCATTCCCACAGTACCTGAGCAAGGTGGGTAGGGCAGGTTCAACCAAGAGTCCAGACCATAAGGCAATACCATGGTGATGAGACAGGTTCAAGGTCAGTAAATCAATCCATATGTCAGGGCTAGGATCAGGTCCAGTGGTTGCCAGGTAGGTCCATGGCAGCAAGACAGGACTGAAGTCAAGTGAGGAGCTCAGTCTGTAGGTTGAGTTCTTGACCAATGTGCTCTACAAGCAGCTAGAGGCATTGCCAAGCTGGAGACTGGCATCACTCCAACACAGCTCAGGCAGAAGCTGAGGACTCCCAGGCTGAGCTTAAATAGAGCTGCTGGGGCCATGGGTGTGGGTGGGTCCCAGATGAGGTCAATCAGGGCCAAGAAGGCTTACTAAAGCACTCATAGCCCTGACACCACTGCTGGAGAGCAGGATCTCTGGTCTTATCATTGGTATTTTCCTATATCGTGTAAATCCATGTCTGAACATATACATTAACAACTTACTGGCAGTGTGAAGCATCAACCTCACCAACTATTTCAACAGGAGGGACAATAATATCATGAGACCATTAATATTTAAGTAGATGGGGACCAAGCCCTGAAGATGAATGTTCAGATCAATAGACTGCAATCATAGCACCTGTAGACAGGCATAGTCACTAATGAGTACTTCGTACAGGTCCACATATTCATGCTTCTGAGATCCAATAAAAGACTAATGCCTTGGCTTAAGTTGTGCTGTACAGCGCTAACCTCTTCCTGAACAGAAAAAATTCTGAGACCCAATATCTTCTACTTTTCCTCCTACTGGTATGTTTCATGTTATATTAAAAAGGCAGGAAAATATGACATGATTTTAACATATAGATTCATGGAAAGGACTCTGAGTTGCCTGTTACAGTTACAGCATATGTATTATATTAATGGTTTTCAGCCTTCCATAATGTGGACTAGATTTTAACAGACTATGGAAAGCCAGTCTTAATGTGAATCATGGACAAGCACGTGAATCCTTTCCCTTTGCATCTCTGATCACACAACATAGTCTGGCAGGGACAACAACAACATTTATGGAAAAATAATGACAGTTATATCATTAATGTGTTAAGCTGCTGAAAATAAGAACACCAACACCAAACTGTGCATTCTTTCTCTGTGGACCACTAATGATATATTTACTAAGGTTGCTGAGCCATGGGAACATACAGTCCTGTACTTAATCATGAGTCATTCAAATGGAAATTTTCTACTTTGAAATTTTATCACTCTAATTAAAAGCATTTAAAAAACCTATACTTGCTTCATGGTTTTTTGTAACATCTTTGTTTTGAATATTACCTTTATGATATTTCCATTTATAGGATCATAAAGGGTAAATGAAATAATAAGAGTTCTACTTGCAAAAAAGGAAAGTTTATTGGCCTAAATTCATGCGTCAACATCCCACACCACAAATCAAATTAAGAAAACAAGCCTTTTCCTTTTTTCCTACTGATGCAGTAGTGAACTCTTCTTAATTAAAAGTCCTGTTGCCATAATGGGAGTCTAGGGTGTCAAGACTTCTGTTGTATTATTAAGTTGGGTAAACAAAGTGCATAGAAGGGTCTGAGGACTGAGCACTTGGAGAAATGCCTGGGTTTCTGTAATAGTCAGCAGAAATGGATGACAATCATGACACTGTGTATTCTACTGTGACAAGCTGTCTGCAATAAAATGGATTTGGCCCATCAAATCCAGCACTTCAGCTCTGTTCTGAAACGTCTCTCAGAATGGGAAAGGAAAAAATGGGAGCAATGGACTGCAAGCGACAAACTGCAGAGGCAGTAATGCCAGGGAATCTAAAATATGCTACAGAAGATGTTGCTGTATTAGCAACTCTTAGATGGAAATGGCAAGGCCAACAGCTAGCTAGAAATGGAAGACTCATCTGGACAGAAAGAGAAGTGGCCTGAACTTCTACCCACAATTTGATCTGCAGCCAAAGCAAAAATGTAGTTCGTATTCGAAACAGTCAGTGCTGTTACTGCAGTGTGTGTGCTGTTCTCTGGGCCTTTGGTTCCAGGCTGATGTTCTGTTTCCACAGAAAAAAGCATTGTACCTCTACAGACAATAAAAACCATGAAGCTATAGTTCTAAATGAGCATGGCCATGGAACAGCTCTCATTCAACAGCTTCTTGTTAGCTTGCATACTGCCTTTCCTGATTATTGCAGCTTCCTCCCCAGCCTGCCTTGGTTCCTGGAAGAATGCAGTGAAATGCAGTTAAGATTTTTATCCAAGGCAGTTTTTAGCCCCCAGCTTCCTACCACCAGCTCATTCTGGCAGGCTCAAACATCTCAACTTATTTTCCTAATTCTATACCAAACTGTCTGCACATGAAAACAAACTGTATTATTTTAATCTACTATTCTATATTAATAATTTTATTATTATTATGGTCATTTTTCTTAATGACACACACTACATCCAGACAGCTTTGCATGGGATAGCATAAGTGGAAATAGATGTGGTGGGTTAGTGGATGCGGGTGCTGTAGTGTGTTGTCTGTGCAGTTAGTGATGGCAAGACTATGAAGATAACTCCCAATACACATCATATTGTACCTTGCCTTCTGTCCAAGTTTATTCCTTCTGTCAATCAATAGTTCAATACTATTTCGTAATAGTTCAATCACTACTCTTTCTGGCAATAGTGTTACACATCTTAGTAATACACTGCTCCTACTTCTTTTCCATTTTTCCTCCACCACTTCCAGCCACCAGTTCAGTGTTTTCTTTAAGACTCAACTCATAGGCAGTCAAAATACTGCTGCCGTGCCATGCTCAAACAGCATAAACCTACAGTAACTCTGCTCTGGCTTTCCCAAACCAACCTTTTTCTGGCTTTGCTAATACACCTTGTCTTATTTGCATGAATCTCTCAGCTAGCGTGTTCATCAAGGAGGTGACTTCTGTTTTCTGTGTGATTTAATCTCTGTGTCTTGGAGTGTGTCTCAGGGACTCCTCGGGTTTGTGGCCAAGACGAGGGGTTTAGTGGGGATTAATGGGGTTGGACGGGGAGAGGTCTGGGGCAAAGTGGCAGAGGATTGGAAACTGGGTTTTATCACGTTAAATTGTGTTGCAAATATTACAAAATAAAACATCATTGTTTTTACCATTTTCCCCTCTGTATTAGATTTTGTGTAAATTAAAGACATATAATACATGGTATATATAAATATAAGATACTATCATCTTGATTTATCATTTAAATATAGGCCCATCCAGTGAATCAAGTTCTGAAAGGGACCTCTTATTTTCCTGCTGAGAACTGAGAACTGAGTCCTTCTTCCAATTTAGAGTCTTTTTATAGGTTAGCTGCTACAGAACTCCGTCTGCAGGAGACCTCGTCAGCTCAGTGGCACTGCTCACATGGAGCATCTGACATTTGTACTCTTCTTTGTTCACTGTGTTTTGCTGAACACCAGACAACGTAAAAGATCTTTGCTTTAGCCTCTCATTACGTGATCTTGGCCTCCCATAACACCACCCTTGTTTCACCAGAGCCTGGGTCAAGCCAAGAATTAAACATATCCTTTACAGGAACATTTTTCAAGGAAAGTGAAAATTGTATCTAGAAGGCTCGCTTAAAGAGATTAAATTAACTCTGAAACTTGTACCTGCAAATACAGCTCAGCTGCTTCTGCTTCATGTATTCTTACTGTTTTACAAAATTATCTATAGAGATAACCCTTGATTTCAAGAGATGGTGGGCCCAGATCAAGTACCTGAATTTGGGGCAAGACCATTAGAAACTCCTCAGCCCAGCTCTGAGATGCGAGCAGCAGGGCTGTCCGGAGAGTGAATAACTGGAGTTTATATCAGGGTGGTGGTGATGTAATTTGTACAGCTGGGACATCACATGAAAGCCAGAGAAAAATAAGAAACAACACATCCATAAACACAGACACACACAGTGTAGCGGGAAGTTTCACCTCAGGAAATCATTGTGGCTCTCTGTTCCTGTCAGTACTGTGTCTGCAAATGTCACCCAGCAGCAATGCATCACCCCACGAGCAGCCCCAGAACACAGAGGCAACCAAAAGGGTGATGAGAAAGAGATTGCCAAATACTTTTGAAACAAGTCAGGGATTGGACCCGTCGGGAGAACAATTACGCAGTAAAATAAACAGCTTTTGCCAAGAAAACCAAGGCTCGGGGAGGAAGTTGCCTGTGCCAGTCCTGGCCACAGAGGAGAAAGCTGTTTCTCTGGGAAGGACAGTGAAGTCAGATTCAATATTTGCTTCTCCTCCTTGTCAACTTCCTTCTCTACTTAACATCTCAGACAACTCAGTTTGTCCAAGCTGGTGCTCAGACCCAAAGCTTCCCCTGTGAATGGTGTCTGGCTGCACACGGGCTGCACCTCTGTGTGAAACCACTGAACTAAATTTTAACAGGTATACGTGGCATGGGAGAATAATGTCTCTACGCCAGAGAAGCCCCATTTTCTTCTTTGACCTCACCTTACAGCAGAGCTCTGTGCTCTGCCTTTAGAAGAAAGACCTCTTTTCTCTTTATTGTAGACCAACAATTAGAGGAGGAAAAATCACAGGTCCAGGAAACCCTAATTCCATTCTCTGCTCCCCGTGAGCACACCTTCACTGCTCACTGCAACGAGAGGAGGAGGGTTGGTAGACGAAGGCAAAGGGTGCACTTCAGAAACACGTAACAAAAGACGTAGAGATGCGTGGCTCTCCTACGAGAAATGAGAGCCTACATGGACCCATCGCTGGAAGAAGGCTCTGGAGTTTCACCTGCGGGTGTCCTGCTGTTTGTGTCCTGACCTGGAGCTTTCGTACTGGAGAGCCTGCTTCGCTTCGGGGGCCCGCTCAGCCTCAGACGCTCTGCTGACATAACCGGCCGATTTGCCAATCACGACAGTAATCACAAGTCTATGAGGAAATGAAGTCACAACAGTAACTGGAATAACTTCAGAAAAGCCTTCCATGAGGCAGCAGGGACTGAAAACCATTACCGACGAGGGCTGGATTAGAAACAGTGGAAAACTCTGTATCTCATTACAAGTTGCCACAGTATACGGATTAAAAGGATTAATCTGGTTGGTGGTGCCATATGCTGCTCCAGGTGGGCTGAAGAAGGACTTGGCTCGGTCGAGTACTCAGAGAGTTTTAACAGGTTAATACTGGCAAGTTTATTTAATACACTGAGCTCAGTTCCTGTTGGCTAATGTTAATGTTGGCACAATTAGGCTGATGAAAACACTGTGCAGCTGTCCTCTGGTGATCCAGTCCCTCCCCAACACTTGTAACTATCAGATAATAAACTCTTTTTGCAAGGTTGTCCCGGTTGGTGATTCACTGAAGATTACTTACACCAGTTCTCCGCTTCCTTTTGTAATGTGTCTGGGCGTCTTACCTAATTCAGTACTTTCTTATCCGCCGCTCTCGTTATTGGCCAGTCACAATTTCTCCAGGATTTATTGCTGCTTGCAGAAAGCGGGGCCGAGCTAGGAGCGCAGCAAGCACACGGCCGACTGCCTCCCCGGCTGGGACACGGCTGCTCCGGGAGCGCGGGGGGGTGAGCTCCAGAGCAGCGGTGCTGACTGGCACACTTCTCATCTCACTAGTTTATTTTAAATTGCTACAAATACTTCAGCTGGCTGGAATTTTTTTGTCTTTTTTTCTTTCTGTTTTTTCTTCTTTAGGAGCTTTTTCTCCTAACTAAATTTGTCTTACTCCTATGTAACCGATTCCCTGTTAATATTTACTAAATGCAGTGTTGAAACATGATGGTAAATTTAAGCTCCTGCCTTATTTAAGCCTCCATTTAGAATATTCAAAGAGAATCACAGTTTTCCTATTGGTGTTTAATTAATTCTTGTCCATAATTTTTGCTTCTAACAGATAAATTTTGCTATCTTACTCCTACTTTTAACGATGCTGCCCTTCTCTATAATCATTGCTAACGAAAAGCAAGAGGTAGATGTTGAAAAGGTAGCGGGTCCTTATAAGTGCTTGTTGTTCAATATTCGAGTGGAGGTATGAAAAAGCAATCTGTAGAACAATTACTGGCTGTAAGAGCTTGAAGGCATGAGGAACAAAGGCAAATCTTTGTTCCCTGAAGAGTGGTGGCATCACATGTTGGGAACACTCTTCTGTTTCTCTTGACAGCAACCTCTGGCATCAAGATGAAGTCCAGAACAGATTTGAGTTGCTCTGCTCACCCCTATACCTGCTCTTTTCCAGCTCAGGAAGAAGTTCTGAGATTCTGGAGCATTTCAGCATTTTAGCATTGCTCTGCAAAGGCCTGTATCTACCGGGTGGAAAATAGACTGTAAAAGGATGTGTTGGAAGCAGTTTTAGTCCCCTGGCTATGTCTGGAAGGAGGAACGGGGGTTTCATAGCATTCAGACAGCTCCTCAGCCTGGGTGTGTTGTCTGCTCAGTGCCCAAGTTCCATGCTTTTTTCTGTATTTTCGTTTTATAGGAAGGAAATTTGTATCTGTGGGCCAGATTAAGGTCACTGTGTGGTATAATCAGATTCTGGGGCAGGATGATCAAGGACCAAGACCCCAGGATGTCCAGCGGTATGTCCCCACAGCTCAGCTGAACTGTCACCTGCTCGCAGTCCTTGCTGCCTGTGGGGGATGAAGCCCTTGATGTGATCTGCAGAAACCAGGCTGCTCCTGTGGTGCTGACTTTTCTCTTATTTTCAGCTGCTAGAGCATATTAAATCTGCCTTTTCCCAGTATTACTTTTCCATGCAAGCCCCTGCTTTAGTTGCCATAGGGATGGCTTGTGACTGCGACTGGCAGGGATCTCAAGGCCATCTCTCTGGTGATGTGATGTCTGCTGTCAGTGAGTGAAAGCCCTTGCTCATTTGCATTTCACAGCTACAGAGATGTTTATTGCCAGCATCAGAGCAGAAGAAAAGAATGATTTGTTTTTACTTAATTTATTTTTTCTTGCAGGCCAGTTACCGTTCTATTTTATATTCTCTTTTGATAGAAGTCAACATGAATCAAGCCTAGACACTCATCATCTGAGGCAAGGAGTACGGTGTTGACCTTATCTCTAATCTAAAGATGTCATACAGATTTTCAAGAAACATGAAGCCTAAGGAATTGATCTGTGCATGGAGGGAATCAGAACTGATCTGTGCATGGTGGGTGGCAGTGGTCAACTGTGCACTTCAAAAGGCATTCTCACAGAATGGCAGTAGTCATTTATATGCAACAGAAAATGAGGAAAGCAGCCTTACTTCCTCCACTGCATTGTTTTAGTTTGCAAAAGAGTATGTTGACAGCATTGTTTCTTAATTAAAAATATTTTGAGCATGAGATGTGATAAATATGAACCTCTAAGAAGAGAAATAAAGCGAATATTCTAAGAATAATCCAAACTGTGTGTGATTTGTGTTTTAGCAAACAATTCTGGGGAATTTGTCCTTATTTGTTAAACAATACTATCTAGATAGGAATATAAATGAAATATCCCGCTTTTCTGTAACACTTTTCACTATAACAGCTCACCAGTGCTGCATCTGGCACTACAAAGAGCCATGTACTTTCCCAAGGACCTCTACTGTCTTCTCTTGCAGTAGGATGGGAAGCAGGAGGTTTTGTTTTGGCAGTCTTGAGGAAGGGAATGAATTTCCCCTTGATGCCTCCTCCCCAAAAGTTAGCAGTTAAGTGGAATTTCCTTCTGCAGAGCCACTGCACACAGGAAGGGCAAGGACCAGGGACCAGGTTGTGAGGGTGAAAAAGAAAACCCAAGGATCAGCTGTTCCATCATGCAGCGACCCTTCTTCACAGAATGAGGGAAAGGACAGTGGACACATGACTATGTGCCCCGTGGCATCTCTCCAACACTGATTTTGTAGGCATCGTGAATGCGAGTGCAGGAGAAAGTAATGGATCTTAATAACACCTAGTCTAGGGAAGGCTGAATGAGTCTTGTAGTTGAGTACTTTTAGCTGAGCTTTTCCTGGAGGAAGAGGAGTGCAAATTCACATACACTTTCAATTAGGACTTTGTCTTCCCCATGAGTCTTTGAGATGGTGGAGAGGACAAAGTGTAACTGGAAGAATGGGTATTATTAGTGACCTCTGAAACCATCTTTCAAAATTCTTTCAGTTTAATTCTCCAAATTAGCTTGGCAGAGAGTAGGGCTGCCTTCCATTTCTTGTCCATCTGAGTGTATTTAAGACAGGCCATGTCTAAACTACAGGACCAGCACCGCTTTCTAATTGTGGATTACATCCAAGCATGCAACTTTCTACTCTCTTCCCCTATATTCTGGTCTTCATGGGAAGGAAATGTAGGCAATTAATCTCCATGCAGGTTTCCAATTGAGTAAGACTGCACGAAAAATCTGTAAAGAATATTTCACATGCAGTCTGCATGTTACAGAATCAGCACCGCCCCATCCGTCTTGTGAAAACAGTTGTCATCATCTCTCTGTCACTCCCTGCTGGTCTTAATCATTGTATTTCCCTTGTATCTTTTCATTGCTTTCCTACTCCGTTGCTATCTTTGCTTTTTCCTCTTCTCCATCTCATTTCACCTCCTGCTCCACCCTACTTCCTCCCTTGCTCCCTTCAGTCTTTACTATGCTACTCCTCGCGTGGGTGAAAAATCCTAACTGAATAGGGCAGGTCCCAGAGGTGGGAAGGACTGATAGAGAATAACTGGATGTATGGACAACTGCAGGCTCTTACAGTGCTGCCTGTCAGCAAGCGGCAGGCAAACGGAGGCTGCATCACATGGCAGAGTAGAAAAATGATGCTGTACCAATGAACCCAACCCCAAGACTGCTCAGGCTGAATCGAAGAGCTTTGAAACACCCACGCAATCAAAAATGGGTTCCACTGATTGATTTAGAAAGACAAAAAGCTTTCAAGCTTGACAAATCAAAATGTAACAGCTACATCTGTGAGAAATAACGTGGCTGATTACAGTACTTGAAACTTCACGCGATGTGCTTGTCCGGCTCCTGGTGCGTCTGTGTGTGCTACGTCCTTGAAAACCGCGAGGCCCTTGTGAAGCAGGAGACATACAGCAGAATAAATATTTGTGTAGTGTGTGACTCACATAGAAACTAAACTGTCCTTGCAATTTTTAAGTCCAGGAAAGCATCCTAAAATCCCTTTGACTTAAGTGTCTTAGGATACCTGGTGTATGCTCAGTAACTGATAGACAGCTGCTAACCGCAGCTCTGGGCCGTCTTCTGAATCCAGCTTGCACAGTGTTTGAATGGAAAACTTGGTAAAGGCATTACAACTTTCCATTGAGAGACTTCATATCTCGCTGAGAGGTCAATTTACATTTTTGACCCTACTGACTGTTGACGTATTTGCTCTAATAGTGTTCGCAGACAAACCTGGGAAGCTCTGTGGCTAATAGTGCCTCCTGATTTCATGTGGATTGCTGGCGCTTTGAGTAGACATTTACCAGCAGCTGGGAGCTTGGAGATACAGCATCTATTCTTTCCTTTCACATTTGCCTACAGAGCTGTAAATGTCAAAGCCTTTCAAGTGCCCCTCAAACAAAACGAGTTAGTAAATCAGCAAATGTGGCACCGCACACACTCATGCGGTGCATGTTAAGCTACTGTACTTCATTCACTTCTTTATCCCATGGCTCCATGAGAAAAGAGAGCTCGCTGAGGCGCCGAGATGCCTTAGTCATTTTGTTTGTTTTTTCACATGGCTACTGTTCTTGTTTTGTTTTTTTCCAAAAGCTGCGTCAGATGTGCTTAGCATTCAACTCAACTAGATACATTGGATGAAAAGGCTATTTTCTCTTCACTGATGAAATATAATTGAACCCACTTATAATGAACTCACATACCAAATAATGAAACTCCATTTGTGTGACTGGGGCTCTTTTCCGAACCCCACAATTCCCATTCCCCTAAGGGAATGTTTTATGTGCGTTTCCACCAGTTTCACTGAGATCACAATTTGGCACATCAGCTTTGCTTGAAAATGCAAGTTCTTCATTGTCTCTATACCAGAGAGAAGCAAGTTTGTAAAAAGAAAATATAAAGAGTAGGAGCAGTTTAATTAGCAATCAGTGTTATTTGCAAAAAGCCCCAGTCTGGCTTTGCCGAAGAAACCATTTCTTTAGCACAGAGTTTTTCCCAGTCTTCTCTTCCGTTTCATTATTCCATTTCACTGCAACTCGTGGTTTACTGGGTGTCATCTTTACCTTCAACCTGTTTAAAGTTATCTACCGCAAATTCTCCAGGAAGCTGCCAGTTTTGGCACAGCCCTGCAATCTATTCCCTTGAAAGCCGTAAGGGCCTTGTTAAGGAGTGAAACAGCGTAAGGCAAACATTTGTATTGTGTCTTTGGGGCTCCTGCAGAGATAAAACTCTCCCTTTGGTTCAAATATGGGAAGATGTCCCCAACCTCCTTTACGTGCAAGCGTTATGGGTAAGCAGGGTACTTAGCCAAAAAGTCTCTGCATGACCTCATGTGCGTATCTGGAGAATGTCAGAACTGCTTGCTGAAGATAAGGAAGAAGACTCAGCCCCAGACAGAGAAGATGTGGAAGGAAGGGTGGGCTAGACTGCCTATACGTGCTGCATTTTAGGAAATAAATAAATTCATCATGCATTTATTCAAATCTGACTGCCTAAAGCCAGGCATTTCTGTTCCTCTGAGCTCTGCCCCAGGGGAGCTGGTGTGTGAGAAAGTCAAACCAACTGAAAGGGGCTTAGTTTTTGGATTGAGTGATGTGCTTTTTCTGAGGTGGCATTAACCTGGGAAATTTGGGAACTCAGAAAAAAACATCACTTACATCTGACCACACTGCCACTGCCTGTTACCAGCCCAGGGTGAGGTCTAATCTGGGAGTGGGCTGCTTGCAGTCAGGGACCCGGGGTTCAGTGGGGCCATGGGACTTTATCACAGGATCATTTTGGGAGAGGTTCTAATACGTGGCTGTTGTCTGCTTTTGGTCTCACACAGGAATAAATTGGTATTTAAACCATATTTAAAATTAATATCATCGGCAGGTAGGGCCTCACATGGGCTTAATGGCCCTGAGCAGCCTCACCTGGGACCTCACCCACACCCTGACCATGGCCCTGGACCCTATTTAAGCTCAGCCCAGGGCCCTTGCTGCCTGCCTGAGCTATGCAGCAGGGGTGCTGGTCTGCAGCCTTGTTGCTGCTTGTGCTCCTTGGACTGATGCTGTAGGTAGCTGTCTCCTGGATGGCCCCTTGCATGGGCATTGCAGCTTATTTGCTCTTATCTCCTTTTGCTCCTTGGGTGGCCCCTGGACCTGTTCATCCCTTGCTGGCTCTGGGGCTGTTGATGGCTCTGGCTGCTGAGCTCAGGCTCTGTGGGAGTCAGGCAGTGCCCTTGCTGGGGGTTGCCCTTCATTCCCTTCCCTCAGGGAGCAGCTGGAGCCCTTGCTGTAAGAAAACTAAACTGTCTTATGTGTTGTTCATGTGTGTTGTCTTTTCAGGAAGCAAAGAAAAAAACCTCTTCTTTTTCTTTATGTGTTGGGAGATGCATTACCTAAATCAGTGAGGAGTTCCCTCAGACTGTCATGTTGGTGGTAGCCCTGCTGCTCCTTGGAGAGCATCTCTTCATCCATGTGAGTAAGAGCACGAGCTCACCCTGTCTGCTTCAGACCCCAGGTTCTGAGAAAGGGCATCAATTTTTTTGAGCTCTTCCTAAACCAAAGAGAATATATAATAGTTTCTGACTTCTGTGGCACCTCTTTCCTGCTCCGAGATAGTCATTCTGACAAAGGGAAAATGCCTGAATACATACTTCTGTAGCTGTCACCCTGCTTTCATTAAAAAGCAATGTTTCCTACTATGTAACTGATTTTTTTCAGGTATGAAAATTACTGTTAGCAAGTATCTCTTGTAGGCATGGACTTTAACTTTTAGAGTGAGCAAGTCCTTCTAGTTCACAGGAAATTATCATCTTACCAAGTGAGGTAGGCAGCTATATGAGTAAATCCTAGCCACTCATTAAAACTGCCCTGTGGGTCTAGCTGGTGACAAACCACATCTGTCAGACTAAAGACAAAAGCGGCTGTACCTTTGTTAAAGCACCAGGTAGGCTGAGGAGAGCTATTGTTAGTATATCTATGCTAATCTGAGAATGAAATTCAGATGGAGACAAAGAAAGGCTGGGAAGGTGGCTGGGAACTGCCCACTCTTTCTGGCTATAGTCTGGAAAAGCGGATGGGTTGCTGGATGCTGCTTCCCCAACACCTGTGACCACAGGGGAGGCAGCACTAGGGAAGACCTGCAAGACTTACCTAACTTGTTTTGCTTAGGCTCCCTGGCTTTTCTGATGTATCAGTTTATTGGTGCTGGTCTCTAATTGACACCTCATCGTATTGGGTTTTGGATCAGGTTGAGGCAGGTCAAGTCCCTTGTTCCTCTTGTCTTCCTTTGGCGTTTGCCTAGAGATTAGACTAGGTGAGCTAACACTTTGGTTGAATTCATTCTGGTAGGCGATTATTACTAATATCCAGGGAAGGAGCGCTTTGGAGGTCCTGATGAGATGATACAAATGTAAATGGTGTACAGAATGAAGATGGAAGATAGTAGCAATGCCTAGCAGTAAGCTGTTACCTCAGAGCAATAGTCCAGAGAGGTCTAATGCCCAGGACTTTCCTGGTTTCAGTGTTTTACTGCAGTTAGAGAGCTTTAGTAGAAATCCTCACAGCAGCTAGTCTAGCTTTGGGCAAGAGCAAGGCTGAGCTTCTTTAAATCAGTACTAAAGAGGGATATCAGCTGCTGATTATCAATCAGCAAAAATTAAAATGTGAGGGTGAATAAATATTGCTTGTCTTTTAAGATGAATTAGTTGTCGTGTCCTGCAGCCTGGCTGCCGAAACTGCCAGGAGCTGCAGACAGGTTTCCCTGCAGATGTGCAGCTTCCCCCACGCCTCGGCAGGGGCTGGGAATTAGAGTGGCAACTCTCACTTGAGTTTCAAAGAGAATTACACAGCACTTCAAACTAAGCGTTGCGAGCAAGGATGAAGGGCTGTTAGTTATTGCCATGATGAAGCTAATCCAGTCCTAAGGAGGATAAAGGGTTGCTTAGCAATACTTTAGCAATGACTAACAATGCTTTACCGGGCTTTTACTGTTTACGAAGACTTTAATACTGGCTCAGTGGGGCTTTTTTTTTTAGTGGAATGTTTTTACTATTTTTGTAATGGTCTCCCCTCTTGAGAAACTGTCAAACTCATCACATATAATGAACAGGCAGCAGTCAGCAAGCATTTGATTGCTGATCATGTGTTGATTTTTGGCCTGACCTCATTAAGATTCCTTATCTCTACCTTCTCTTTCCCTAGGAGTTCTTAAATTAGCTGCAGAGATTAGATTATTTAGGTGCTTTTCATATAAATGTCTCCTAGTCTGTTTATTTTTCCTAAACCACCTCTTGTCCATGTGGAAGCTCATTTCTGGCACTTAGAGAGGAGTACTGGTGAGGAGATTGTCTGAGCCGGTGTGGAGTTACATCTCACAGAAAACTTTATGAGGGTCTTCTGTAAAGCCCTTTAACAGGGCACGATGTATATTGCTCCATTTAATATTCCTTACTAGCATAACTATTAAGAAAAGCTGCCTTGATGGCAAGAGGCTACTGTATACTGTATAGTAATATAATTTCCATAAAATTATATATTGAGGGCCAAGTGCTCTATTCATGTGTTTTGGTATTCAGCTGAAAAATACGAGCACACACCAAATAAACTGGTCCTCTGCTGAGGTATCTGAGTCATGGCTGTCACTGTAGAAAATGCATAGTAATATTCTGGGGAAAGGAAAACACATTAAAGCTGAGGAGCGCATCTGGATTCGTTAAGCGTTCCCCTTGGCCGTATCTACACTTCAGAGCTGATGCTATCAGGGGAACCAGTAACAACATGGTAATCCCCAGCAAAACATAGCTCACATTTTAACTGTGTCCAGAGACAACTGTGCAAGCAAGCGCCTCTGCGGGACTTCATTACGCAGCACAGATGAGCCCTGCGTGTGTCACCGCCCCGGCTGTTTGGTCCAGGCAGCCAGAGCCTGGCAGCTCCCCTGCACAAGAGCCAGAGCCTTTCTGCTCCAGCTGGGAACAGGGATCCCGTGTAATCAGGGGTGTCCGCAGTGAAGGACTTGCGGCAATACAGTGGGTTTCCGTATGTTTGCGGCCAGTGTTCATGTATAGCCATGTACGAGTTTTCACCTTGGGAGCTCTACAGAAAACAGCGCCGTGGCGTGACTGCGGGGGGCTTTAACAAACCCGCCTAGGTGGGATACAGCAGCCCCGCAGAGGATGTGAAATTCTTAATAACTGTGTATCTCTTGCTTTGCATACATCAAGCAATTGATCTATTGATTGCTATGAGGTGGGACGTATCTCTGGTCTTGTGAACACCAGTACAATTCCCAAGACTCTGGAGGATGCAACGACCCTCAGTCATTCAGGTTCCTTATCTGTGAAAATTGGGAATGAAGAGAGGCAAACTGAACACATTACTAGAAGCTCTGTGCTGAGATTCTGGTTTTAGTTGTCACAGGAACTTATGTATCTCAGATTATTCAGCTGGGATCCTGATTTCTTTCAGCACTGCTAATTCCACTAATTCCTTGAATTTCAGCGTACTTAGAAAAAGTGCTGATCTGAATGTCTAGGAACTGAACTGGGAGAAGGCAGCACAAGTAGTCACCTTGGTTTGAGATGTGGGGCACAGCCTGGTGTGGTTTTGTGGACCTGTGGGGAGGGCACAGGGGCTACAACCTTTCCCTCTTGGGTTCTGTGAGCTGACACAGTGCTCTTGGTGTACCCAGTGCTGTGCCAGCTGCCCTGTCACCCGTTTGTCATCGCGCTGAATCACCTGGGGAAGGTTTGGTGGCTAGACACTGGAGCACAAAGTCAGCTCTGCTCTTTGATGTTCCTAGAGGGGAAATGAAGAAAGCACATTCTCTTCTGAGTTTTTTCTACGTGCATAGTCTAGCTGTAATCTCAATAGCACTGACATGGAAAGGAAGAATGGGAATGGACTTTGAAGTTAAAATTCAGGTTTTAGTTGTTCCCAGCTGTGTTATGAATATTACCCCAAAATCCAGTTACAAAACCCTCTGAATTTACCAGATGTTACTTGAAATCTGAATGTTGTCCTCTAAAACCATGACTAGACAACAAAAGTGACTTAGATAAATGTCGTCTTTGATCCTTTATCAGTGCTGTCAGTTAGAGCCTGGAGGACAGCAAAGAATTAGTGGTGACATTTCCAGTGAGCTGTTAGTACCTGAGTTCTCCCTAAGACTCCTTCAGGCTTCTTAAAATTGGAAAGACCTCTTCCAGTTTAGATTTGAACAAGAGAATCACTTTGCCACTAACCTCATAGCACTGGTACTTAATGATGTGAGCTCAGTGTATCATCAACCCAGCCATCTCACTTGTATTTTATTGCTGGTGTTTTTATAAGGTATTTGCTTGACTATCTGTGGGAATCCTTCAATACAGCTATTTCTGCATGCCTGCTTTTAGATAGCCTCATGAAATCAGTATTTTGGTGCCTTCTTGGTGTGTGTAGACTGATAAAATCCAATTTATTAATCTTTTCTACTCACTTTTTCCAAGCCTGTCTTTCTCAATGGCCCTCAGTGGGTACAGGTGTCTGACACTGAAGGTTTATCTGAGGCTTTTCTAATACGCTCTGCTATATCTGACTGCAATCAGTCTGTAATATTTATTACCTCAATGTAAGGCTTCCTGAGCTTAGTAGGTGTGAGAGGAAGGGAAAGCCACACAATAACAGCAACACGTGTGAGACTTAGCACATTCCCAGCAAAAACAAACCTCCACTTGGGAAGAAGGATGATGATGGCACACTCCATAAAAAAACCTAAATTTGGGATAGGTTTTCTGGTATGAACCTCCTGTTATAATCTGGGAAGTTGCACTTAGTAGAGCTCAGTAACAGGGCTGCCTGCAGCCATGTCAAGCTCAAACTCCATTTGGGATCTGGGGCTTGTTTTTCCTCTGCTGTCTTCCCCCTCCCTATAAATGTAAAGAGAAGAGAAACCTCTGCACCTAGCACAGGGGTAACAAAAAGCATCACTAAACTTTGGTGATTGCCTGGGTGGGGTACCCAGAGACAAAGTGTTGCAGGCTGCCTGAGGTTTACATAGGGGTGCCAGGCATCGCCTGATGCTGTTCCTCATTGAACCTCACTGGCAAAAGCGTTGGGAGGCTGATTTTTAAAATAAAAAGTGGTTTTCTCCCAAGTAGTTTTAGGAAAGGGGGGGAAATGGGGGAGGGGGGGGTCTTGATCTTTTCAAGAGAAGCAGGTAGGTGAAGGAGGAAGAGACAGGAATGCTCTCATAATGAAGTATTCCTTTTTTACAGGGATCTCCTGCCTACGCAGAGAGGAACAAGCTTCAGAGCAGAGGACTAGACATGCAGGGAGGGATTTTAATCCCACAAAGGTAGGAAAATGTGCTTGGAGTATGTATTATTTGTCTAGCTTTTTATATTTCTTGTGCTAGCCAAGCTGCATTTGTTTTGGAGCTGGTCCACCGGCTGTATGTGTGTCACATACCTTTGCCCCGCAGCTCGGAGCGTGGGCGGGGCGGGAGCCATCCCAAAGCACAGGACTGAATAGTTTGGATGGTTTAGTGAGCTGAATCATCTTGCCAAGGGGTCAGACAGGCAAGGAGCAAGGAAATTGGTAGGAATATTTGGCTGGGACCGGCACTGCCTCTTGGTGACACTGAGCTGTTAACGTGACTCAGGTACCTCATGACGCCTCACCCTTAGACACCAGTGCCGGGGTGAGGACCAGAGGGGAAGGTCTAAGACAGTAGAGGGGCAGTTTCTGATTCAGACCAAGCCAGTATTTAGTCTCAAAACCAGCAGACTTGTCAGGAAGTTATTGCACAGCACCCATTTATCCAGTTACTTAAGACCTGCCCATCTCTAGGCATGCTTTAGCTGTGTTTTATATTTTCCTATTCCATCATGCAACCGTTTGGGGAATTTTACTGTAAAACCCAGTCAGTGCAATCCAAGTTAAACTGTGCTACCTTCCACCCTTGTTTTAAGGTTTTCTTTCCTGAGGATTTTCTCAGACTGGAGCATTTCCCTATCAGTGCCATCGGCCCAGATGGCTGTGGACTGGGGCAGAAATCATTAAACTGGCTTTGAACTGAAAAAAACATTCTGTGCAATTATATTCCAGTTATAAAAGGTAGCTAGAACACATCTGCTGAAGTTAACGGTAAGTTCCACCAGGGCAGACATTCCAGCCTGAGGAATTTTCCTAGAGCTTCATAAGATCCATTCCCCTGTGCCCTGAGTCATCCGGGAGGTGGATCCCTTCAGGGGTCAGCACATCCCAATTGTGGGTAGAAATGGGATTACTGAGCGTTTATTCAGCCTAGCTAGTCACTGGGCTGTGTGTAGGAAAACAGATACATTGGGTTAGTTCCACAGGGTAAAACCCCAGCCCAGACGGCAGAGACCAACGGCAAGGCAATAGCTGATGTTGGTGTTGTGGAAAAGCTTCTGTGTGTCTCCTTTCGAAGCAATACTGTAAGGATCTATTTAAGCCCTCTGAGACAGGCCTTGAGGTAGTTCTCCCACATAAGAGCTAATTTTACTTACAGTTCTTGTTCCTGCTTGCCACCAGGCATCTTGTGATAAGATCGGTGCCATGGTTCAAGGTGGAAACTTCTCACCTTGCATGGTTCTTGTGCTGAAGATAGTCATTACTGAGGCTGAGGGGAGGTTTCTAATAAGGACAGAGGTACCAATGTCCCAAAATAGCCTTTCCTCCCTTCTCCGTAAACAGAATTCAGCTGCTGCTGACACCCTGTCCCTCCAAGAAATTGAAGGTGTAAAGCTTGTGTTTCTTAGTTTCTTGGCTTTAGCCTCTAGCCTGTAGCAAGCCTGGGCATCATCAGTCCCTCCTCTGGCAATTAGGAGTTAAAAGAAGAGTAAGATCTGCTTAGTCCTTTCCAAGAGCAACTGTAAAGCACCCACCCAGGGTGGGTGCTGGCTCTGTTTTCAGCCAGTGCAACCCTAAAGCCTCAGTCCAGGTTTTAAAGGCCTGGAAGAAGCCAGGGTTTCAAACTTTGCTGTCCTGTACCTGCTTTCTCCTCCTTTGTTCTTGCTTCTGTCTCTTGCCTAGCTCAACACCTGGGGCTTTGGTCCTTCCATGAAGTATATGACTTCTGCTGTGTATGGAGACTCCAATAACAGCATTACTGGTGTGGGTGGGAATTCACCCTGGGAGGCAGACACTAACAGCCAGGCACTCTGGTATCACCTGTGTGGGCATCAGTTTTCTGCTGGGGCTGAGCTTCCATAAATGGGCCAATCATTAGCTCAATGGAAGTCAAAGTAGAATATTTCAGTAGGATTGGGATAAATCTCGCAACTTGCAGGGAAAAAGAAAATGTTATACCAGCTTTGCAATTGGATTGTTTATTTAATCTGTGGAGTAGGTGCATGTTTTTCTCCTTGAAGGCTATTCACACAATAGAGAAGTTAGTGTAAGTAAAAGTTTTCAAAAGACATGTATAATATTGCCAGGGTTTTGAAACTACTTTCTGAGGGTGTACATGTGCCTTGTTTCAAAGGAACTTCACAAGAATCAGTTTCATCAGATTCTGATTCATCAGCTGTTGCCTTCAAAGGAAGGGCTGCTTGTTTTAAGAAAATATGGCTATTAACTAATGCCTTTACTTTTCTTTGATCTTTGCCAGAAAAGTTTCTTTCTTGAATTTCTTCTGTAGTCTTTCTTCCATATACAGTTTGTGGCATGCTCACTTATTTGTTCCTGGATTAGTTTCCAATTAATTATCACAGCTAGTTACAAAAATTGCTGTCCAATATGATAAAAAGGCAATTTTTGTAGAGCTATAAAAGCAGGCAAACACTGTCTCCTTTCATGTGGTTTGACTTTACCCTAAACTGCCCTGAAGGTAAAAGATGAGGAGATGAACTGCTCCTTACTTCTGATGGGCATTTACAATCAAGTCGGATGTTAAGACAAAGCAGGAAGCACTTTGGCAATAATAAATCAGGTGTCCTGAGGAGGAAAAGGTTGATGGGTGCCTCAATGATGTTTTCTTCCCTGTTATTAGTACTTGCATGGTAGGATTAATGTCCGGTGTTTTCTGAGGCGAGTCAAACATAAAAGCTTGAACTTGGATGGAAATGTCAGGATTTGCTCAGAAGCAAGTGGCGCAGCCAGGCGGGCGGCATGGCGTGGTGGTAAAACGCCCGCACGTCCCCACCAGCAGAACCAGACGTGCTCTTAGCCAGGGTTGGGGAACGTGAACTCCTATAACCTTCCTGTGCACAAAGACACACAATTGCACTTCACATGCCTGAAAATGTCCTTTAACTGCTAGTTTGTTGAGCCCATGTTTTCAAGTCTTCAGTAAAATCTGTAAGCCCTGCATATTTGGTAACCACAGCTTCCTTAGTGTTTTTCCTGTGTAAGGATTATTTGGCTTTGCTTATTTGCATGATGTATTATCAGAATTAAACCCCTCCATCTGTGTGAGGAGCAAATGGTCTCATTCTTCTGCACTGAACATGTGTCATGGCAGTTGGATCCAGTCCTTCCCTTCACAAACCTTCACACCATTATAACCCTTCCTGCTCTACCACTTCCAGCCTTGCAGTAGCTGGGATATTTTAGTAGGCTGCTCGATACCCTTTGCTCTGGTCAGAGCAAGAGTTGATAGCACTTCATTTCTCCTTTCCTGGTTGCTACCAGAAGTGGAGCTGCATGGGTGACAGTGGTGGCAAGGTGTCCATGGTAAACTTTTGAGGTGAAAAACATCCAAAGCAAACAGCCTGGAGACATGAGGATGGCCTGTGGAAAGCTGGAGTGCTGCTGCTAATACTTTCCTCCTGACTTGATAAATGGCAGAGTTTGTTCTCTAGAATGATATATCTAGTGCTAGAGTTATTTTTTTTTAAACACAAGCAAAGTAACCTGTGCCTCAGTGCTGTACTGCTATTTAGCAGGAAAAATTGGGATCTAAGGAGACGTGTTTTTTGAAGAGCTGGAAAAGGGTGGCAGAGTGGTGATATCACCTGGAGCTGCTGTAGCAAAATCTTACATGGCATCTTCATTAGAGCCCCTGCAGTATTAATTACTCGGAAAACTCATTTGTGGGCAATGACAGTTCAATAAGGAAGCATGCTGAACTGAAATAGAAATTATAACACTTGCAGGGAAAATAGCTTTTGTATGTTACAGCCCACATGAGCAGAACTGCTGACTAGAAACCCAAGAGATTAGAAAGGTTATCGGGCAGGAGTGTGCTGATTACCTGCCATAAAGCACTCGGTTCAGCTGAGCAGACCATCACCCACTGTAATTTTGCCTGACTAATGATTATAGGTTTAGGCTTTAATTCTGCCGTCTGCTCTGTGTGCAGATGGACACCTGCACTGACTGCAGCCAGATGAGAGGAGGAACCCGCACTCAGGAGTGATTTTGTTTTCTGAAATGCCTCACAAATTCTTCCTTTCTATTTTGGCAGAAATGTCTCTAAGCATCTCTAAGCTTTATGAAGTGAATGTGATAGTTCAAGACTGGTTAACCAAGACTACTGAAAACAACATTACTCTTTCCAAAATCTAAATAACATTGATGTTTCCATAAATACCATATAGCATTTCCACACAGTTTAGAAACTGTAGTTGAATTATGGAAAGTGAAATTGTAACACAGGCTTACGTAGGTCATTAGCTATCAGGGTTGCCAGACTTCCCTCGTCTGGAAGAGATAGTATCTTGGCTTGAACTATAGTTATTGTCTCTCTGGGCAGAAAGACCTTAGGCGGTTAGGTTGGCTGAATCTGCAAGGAACTTTCCGTTCCATTTCTCATTAGGAGCTAGTTTGGATGAATAGTGTAAGCAGCAGGATAAAGGATTGCAGGATGATGCTGATCCTGAACCCCAGGTTGAAGAGTAGGGAGTAGAGTTGGGGAGAGGACAGTGATGGCTGTGCAGGAGACAGATGGGGAGACTGGGTGAATGGAGGTGGTGGGCTGTTTAACAGAAAATGAGTCAAAGTCAAGAGTGACCCACGATCAGGAATGAGGTCTGGAGCAATGTTGTGAGTTGCAGGAGTCAAGGACACAAGTCCATGATCTCATGCCTGCAAGGTCAGTGCTCAAATCTGTAGAAGCATCAAATGTGGGTCAGTGAGCTGGGACTCAACTTGAGACAAAGACAAAGGTTTTCTTCTTAAAAGTACTGCAACAACCCAAGCAATTCTTTGCTGTTGTAAATTAAGGTATTTTCTGCAGTATAAATATAAGCCAGTGTCTGAGCAGGCAATGGAAAGACTATAGCTTCATCACTTCAAGTGATGTATTGGCATTCACAGATTAAAAACATGGTTTTACAGCACAGTTGTAATTCAGATCCCAGCCAACTTGTAATGAATCCCGATCATCGTAATACGAGTTACAGCACTTGTGTCAGGCTGAGTTCAACAGCATCGTCTGAGTGTCTGCAGCTAGGTATGTGCTGAAGTATTTTGTTGAGTTGGGGCCTCTATATCTTTCTATATTTTTAGGTCAAGCATCTCCTTTTAGGTACGTGTCTTACCATTACCTTCCACTTTTACCTTTGCATATATGCACGATATAGGTTTGTCTCAGTAAAATGGATACCACCTATAGTCAAATTTAATTGCAGTGAAATCATGGCACTGCTCAGACATAATAGCAAAATAAACTTTTCTGGTTCTTGAGGGCTGCTGAGAACCCTTCACAACAGGGTGGGATAAGACCCTGTGTGCAGCCTCTTACCCCAAGTGGTGGGTGAGGATGAATCCACCCATTTTACATCAAATCCAACTGGAAGGACGTGTAAGATCTAGAGAGGCTTTCCTGCTGGAGGACAGCTTTCACGGTGGAGGCAGATACCAAAGCCTGATCTAGAGTCTGTATCAGCTATTACTGCTTTGATTTGAAAATTTTCTTCTCCTCAAGGGCAGATTCTTTAAATTTCTGCTCTGTACAGAGGTCCCTGCAGTCAGTGCTGTCCTGTGCAGGTGTTAATGCTGACATCAGGCTTGGAGATTTCCTTTGTTGCTCAGCAATGCATGTTCTGCCATATCTTTCTGACGCAATCATTAAATTAACAGCTTCCTTTAAGTGCTCTGGAGGTTAACAGGATGTCAATATATAAAACAAATTTTCTTAATGTCAGCATAGAGCCTTTGTTATCCCTGTTAGTCACAGTGCCAAAACCAGAAAGGTGTTTCTGCTCACAGGGGATCCCATCCCCAAACTGGTGTAATTGGTCAACACCCTTCCACTGATTCCTGTGGCTTTGGGGTCAGCCCTTGAGCATGGAACAGTTTGACCCTCCTGAGTAATCTAGAAATCATATTTGGAAAAGCTCTATGTAGAGCTAATTCAATGTTTTGTTTTGGTTTTTATTTTTCCTGGTATTTATAGTTATTGAGCAGATTAATACCGGTAAGTATTAAATAGGGTCATCTGGAAAGGGATAAGTACTCTAGCTTTTGCCAACAAACCACTTAAGCACATGCTTAGAGATAAGCACAGATATTAAGGTAAATGGAGTTGCTCATAAGCTTGGTGTTGAGCACATGCTTAGGGTTTCTGGATTTAGAGAAACTTATTGCTTGAAATCATCATCTTTTATCCTTAATGAACGGAAATTAGATTCTAGTATGAGAATTAATTTTCATTAAACAAAAAATTAAAGACTACTAAAAGGTAAAAAAAGTCAGGATGAAGAAGGAAATCATCTGATTGAATGCCATAAAATGGAAAGAACATAATTTCAAGAAACATTCCAAAATTTCTTTCCCGTCTCCCAACCTGCTTTGAAACTTATTCAGGCCCCCAGATTGCCTGGCAGGGTTGGCTCGGCGTCCTGGGGAGCGGGTCACTGCGTGTGATGTCTCTGGTACCGCTGGTGAATGCCATGCCTAGGTCTGGCCAGCCCAGGGGAGGACCACACTGGAGGAGGAGGTAGGAAGGGTTCTCCCCTCACTGAACTGGCTGGAATAAGGTAAAAATAAGATTAAAACTTTTTTCCATGCAAATCCTTAGAGCAGTGCCATTCATTAGGAAGCAACAACCTGCGTGTAGTGAGCAGTTATTTTATGTGCACTTCAGTATCTTGGTTGGAGCTTAAAATGGCCAAATTTAGAATTGCAGACCTGCTTTGGATGTCACAAAAAAATGTTTAGAGAGAAAACGACTCACATTAAAGTATATCTGACCTTCTCCTGCCAGGAATACTGCAGGAGTGTGCAAAAGCTGATAGGAAGAGAGCTTCTGGTTTAGCGCATATGCCTTTGTCCCCAAGCGGAGGATAAGTAAAATGGTAAGAAACACTCTGAATCCTGCTTTTCCATTGAAGCACCATTGAAAATTTGCTGCTGTGCTGAAGTGCATCAGCATCAAAAGGGAGGGAAGATTTTTCCAGAGAAATCCAGCACAAACTGAGAATTCCCACTATGCTCAGTGGGAAACTATATAATCCTGGCCCTTCGTTTGGCAAGTGTTTGACTTTTTCATAGGGTGGAGTGTCCCCAGCTGGGGGGGACGGGCGGTGCACGCTGGCATTTCCCCGTCGAGCAAAATTGGCGTAAAGAGAGGGAAAATAAATTATCATCAGGCCTTGGATGCGAATTCTTTTTAACATTAAAAATGGATAAGCTGCGCTCTTGAGAGGAAGGCAGAGGAGGGAAGGGAAGCTGGGGAAGGGCTGACCCTGCAGTGGGTCGAGAAGCACTCCCGTTAATAGCGATCTGCAGCATCAGGCTTTTAACCAACTCATTAAAAGCTGGACTTGCGCCGTGCCTGGTGAAGGGGTTCCTCCTGTTTACCTACCCCGGTGATGGAGGAAAGGGCCTGCCCTGCTCCTGCATGTAAATGAGGAGTTATATGGCTAGAGCCGAAACATTTGGCAAGTGAGTGCATGAAATTTAAGGTTACCTGTAGGCAGCTGTTGCTCACCCTGTGGGTGTTTTATATGGCTATTTAATTGCATGTTGCTCAGTACTAAATGAGTACGACTTACGTGAATAACTACAGCAACGCAAATGCTGCTGCCTCTGAGATAAAGGACCTTATTTGAGAAACAAATGCTTAACTAATAATACCGCAGGCCTCATGCACTTTTTAGAAGTGTACTTCATCTCTGATAGAAAGGAAAGAAATGGTCTAGTTCTTAAAAATAAACCCAAAAGCATTTTAAGGACTTTTTTTTTCCACTTTTCTATTCTTTTCCCAGGTTGCAAAAATAACATCCAATAATGAAATGAAAACAAGCTGAATAGTTACATCCAGTGGAGGAGGGAAGAGGTAGTCGCAGACAGCTGGAGCATGTCTGGGCCAGCGTCTCAGTTCTTTTCTTTCTGCTAGTTCAGTGCCACTCCAAGAATGCAGACAATGCTGGCTACGACTGTTTCATATTTGATTTCCACACTTAAATCTGCGCTTGTTAAACGAAACCCCATTGTCAGGTTGGCACGCATCCACGCTGCCTCCTTGGGTCCTGCTTCAGAGCTTGCTGTCTGTGTTTGGGTGTCCTGCTTGTAACCCTTCAGTGAGGATCAGGTATGCAAAGAGCATTTTGCCGGTTTAGTGCCGCTTGTGGCATTGCAACAAAAGCTTTTTGGCTTTTCTTGCAACCGCATCCATGGATAGCCCTCGTAAATCTTGGTCTGAGGGCAGACAGAAGTGCTGCAGGGAAGGGATGGGGTTTTGGAATGGCTTCAAGAGCGACGGATCAGTTGGGCACTGGGTTGGAGCTGGTCTCTGGGCAAGGTACTGGCTGTGCCACCTGTAGGAGAAAATGCTTGGGCAAGTGGGACCCGATTCTGCAAAGGGCTGCTACCCTGCCCTGCTCGAGGAGAGGATGTCTCTGGAGATGCTTCTGGTCTCAGTGGGGCCCTCGCATGCTTTGCTGGGTCAGGACCAGAGGGTTCAGCCGCTGCAGGGCTTTGCTGAAGGGGGCAGGAGAAATGCTGTGTATTGGAAGCAAAGCAGTGACTGTGACTAACAAAGGATCACTTCATATCTTCTGTTAAATACCAGGGAGGGCATGAAAATTATGAATCTGGTTAATATAGCTTAGGGATTACAAAATGCAACAGCTGTCCAGTCCTTTAGACTGCAGACCCTCTTGCTCTTTCTGCCCCCCATAAGCTGGTATCATGGTCTGGTACCTGCTCGTACATCACTTGCGTGGTCTGACTGTTCAGTAAGTGCCAATAGTACCAAAGCAGACGGAGCTCTGCCCGTAGTTTGCTGTCTGCTTCAGCACAAGAGGAGGGAGAGGTGATGGGATGGGGCTGTGGCACCACGGGGTGTGATGCTGGAGCAGGAGGAAGCACTGGCCGTGTTTTGATTCTTCAGATGCCCCGGAGGAGTCCACTGCTGGGCTGTTGTCATGGAAACACCGTTATTTTTGTGGATTCAAGACTGGCTACAAACAAAGGTTAAAAGGAAGAAAAAAATCCAAGGGATTGGATACACAGAAGGTGAGATCTTCCTCAGCACAGCAAAGCTTGTGAATGTGTGAACCAGCAGTGAGCCCCCCAAGGTGTGTGGGCTGGAGGTATGTCAGGGCTGGAAATCGATGCTGTGCCTCATGCGGAAGCCGGTTGGGAGCGTGGTGCTTGGGGTCTGGCTGTGTTCCGGGTTGCCCAAAGGCCTGTTCTTCCTCCTCATACTGGTCCTGCCCTCACCTCTCATCCTGCCACGCCATCGAGGTGCTGCTGCCTAAGGCTCTACCTGGAGCCGAGATGATACGTGCTGGGTGCTGGTGACTTTTGACACCTCTTCTGCTGGTCAGGTAACAGATCTGTGTCACGCAGGCTTTAACGGCTCTGTGCATTAATGGCAGTGCAGTGTTCACGGTTGTAAGGAAGAGCAGAAAGACAAATCTTCAGGTTCTTCTTTCTGTAATGTCAAAAGCAAATTGTATAATTTCCAGAAAACTTTGCCCAGCCTTTAAATTCAGAGGCCCAGGCTATGTATGCTAAAGATGTGTCCCTCTGTACCCCGTACACCCCAGTACCATTTCGGCTAAAGGGCCAAATGACTATTTAGTGAAGTGATTTAAACCTGGAATGATGCACGTTCCTTCAGGGGCACTACTGAAGCACAAATGCAGTGCGAGTGCATTCGGTATCTGTCTGTCCTTGCACAGCCGTGCCGCCCTCCTGGCCGCCGTTACGGCGGAACAGGCAGCAATCTGCCTTCCCTGCCATGGCCATTGCTCATGCTTAAAGGTCCAAACTGGAGCAGTCTCACAAAAGTCATCACAAAAAACAAAGATGCACAGAAAATGGCCAAACTGAAGCGCAGGTCTGGTATTTGCAGGGTGAGCTGGTACTGCTTATAACGCGATGGGTCTTTGCAGAGCTTTGGGAAGTCAACGTAGGGAAAGGGAAAGAGGACTGCGTAACCGAGGTGATCGGTCCCAGTGATCCCAGTAAGCGAGCAGTAGCAGTACGGGCCAAGGAGAGGAGATGCAATGGCAGCAGCAAATTGCACTTGAGGTGCCTGTGATGCTCAATATGCCGAAGGCGAAACTAGTCCCCCGCTGAAATGGAGACAAAAGCATTTTAGCACTTGTCTGACCTGCTGAGAGAATTTTTTTTAAAAAAAATTTAAAACTGAAGAGCTCAGTATTTTTGTATTTCTTCATTTCCAAATTGGGGGGGAAAAAAACCCTGTTTTTTTTATATTCAATCTCCTTTATTCTGTGTTCAAAAAGGGGTGTGATGGTAAGGAAAACTAGCAGCTTGAATGTCATGAACTTATTAAAGAAAAATGTGAAGGGAAGACAAAGTCATTGAAACCATATTTTACTAAAAATACGAGAAGAATAAATTGGAACAGGTATACTTGTGCAGTTTGTCATATAGCATATAAGTACAGTGGGTGGCCTTTAAACTGCATACTTGAATGCTAACAAAGTTCCTCATTATAAAACAGAAAATGTGATAGGAACTGGCAGAACTACCGTGCTGGTGGGATATTTAATGTGCACCCTCTGTAAGCCCTGCACAGCACATTTGATCCACGATATTAGCAAGAAAAGTGCTTTCCTCTTCGGCAGCGTCGTCCAGATTAACTCTGCCGTTCCCGTGCCAGCTCCTGCGTGTGACACCATATGGACTCCTGGACTCGTCACCCCGACTGATGGCACCCTGCACTGGGTCACCACCTACCCCTGCCCGCAGCAGCTCCGGGCGGTGGGATTTCGAGGTGACTGAGCTCAGCTCTGGGGCAGGTGGGTGGAAAGTTTTGCTGCTTGAGCCGGCACGAGCTGTCTTGCTGCTGGGTGCTGAGCCCTCTGCTCTCGTGCCGCCTTCTTGTCCTGGCACGTCCCTGCCCCGGAGGGGTTTGCTGTGGAGCCAGCTCCATCCTTTGTGCCAGCTGAGAGGCTTTTCCATGCTGGGGGAAGCCTTAGAAGGGCTTTTAGGAATAATTTACATTTCCTTTGATCCAGGAGCTCTGCAGGTAAAGAACTAAGGCTATTAGAGCAAGCAATAACTAGCTGCTGCGCTTGAACCTCCTGGGGAAGGGAATGGGCTCTTCTCTACCAGGCTGGAATAACCGCTCCGCATTTCTCCCTGGTCCAGTGCACAGAGAGTGGCTTTAAAAGGGGTTGGATTGTGCACAGCAGAGGCAGGAGCAGGGCCCTGCCAGTGTGCATTCAAGGCCAGTCGGGAGTGTCCTGGAAGAAAAGTTGAAATTCACCTTTTGTGGACTCAGGCGTAACATCGCATCCTTTTTGTGCACGGCATGGCCACAGACAGGTGGTGGTTACTGTTTGTTGCCAAAAGGCCAAAGAAAAGTGTTGTGTGCATAGAATCATGGAATGCTTTGGGTGGGAAGGGACCTTTAGAGCTCCCCCAGCCCAGCCCCTGCAGCGAGCAGGGACAGCTTTACCCAGCCCAGGGTGCTCACAGCCCCGTCCAGCCTGGCCTGGGATGTTCCCAGGGATGGGGCCTCCACCGCCTCTCTGGGCAACCTGTGCCACTGCTTCACCACCCTCACTGTAAAACATTTCTTCCTTATATCCAGTCTAAATCTATTCTTCTTTAGTTTAAAGCCATTACTCCTTGTCCTGTCCCAACAGGCCTTGCTAAAAGCTCACCCCCCCCTTCCTGCAGCCCCTGTCAGCGCTGCCAGGCCGCACTCAGGCCTCCCCGCAGCCCCCTCCTCTCCAGGCTGAGCACCCCCAGCCCCCCCAGCCTGGCCCCGCAGCAGAGGGGCTCCGGCCCTCGGGGCATTTCTGTGGCCTCCTCTGGCCCCGCTCCAGCAGCTCCGTGTCCTGCTGGTGCATCTCCTGGGTTTGTTACTCCCGTGCTCCTGAGCGACCTTGGGGCGTTGGGAGGGACGCGGCCATGCCCAGCGGGGGACACCAGCCAAGCCGCCCCGCTGGCACGGGCCACCCCTGCACGGTGGCTTCCATCAGGGCTCTCCTGCTGACAGATGGGGAGCAGGGAAGAAACCCAGGACACCACCGACAGGAGTGCCCGAAGGAGACCCCGGGCAGCACAGAAAGGGAGGCTATTAAGGTAATTTCAGTGTCTGCTTCACGCTGCTTTTGTCACTCTGGACAAGGAATGAGTTTGGGTTTGGGTATTCTTCCAAAGTGCTGTCAAAGGCACAGCGGACGCTTGCGTTATTCACCAGGTCCCCATCAGGGCAGGGTACATTTCGCCATCGTCCTTATTTCAGAACCGATTTTGACTGGGAGTGTGTCTGTGTTGATGATGGGGAGCTGACACACACAGGCACATTTTCATTCCTTTAAATACACCAGCAGTGACTCTGGCTTGCAGTGAGTAATCTTTTTTCCAGTGTAAGCATCTTGGACCCACATGTATCTTTGCTCCTAACTTCAGGCTGGTGAATGGAAAGAAGAGCTGAAGATGTGCTAAAGGCAAGAGTCTGAGTCCGAGGACATGGAAAATAGCACGATCTGGGCTGCAATTTCTGGTGCGACGTAGGAGACCGTATCAACATAGATCCAGAACCTTGAGTAATATTGTCCTGTGGTTTGATTTCCATTCTGGCACACTAAATGCAGTAAGGCCCAGGTTTTTCATGGCACTTTCTATTTTTTGATTTAGAGAATTTGAAAAATACTTGTCTTGAGGCTGAGCCTGAAGCTATAATCTTGGCATATCCATACCATAAAATTCCCGTGGATAAAAGCAGAAACATCTGGATTCATGAGTGGATGTTGGCTAAATCCACCAGAAAAAAAAAAGCCTTCAAGGGATCCTAGAGGGTTTTAGCCAGAATAAATAATACAACAAAATAAGAGTGCTATTAAGAGTAATTGTAATACTGAAGTTGAATTATAAGATGAGGGCCAAGCCCTTTTCACAATCTGCTTTTCCAGCTAAGAGCCCTTCAATTTACACTTAACACACATGTGGCTGATGGAACAAAGAAAAAATTGAAGAAGGATGAAAGCAGTGCAGAGATTATTCAGCCTTGCTGGTTTAGCTCCAGGCACATCATTTAAATGAGTAGATGATCAGTTTCCAGTTTGTTTTAAATTCTCTGGCAAGAAATTTTACACTTTATCCCAAAGTTGGATGTGCTTAAAACTTTTTTTTAAGGCTCTGCCATTTTGTTTTATTTCTTAAGGCAAGACTCTGAAAGTGCTCTGCAGGAGTCACCTGAGTGCTGGGACTGGAGGAGCAGCCTGGCTGTGTCACCGGTGGGGCCATGTCCCCGCTCCCAAACCACGGGGACCCTGGGACTGGGGAACATTGCTCCTTTTCTCCCTCACCCCTGGGAGGCTGAGCCCTGCCTTGCTGAGCCAGACGTTATAGCTAAGCTCAGCAGCACCCAGATTCAAGGGAAGTGGCCAAACCCACTGCATCCCACAGACTTGCAGCCTCTTTGGCTGCACCCTGTTGTACCAGCACCGCTTGCCTGGTTTAAAGCTAGTGAAAGCAGAAAGGTATGTATTGCTTGCCCCTTGCATCTCCGTGTTTCCAAGGTTGAGAGCTGCTGAACAGCACATCCTGTCACCACCCAGCCCCTTCTGTGTGGGTCTCCTCCACCTGCCTTGTGCCAAGTCTCCAAAGCTGCCACGAGCACCAGGTCATGCAGCATGTCTTCCCCTGCTGTGACGGGTGAACTACACCCACAGCCAGGCGATTAAAAAGTTGTATGTTGCTGAAAATGCCCTTAATGCACCATCCCTCCCCAACAGATGTAGTCAGCATTTCTCATTACCTGTACTTTGTCCGTGCAGATCTGCATTACTGACCCTCACTGACCTTGCATGTTGCGTTTCCCAATTCCTGGAAAGCCTTGGGCATTTGCCTGCTCAGTAACCTTCAGCCAACGCAGCTTGGCGTGAGTCGCTTCCTTGTGGAATAAAAACCCTATCAGTCACTCCTTGTCCCGTCCTCCCTCCTTGTTGCCATCGTCTTCCCTGCTGTGCATATCACAGCCAACCAGTTGAGTAGGTCCTGAGGGAGCTGCTCTGTTGGTACCGCTCTAATAGGCCCTCCTCCATGGGGAGACTTTAGGTTGTTCTCCATGGAGGTGTTTCCTGTGATGCACTACCAAAGCTTAATGCTCTCTGAAGACTGCCGCTAGGCTCTGAACAGTGGCATACATGTTTGGGGCGAGGCAATACTTGAAGTATGACTGGAAATACCAATGATACACAAATGGTGACATTTACGCTGCCTTATGTTCTATACAAGGAATAATCCTGTTTATACTATAAGGAGTGGGAGTTCAACTGGCCTTAAAATAGCCTCAACACATCTAGGAAATCCGTAAAAAAGGATGCCCCAGTATTTCTTAGGACATTATTTTCAGCAGATCTTGTCATTTAATTTGCTGCCAACATCTGTCATTTCCTCTACTGCGTGTTTCCCAGCACCCACAGCCTGGGCCTGAACCAAAAAAGCTCACGGGACCTGATGCAAAAAATTCAGAGCGCTGCTCTCTATTCGCATGGTATAGCATCTGGACTGTCAAAGGGAAACGAGGAAATACATCTGCTCATAGGTGTTAAAAAATATTTGTTTTACATTAGCTGCTATCACTGCCACTGTCCACATTTGCAGTTGTATTCTTCTACCTAACCTGAAGCTGAAGGCAATAGGAAGGTCTGCTGAAACTGCAGGGCTCTCTGTTAGGAACAAATAGTTCAAGAAGCTGAGGAATGAGAGATGAAGCAGAGCTAAATTTAGAATCTCAGATAAGAATATATCTGTATCTTCAGTGCTCTGTGGTTTTATTTTGCTCTACACAAAGCACACCTTGGTTTTGCATGGCTGTTTGCAGATTGTACGGACTCAAAGAAGGCTTGTGGAAAAAAAAAAAGGCTTTGATGTCTTCAGTAAACAAATAGCAGTGTTAAAAGATCTTCAGTTCTTGTTAGCATGCTGCAAACAGCTATGTTTGAAGAAAAATAAACATCCCAAGGTTGATGGAAGGGTAGGAAAGCCATAAAGTAGTGCAGTCAAATCTCTGGTATGAGGACATCAGAAATAACAGTGCCATGAAAAAAACTCCTTTTGGATTACGAAGAAAAGAACAAACTGGCGTGTGGTTTACCAGCCACGCAGTGGGAATACACGGGTATAAAACCCCATGGCTAAATCATTGCCATCCAAATCACAAGAATACTGTCAAGTCCACTGGAAAACCAAAGGTCGGAGTCCCCCGGGGATCTTCCCCTCCAACCACTGGGGTGAGGGGAAGAATACTCGGCCTTCCTCCAACCCCCCTTTTGACTCAGCTTCCTCAGTGCTTCACCCGCTGCCACAGGGCCACCAGCACCTCTTAACCCTTGCAGCTACGGGACCTCGTCCCAAAAAATCCTCATCGGCTTTTACGCTGTGCGACCAGCCTGTTTCTGTGAGGAGGCACCAGGCACGCATCGCGCTCTCAGTGAGGAGGACGAGGATTTCGCGGCCGTGTGCCTACCTGAGCTTTTACTCTGTAAAGCTTGTTGTACTTGTCTCATTGCATAACTTACAACACCCCTTTGGAAATGCGAAAGCTTAGGAAATGAACCAAAGAAAAGAGCTAAATAATGATCTCAATTACACCAGCGTAACCCTGGGGATGTTAATTTACATTTATGTCCTTTTAACAATCCAAATTTGGTTCAGAACAAGGCAGTTTGAGTTTTCTCTGTAAAGGGAAATTAAAAATCGGCAGGTCATGATAATAATCGATACACCAATATTTACTGCAAATTTAAATCTTATCAAGAGCCTCTAGGGAGCCTCTGGCTTTAGTTTCGTGTAATTCCAAGCATTTCTCTGTTTAAAGAGAGTTCACAGGAGCTAGGAAATAATTCAGACATAGTTGACTTTTTAAAGTCTCTGTAGCATCACTAACATCTTTCCTTTGATAATGTTTTTGTTCTGCCTACCAAAGCTCCATTCCAAATGGGACTGGCAAGGCAAACACTCCATCCAACGACACAGGGCTTATAAGAAAAAACAGGGGAAAAAAGCAAAAATTCTGGAAAAAAATGCTTATAATCCCAAAGGTAATTAGTATCCCTCTGGTAATTTCACATAAGCTCTTCACTTTCACTGTGAGCCTCTCCCTGTTGGACTCACAGCGAGGGTTTGTAGCAAAAGTCAAGGCAGAGACGGTTCGTAATAAACAGAAGCTCCTTAGAGACCGTAGCCATGGCATGTGAGAGCTGTTTACCTGGCACGATGAAGCATTATTCTGTTTATCTTCAGATGTTCCTACAGAAACAGAAGGTATTACAGTGTAGTAAATAAGGCCCCTTCACCACCAGTAACATGTTTTTGTTTTTTTTTTTTTTTCCAGACTCGTGTCCCTTCACTTTCAGCTGCAGAAAGCCCATCCTGTGATTTCTGAATTACTCCTTCATCCGTCTTCCCAAGAGGACAGACTGCTTCCCGGTGCAGAGAGAGCCAGAAACTTGCTGACAGCAACTGGGGTTGTTGTTTCCAACACTGACCTTCCCATCGCAGCCAGAATTAAACCGGCACCCTCAGTGCCAGCAGCATCTGCAGGACACGGCTGCGTCCTCCAGAGCAGAACCACCTTCTCCCCAGGGAGAGTTATTGTTGATGTAACGTGTTTGTAGCAGGGAAATTTAGAGCGAATAGGCTCTAGCCTGCGACTTGAAATCAAGTGAATCGCACAGCTAATGCTGTTGGTGTCTTTGATTGCCCCAGATGTGAAAGATAAGGCCCCTGAGAGCTCTGAGAGGCACTTTTGGAGGCTGGAGGTCGCTCCTAGGATCTGTTCCTTGGCACGGTGTGGGAAAGGCCTTTGATTTCAAAGGGATTAGGGCTGGGTGCCTCCCACTGCTCATCAGACTGGAGCCCTGTTTCTCCCTACCTGCCACAGCAAATATTTTGATTACAAGAGCCAAAGCAATTGTGTTGTGTACTTTATCATATGCAATCCCGGAGGCACACTGCTGATAACCATCAAACTCATTTCAGACCTGTGGTCCCATCCCGTTCCCCGCCCCGCTGGAGTGCTGCCACCAGCCAGGGTGGCACTGGGTACCACCATGTGCCCCAGGGCACGTCCCGATCCTCCTAAAGGAGACTCAAATGGGACAGTCACGCTTCTGGGTCAGCTTGCATGGCGGTGGCTCCTCAGGCTACTGCAATGACAATGTCCCCTCCGTGTGGCGGGGGAAAGCAGAGTGGCAATTTTAAGAAGCAGTAATTTTACCATTGAACTTACGCCTTTGAAGATCCTGTAATAACTAATTCACCCCGTCGGGTGGGATTCAGCACTGAACTGATTTATGGTGTAGCGCAGCGGGGCTGTGTGGAGCATGTTTATTCAAATAACAGCAGCCCTCTTTATCAAACACTATTCCACTTCTAGTTTAATTAAAACACAATTAGCAGGGCTTGCAAATTTCTTAAATGTGCCCAATCTTCTATGAAATTAATATTAATCTCTGTTCAATGTGCAAGTCAGTAAAGTGACACGTGGAAAATTACACGTTCTTGACTCAGGAATGCAAATCGGAGGATGACTTCACGTTCCTGAATGAGAAGATCGACATGCCAGATGTGCCTAGTGCCTGACCCCTTATAAAGGCTCTAAAAGATCACACGTAACGTTAAAATGTCATTTCATTGCATGCAGAAGGAAGAAAGAGAGCCTGATAGCTTTATGTTACTGAGCTTCCCATTTAATTTGGTTAGGGTGGTGTGAATGTCTTAATAACATGAAGCAGAGCCCTGATCTCTGTTCTGGCTGCATGTTTCTAATAGACACCCTAATGCCTTTCTCATGGCCGGAGTGTTTAACAATCCATATTTTCCTGCCATTAATTAGAAGTTGTATTTCATTCTCTGATGAAGAGCGAGCCTCACAGTGTAGCTGACAAGTTTGCAGTCCTCGCTTTGAGTCATGCATTGAATTTTACTGACTTGTTTTATCTGGAGATAAAAGCAACAAATGTGAGTACAGAATTAATACGTACTTTAAACTAACTGTGTTTTTAAGTCACAAAAATCAGGTGGCATTCAGTCTTTCCTGCTCTTACCATTTCCCCTGCTATAGACTCAAATGTCCTTTCTCTTCCCTTGCCCAACTGCTCACTCCCAAAATCCTGAAAGTTAATTAAAAAGAAAAGTATCTGGAGAGTGATCCAGGTCTCTGTCTTTAATAAGCGTGTCCCCATAGCAAATTATATAACAGCATTTTGTACACTTGTATTTTTCCTCTCCCCCAGCACATTCCACGCACCTACACAGTCATGCTAATTAGATCATGTAATAAACTTAAACGTGGCAAAAAAATCTGTTCACAGGGTGTTGCAAGACAGAGTTGGACTTGGAAAGCAGCCACTCATGAGTTTTGTTTTGTTTGAGAAAACCCAAAGGATGTTATTTTACTGAAGATGAAGCAAACCCCATGTAATAGGAGCTGTAATCTAAGGAGATGAATTATTTTATTTAAATAGTCCTCAGTGAGCCCTGATATAAGGGCTTGCTTACATGAAAAAAAAAAAAGTTTAACAAAGCCATTAAAAATAACTAAATGTAAAATAAAAAACAAACTAAAATTAGGTTAAACTTGATTAGTTTAGTTAAACTTAACTAAGCTTAACTAATTAGTTTAGTTAAACTTAACTAATCAAAACTAAACTAATGTTAATCCATAATGTATACCTAGAAAGGAGCCAAGTAGCAAGGAACTTTGAGCATCAGGTGTCTTTTAAGTGAAAAGAAGTGTCTACCTGGATATGGGGATAAATTCAAAATGCGCCTCCATCAATTTTTCTATAGATGGTCTTCAGCTGTGCATAACAGAGTAATCCCTGCGTTCACGGGGTAACGCAGGAGAGTGAGAACGCAGCCTTCCCTGACACAGCACCTCAGCAGTGCCGCCCTACCCGGCACGCTCATGTCTAGGGAAAAGAGTAATTCTGAGCACTCCGCGCGTTTGCCAGCAACGTTTAATGGGTCCCGGGTTTTACGATACAGTCAGTAACGTGATCGGCTGTCAGGTAGGCGTTGCTTCCTAATTTCAGTTCAGCTGCTAAAAGTTTTGGCCACTGGTGCACTGAATCTCATTTAAACCTGTAGAGCTATTGAGTCGGCTCTTAAATATAACCGCAATAATTTTCCTCTAGACAGACTGGGAGCATTACCAGATGACTGCACTTCTGCAAAGCTAACAAAGGCAGTGACACGGAGCATGGAAAAATGACATGTTATGAAACACACGGGAGAAGGAGCTGAGGTTGTGGCCGGGTAGTGGTGTGGTGGTCCGGGAAAAGCCAGTTCCCTGCCTGCAGATTTCATCCCACTGCCATTAATGAAGTATGACGATAACTTTCAGCTATATCCCTGACCAACACTAGATGTTGCTATGCTGCTACTCATATAAGCTATACATTAGCGAGGCTTTTAAACGGTATTTACTGCAATTTCCCCTTTCCTGTTGCTGTTATTCACTATATCGTGAATGCCGGGTGAGCTGCTACTTTAATTTACTTTTTTTTTGAAGTTTCAATTTTATTTGTATAATATCAAGTTTATATCCCCCTCAAATGTACACGTAAAACTTTACAAGCAACAGAGACTCTTATAAGTGATAACATGAAGCAACTCCTATATGAACGTCAAATATTTACTTAAACTCTGCTTCTGGATTTTTTGCAATCCAAGGGGAATGACATTGTTAACTGGACGATTCCGGGAACAGACTGACAGCTGCAAGGCCACGGAGGGAAGTTTGTTTATAAAGGGGGAGGGGGGGGGGGGAAGCATATAAAAAATTTAAAAAACTGTTTCGCCCTGCTGGGTTTCAGGCTTTCTACTCCCACATGTTTGAGTGGGAGAAAGGACAAATCTTAGGACGTTGATTTCCCCATGGCAACAGAAAACGGAAATTACTTTAACCCCATCTAGTGACAGATGACTCATTGCTCAGCCTGCTGCTATTTTCCAAGCACTAAAACAATACAGCTGCAAAGAAAAGGCCAGCCTATATTATCTCATAGGCTGAGCGCTGGGGCTCGTGGGAGAGGGCAATTTTCTGGCTGCCTTTTTATCAAAGACAGACAGAGCCGGAGCCTTTTGGCGATTCTTTTATTGTGTAAGGCAAATGTGCCCGCGCGCTCTCCGTCCCCGCGCCGCTGGAGGGCAAACCCGTGGTGTCCCTGGGACGGAGGTGATGCAGCGCCCGAGGGGTGAGCTGCTGGCGGGTGTCCTGCTGCTTGGTCCTCCTCGCCCTTCATCCAGTGGTCCAACGGGGCACGTCTGTGCTTTCGGTTTAAACAACCCCCCCTTGAATTATGGGCAATGAACCGTGCATGCGATAGAGGAATGATTCCTTCACAAATGCAGCCCAGTGAGGCGACAGCAGGTATGAGCAAGATTTCCAGGCCCCTACGTATGAAAAAGATATCTGATGGCAGAAGTGCATTTCTGTATTGCTGGGTAAGTCATAACAAGATCCCACAGGAAAGGCGGAAATAGAAACAGGCAGCTTTGAAATCTTAATTATCCTAGGTGAAAGGGTAATTAGGGAGAGCGGTTTCTGAGCAAGGACGGCGGAACCGTTATCACTTGGAGTCCTGGAACCCAGATGAGGTGTTGCTGTGAAAGACAAGCTTCAGTCCAGCTCGTAGGATGAAGAGGTAAGCTCAGGAGGTCAGCCTTAATGGCCGTATCTCTCTTCTTGCACCTTAGACCCCTTGCAGCAGAGCTGCACAGAGCTACCAGCTCATCTGAGGAGCTCCTCTGTTGAGCATCTCCAGCATCTGGACGACAACTCTTACTCAGCACCTGCTGGGCATGGCAGAGAAGGGCTGTTCTGGAGAGGAGCTGGTTTGAGCTCATGGATTCGAGGGTGGTTCTTCATCTGCCTCTTTCCACCAGCAGCTCAGTGCAGGAGGTACCTTCTCTACAAATGCTGGTTTTCCCAAATCCTGGTAAGGATTTAGCAAGGCTCAGAAGTAAGACTAGCAAGGCTTACTGATGCATTTTGCACATAAAATATTACACCACTGAATAGGGAAGGTATTAATGCTACCACTGGGATGATATACTGAGTAATAGGTCAGTCACCATCACTTTAGTCACCACAAACTAGGGGCAGACATCACAGTGTCGGGAAAGTCAGGACCCCAGGAAAACTACATGTCGGGATGGTGTCATGGGCTACGTGAAACATTTTCTTTCCCAGACAGACAGGCTGAACTGCTGGTACAATAGCTGAGTCTTTACTCAATCTTGTCATTTGTATGCCGGTATAATTAGTTTTCTGCTTCCTAACAGCAGAAAGTCAGGTCCATAAATTTCTATTTGGATAGTACAATTAACAAAAAGAATAACTCCATTACCAGTTTGTTCTGGAAACCAGACGCTGGGCTGCATTCACAGCACAAAGATCACCTTTGTGATGCAGAAATCACATACCAACATGAACGGACGGCTGTCCAGGCTTAAACCCAGACCTTGAACAGGGTGCTCTGGGCTGTGCAGTGCGCTGCTATCTGTGCCTTGGCGTGGGTTTGTTATCTGGGAACACCCCGGGGTTGGCTACAGCCGCCCCAAAGCCATGATTTCAACAGCAGCTTAAGCGGGGTGCTCGGAGCTGCTGCCCCTGCCTCGCCTTGCCCCTCTCAGCTGCTGCTTCAGCCCAAAGCCTCTGTGGCCAGCTCTGATTTCTGGAGAAAGAAAAGGGATGGTTTAATCAGGAGGTGCTTCTGGACTATGTGTAGTTATCATATTGCTCTTCCTTCTTCTGCTCCTTTCCTTACAGTTTCGTTCAGCGCTCTCCTATAATGCAAAATGTCCCCCTCCCAAAAAATGCAAGAGCCCTGCGCACCTGCCAGCTGTGGGGAAGGAGAACCAGAGATCACAAGAGCTTAGTCTTGAAAAAGAAAATATGCCTGTTACCGTCTAAACTTATGCCAGCCTGCTAGATCCAGAGAAAGATGTGGGGATTCAGATTAAACTCCATCTTTCAAGAATCCATCCGTCGGCGTTCTGGTTTAGGAGCCCATGAATTACGGCACTAAACAAAAAGATTGTTCCTTTCAGAGAAGAAGCAATTGCCAAAATGTCCATGTATAAAATGAGAATAACAGTTTTAATTTAGGCATGCTTTTTTGCTTTAATGTTCCCTCCACTTCTTTAACTAGAAAATGGCTACATTACCTGGAAAAATATTTTTTTATTGTGCTGCTTGAGGGGAAAAGAGCTAATTAAATTTGTAAAAGTGGAAAATAATGTCTAAGAGATCTTTGTAAGGCTGTGATTCTGACTGCTGGTGTCAGCTTTACTGCCAATATGTGCAGATGGTAACGAATGAGCTACCGTCAACCATCCTTTATTGTCCTAGGGCCCCACTCTGCTCATAAACGTCTTCACTGGTTATTATTTCAGTTATTTAGTGTTCAGTTTGTAAGTGCAATACTCCCTTTGATGCTGTACCCCAAACCAGGAGAGCGGGGTAAGTAATGGCGGTTTCTCAAACAGCTCTGTGCGTACCGAGCCCTCTGAGCAAGCCCAGAGAGGCTGCAGAGGACACGCTGCAGCAGCCACACGTGAACCAGCGTCAGTAATGAAACCAAGACCTCCACAGCTGAGTTGCTTGCAAATAAATGCGGCTTTTCCAGCAAGAGCCCAGCCTGCTGGGACCTGCACAGCACAGGGCACAGACCAGGCGTGGACCACAGGGTCTGGCTTTGCAGGGCTGGTGGCTGTGCAGGTGAGTTTGAGCAAGGTAGTGAAAGGTGGTTATTCACCCAGTGACTTTTAGGTAATGCTTTCAGACTTTCCAGTGGACATATCGCCCTGAATTTTGCAGAGCCAGAGGACAGCATTTCTTCTTACAAACCAGGACATAAGAGACTTTTCCAGAATAAGAATATAAGCCACTTTCCCGAAAGCAGTATTTGAAGCTTTGGGCAAACGTAGTGTCCGCTCTTTGATTTATCAGCCTGACTCCTGCGCTGTGTTCAGTTCTTCACAGTCGTCCTTAGAAACACTTCCTCCGTCTCTTTCATCATACAAACACTGCGGTAACTTATGTAAACCACAAACAACTGCTGTACGCTTTTTGCCATTCTTAGTTCATACCAACAGGTTCTTGCTTTAGCAGTATCTGCAGTTTCTCTTCAGCAGCTCTGCAGCCTGCACTGCCCCGAAGCCCCATCCTTCGGCAAAAGGAGCAGGCAGAGGAGCTCTTCGCCGCCGCCGGGCAGGTGGAGGTTGGGGTCCAAACTCTCCATCTCCTTTTTGCAAATCTACTTTTTTCAACTCTGCCAGGATATTTTGATCCCCCTTAAGCCGTGAGGGCTTAGCTGTGCCTGGTTCTCTGGCCAGCCAATGCTCGCTCCTCAAGCAGCCTTTATACTTCCTAGCAAACCCCAAGCCTAGTTTCCCTTTGACTGCAGAGTCCAAGAAATACCACCCCTTTCCGATTCTCGTCAAGGCAGAAAGAGTTTCTTCCTTGGTGTCTAATTCTCCTAAGCACATTCGAGTTTTCCTCCTGCAGTCTGCTGATTTCCAAGCAGAGTTGCCTATAAAAATTTCCCTCTCTTAATTTCAACACATTTTCCCTTGCACTGGAGCAACGGAAACGGTTGCAGGCTGCTGGCTTTCCTGGCTCGCCTTTCGAAGAAGGCTGTAGATTTGTGTTTCCCAAGAACTACAGTTCCCAGAAGACATCTTATCTTCCCCCAAACGAGGCCCGCTGGCTCTGTCCAGTCTTTTGCAAGGCTTCCTCCTCCCTGCGCAGCGATGATGGAGGAAGGGACGAGGCCTCCTGGAGCAAGCTGCCCAGCGCGGGCAGCCTGGGCAGGAGGGGAGCGTGCACGGGGAGAGGCAAGTCCTGCCGCTGCCGTTCTCCAGCCGTCTCAGCGCAGCCTCTGCTCGTCCAGAGCTCCGTGCAAAGTCAGGGGGAGAGCATCGTAAGGTCACTGGCTGAAGGCACTGCTTCCACTTACATAGAACTACAAAATCCCAAGCAAAAGTGTGGTCTTTAAAGGGCCGGCCAGTGTTAAATGAAGTGTTTTAGGGACTGCGTGAGAACGGAAGAAATGCCCCCCTCAGCCGTCTGTCTCCACTAAAGTAATATTTCAGCATGTCTGTTCATAGGAGTGCACAAAATCCTCTTCTTTAGCCTCTGATCAGGCACGTTTGTGGTACCCGCTTGAACGGCGTGCTGCAATGCCGAACGCTTTGCTGGCTTCCTCCTCCCAGGGGAACGGTCTTAGGAAAGATTTTAAGAGGAAGGACTTAACTCCATGCCCCTAAGCAGTCTCTGTACCTTTTCATGTGATGTGACTCAGTACCATACTCAGTCACTTAACAAGCCTTAGTGCTCCTAATTAAAACCAGTCCTTGCCCAGACTATTGCTGTGCGAGTGCTGTCTCTGTCAGTAAAGTCATTACGAGCGCTACCACCCTAAACAAACCTATTTGCGCAGGGGCTGTAAACTTCTGAAGCGATCTTTGGTTTTTGCAATCAGAAGTCAAAAGTGTTCCTTTTACGACATCCTTCTAAAGTCTGCTTTTCAAATCGCTGAATGCCTGAGATTGTGTCTGGAGTCATGAGGTTCCTCCCGAAAAGCAGATAGCAGAGTACGTCATCGGCGGCTTAAAAGCTCCAAGGCTGGTACTTGCCGTGCAGAAAGGTTAGCCTCAGTTTCCAGCAAGCCAAAGGAGTTGGGTAACGAGCAGCATCGTTTCTTCAGTGCTTTAAAAATGCAGTGGGACTTGGGGTGCAAATGTGAAAAAGTCTGGCGGTTCAAGAATACCACGCTTTTCCCCATCTAAGCAAGGCAGGAGGACTTAGCTGCTCACTGATAGCCATAGTTTACTGAAATAAATACTGACCTTCAAACAAATGCTAGTACTAGTATAAATACTAACTTAAATGCAATAAACCTAACCCTTGTCTGGGTTTTTTCCCCACTGGAACGTACTCTGTTTCCAGAGGTTTTTTGCACGGATCTCTCCCAGGGAATCTCAGCATCCTGTTTCATCGATAAATGAAACTTTGCTCTGCAGGTTCAGCCTGAACTACCAGCCTGACAAAAGCTGCTGTGTCAGGAATTAGAAGATGGCAAGAAGAGTATTTCGGAGTGAAGATGAAGCAACCTTTCAAAAACCCTGAGTCGAGCACTTCTGAAGAGTTTATAAGAAATATCCCCACTTGCCAAGAGTAAATCTGTGAAAGGTATTGCACCCCCTCCACTTATGACATTTCCCTGTCCCTCGCGGGAGGAAAATAAAAAAGTGCCGCTGCAGAGAGCAATCGGATAATGCTTATTTCTAATTGCTGCTGGCAGGGAAGCCTCACTGGGCTCCAATTCTGGTGAAGCAAGTTTTAGTTGCTGAAGCTCAGCCGCTAACACCGCACGGACCTTCGCTACCTCTTCCCCAAAAGGCTGAACATCGTACGGCCCTCTCTGCAGTGAACATCGTACGTGATGCTGGGTATTTATACCAAATAACTAGCCAGCTGCTATACGTAGCTGTGCACCATGGCACGTGATGGTGGCTGAGATGCACCCAAGGAAATGCAGGTGAGCGGTGGGACCCCACCCGGAGGGGCCATGCAAGTGGGGGCTATTTGCAAGAAAAGCAATATTTGGACACCTAAATATGCCACAACCATCGTGCTCGATGATCGTGGGTAAGGAGTGTGCTCCCTCCCCTGTTTATTCTTAGAAAGCCTCCCAGGGCTGGCCACGTCCCCCATGGGACCGGGATGCTGCATGTGCATGGTTCCCCCGGGACCAGACGGGCAGCAGAAGAAAAGCAGAGCTACCCTGCCAAGATATTTTAGAAAATTTGAAATAGCTGAGTCGTTTCATACTGGACGAGCACGCTGTATCGGGGGCTGGGCGTTTTGAGCCAGAACTCGCAATCCTGAAGCACCTTTTCCTCTGCCGTCACCATGCAGCCCCTCACTTCCCTACCTCTGTTTACCCACTTTGAAAGTAGTGTGAATACCCTCACAGCGCAGATCTGTCAAAAATGATGAGAGCGGCTGGCCAGAGTCCTGGTTTTGCCTGCTTTTTTGAAAAGTGCAGGGGATTTTTCCTTTCCATATCAGATGCAGGCATGTTATACAATTTTTTTCCTGCTGCTCTGAGATAAAAAGTCACTTCTTCCTACCTTTAAGACAATAAAAATTGAACGAGTTATTAAAAAAAGAAGAAAAAAAAAAAGGCCATGAACCGCTTGCTGTTTTGGTCCTTCAGTGTAACGCTAATGTGACGTCAGGAAGAGGAAGCGCCTCAGAGGTGGAGCAGCGGCAGGCGATCCCGCGCTGCTGCTGGCGTATCTTCACCCGCTTATCTCTTAACTTCACCCATCTTGCGGGTCAGCTGCCTCCCAGAGCAGAGGCACTACGGTCCTCTCTGCAGGCCCTGGAAGACATAGCCGCATCTCCGGTGTGGTGCTGGAATTTCACGCCGCTGGCTGTGTCCCACGGATTAACGCCCGAGCACGGCGTGCCACATCATTTCTGGGGACTTTGCAGTGAATTTAGTTCAGACCCAGGTAAGTGCCGGCTGGCTGGAGCAGGAGTTTGCCGGGGGTGGCTCAGCGGGGCACTCGTTGGCATGAGGTGTAATTTTGGGAATTCCACTAACAGTGGGAGAAGGTGATGTGAAATTGTCCTCACTCTCGTCGGCTTAACTCCAGTCCTGACTCCAAAGCGTGGTTTTGCTTTAAATGCAGAAGGAACAGCGCTGGCAGGAGATAAGGGTGTTTGGATCTGGGATGGGCAGTTTGCTCACAGTTACTTAAGTCAATACTAAAAACAGACGTGCAGCTCTGAATCATGCCCAGCTGCAACCTTCACTTGCACAAACCAGCCTGGAGATGTTTGGTTACTGGGAGAACCCAAAGATTGGGAAACAAGTGTCTTCCGAAGCTGCTTTTCCGTTCCAACGTTAACGCAAATTCCAAGTAAATGGTGGTCGTTTGCATACGGATCTGCATGGAAAGATGCCAGTGATGATGCTGATGATATAGACGCCAGCCCTCCTGTATGAGCACAGAAACCTCCGGCATCCTCAGCTGCAAATGGGGGCTGTAGCTGTGGAGCAGATGCCGACCAAACACCTCGCACTCACGTCATTCATCTACGTGCGGGAGAGCCGGAAAACTCCCAGCAATGACCCTCCTACAGCTGATCTAAGATAACTGGGTATCCAGGTATCCATTAGGGACTGGCAGAAAGTTAAAAAACAAAGTTAAAAGGTAAAGAAAGTAAAAATCAAGCGGCCCATCTCTGGGTGTGCGTTACAGGCTGCTGTACCTGATACTTACAATTCAATGGCTGAAGAACTGGTTCTGGTTTAAGTTTACATTCCCTCAGTAAGTGTGACAGAGGGTAAACCAGGGTAATTTGGCACTTCACAGCCACTTTCGTGTAAAGGTTTAATAATGACGGACACCTCTAAGGCTGCAGGCCACTGGTTGCTCCGTTTGTTAGTGTTCTTTATATATTTGCTAATAATTTTCAGAAATTTATAATGGGACACTGATTGCCAGCTGAGAAAGTGCAAAAATCGGATGAAATGCAAAACTTTTCAATGCTTTTCCTTTAATGTTTTCCTCTGTTGAAAAAGGACCTGATGGATTAGCCAGGCAAATGGGCGTTGCGGTACACATAGGTAAATACCGTGCTGCTCAGCACGCTGATCCCAAACCTCAGATAAACGCTTGTGTCCAGTTATTTCCTTGAAAAAGACTTCCACATGAAGGCGACTCATCCTGTATTGCACACTTGGGTATCTTCATCTGCTGAGCACGCTGTGATTTGTAATACTCTGGTCTTCACAGATTTGTGGATGGAATTAAAGGAAAGTGAGAATACGGCCCCAGCAGTGCTCTTCTGAGGTCCGTGCAGCTCACACGTTGGTGAGTGTAAATAGAAACGATTGCAGGGACTCTGCTGGGGTTTTGTGTGCAAGGTTTTGTGTTTCTTTAATTGTTTAGGGTTTTTTTTTCCATTTGTTCTTCCCTTTTCAGTTTTCATCCTATGGCAAAGCCTGGTTTTACTTGGACTGTGCAAAATGAGTGGGAGTCTGGAAAAAAAAAGAGGAATAGACAATTATGCTACTGGGTTTATTGGAGGGCTGGAGTAAACTGGGAGCAGAGTACTGGAGAACTGGGACTGATGGCAGCTTTGAGTTTGGTTTAAGCTCTGGAAAGGCAGTGCACAGCATTTCTTATTGCCTTTTTGCATGTGTGCTTGTCAAAGAGTAAAATAACTTTTTTGAGACTAGCTTTATGTTTCCCAATAGATTTTCTGAAGGTGAAATAAAATCTTTCCACTGTGCCTTCTGTTGGGGGGTGGCATCTGTTCCAGCCTGCGTTTTCCTCCCATGTCTGCACGCCTTTGCTGTGCGGTGTCTGGTCCTTCTCTGGGGGACTTTCTGGTCACCCCAGACCACCGCATTCGGCTGTGCCGGCTGCTGCTCCTTCTGCCTCCCCTGCAGAACCCGTGGGTTTTTCCGGCTCATGATGTCTTGAAACTTTTCGTGATTCATTCAACCCCATTTTTTTTTTCCTGTTGCGAGCCATCCAATGGGCCACGACATACAAATCCTCTTTCCTCCAGCCACCTTGCCCGTGGGCTACCAGCCAGACGGTGTGTGCGGCATCGCGCAGCAGACAGGGCAGTGGCAGGAGGGGACAGAGCCATCCTGGCTGTTAAGCTGCATGGCCCCAGCACGGGGACTTCAGGGGATGCACTCGCTACCCGAGTGCGTTAAGGAGCAAGGTCTGAGAGCTGCCTCCACCTTGGCACGGTCTCCTCTTCTCTGGAGCACTGAACAAACTCCTGTCAGCGAGGCGTCTTCTGATTGACACGAGTCAGAAGCTGGGGAGACACTAACGCGACAATCATGGTAAAACACTGGCTCTCCGTCGCCAGGAAGATGGAGGTGAAGTGGCATAAGATGTATTAGGCCAGTTTTCTAACAAAGTTTTGAACAGGAAAGTTTTGAAAGTTATAGTAGAGCTCAGATAAAAAGGAAAACAAAGTAAAAGCAGCCGCATTACTGGTTGCTGTGGGAGAAGTGGGCGTCTCAGCATGACTGTAGGCGAATTCGGAGCATTTAAGACCAGAAGCAGCAACTCTCTTATCTTGTCTGACCATCTCACTACCAGATGCGGTTGCAGTTTGCCCAGATATTTGTAAGTTTTCAAGTATGAATGCTAGAATAAAGTATTCTGATCATCTGGTCTGACCTGCAGTGTCAGGCAAGCCACAGGATTTATAGTTACCTTGAACAAGTGTAGCCTTTGGAAGGAAAACAACTCCAGTCTTTAATAAAGGTATTTTTAATGATGATGATTCTACTTCACCTGATGGTTGACTGTTTCACTTGCTGGATTTGTGTCAAATCCAGCTTTGCCTGGTTCAGATTCTGACATTCAGGTGACATCCAGGAAAGCCTTTTCACTTCACAGGACTAACTTCCCAATAGTATAAAGAAGGAGGAACCTTCCTGAGGAACCAGGAAAGTAGCATATTGCAAAAACACACAAAAAAGCTGATTCATGTGATAATAAAAATTAAAGTGATGAGCTAATTTTGAGCATTTTAACAGTGTGAGTGAATGAAGCCAGAGTTTAAATGAAAATATTCAGAACTAACACTGCCAGTAGGTATAGGCACATGTAAGCCTGACAGAGCTGTTTTAGATGCAGAGCACAGCTGGAATACACAGGGTTAGCACCAAACAAAAATGAGAATATAGAGAAAAATACACTATTTTAAAAAAATGCACCTATAGAAATCCCTCTCTACATGGGATCATATGCAATCAGAACAGCTATAAAGAGAAAATGGTGATTGCTAAAGCTAACAAGGAACAGAAACTCAGGAGAAACAGTACGGAACATTGTGAAAGAAGAAAACAGTGGCTCAGAGGATGAGATTTTTGCATATACATAATTGAAACAGAGGGGGAGAGGAAAATAAAATGGGAAGGTTGGAGCAGTGCTGGATCCAGAGACACAAGAGCAACGCGCAGTTTGTGGGAGGCTGGGTAGCACAGGCTATCTCAGCACTATACCAGAAAAGAACATGAGATTTAACCAGATAAAACCAACTTAAAGTTATGCAATGAGTAGCATTACTTCCTATGCGCCCCCTTGAAGCCTACTTAAAAAAAAAAAAACATTAGGAGGAACTTCAACTCAGCAACTGGTGCTTTTAATTTAACCAAGTGAACATGTGCACCTAGGGATATACAGTCAGGGAAAAATGATTCAGAGAGTAGGCACATAAGCAGAACAATGTTATGTCTAGAACAGATAAAGAACTTGCACTAAAACTGGAAAAAATGCAGTCGCTTTAGTTACAGCACGCCCGCCTAGCCCTGCAATGAGTAAAATATATGTTGCAGAGGCACCAACCAGCCTCACCTCTGGCTGATCCATCCTCGGCTGGGCTGAGTCACAGCTACAAGCACCAGAAAAGGGCTTATTTGGGGAGAAGGGTGGTGGTACTTTCCTGGTTGAGGGGGTGGAGAGGGTTGCAGGAAGCCTGGAGGCTTTAGGGGAAGGAAGTATGGGGATGAGTGACCAGCAGATCTGTGCGAAAGCGAGAAGATGTTGGGGAGGAAGGGCTGGCCAAGACCTGGAAGTTGTTTCTGGTGAAGAAACAGGCTGGCGGGCGGCGAAAGGGGAAGGAGGTGCCGGCTGCGTGGCGACGGTGCCGCGAGCTGGGGTGGCACCGTGAGTATCTGCCGGGGGAGCGAGGCCGACGGAGCAAGCTTGGGCTGCGTGTGGGGTGGGAGAGCCACGCTGTGCTCCACGCCGAGCTCGGGGGTTTAAATGCAGCACCAGGAAGGGCTCCCTGACGCTGAGCTGGGGAGTTACTTTTGGTTTGGGAAGTGCTAAGCCGTTCTCAGGGCTTGAGCGGCGAGGGTGCAAATCGGTGGCAGCTCGGGGGACCTGGGCTCTGTGGAGGAGCCGTGATGAGGCCAGCGTGATGCAGCATGAGGGGTGCCGGCGTGATGGCCGCCCATGCCGACTCCTGCGTGCAAGGGGCAGGGAAGAAATACAGAGCTGAAGAGTCATTAGACATTGCTGCGGCAGGCCCTCAGGCTGCACAAGGGCATCTGCTGCTCTCTTGAGGATGGAGACATCGCTGTGGGGACCATCAGCGGGTGGTTTCTTTGGCTGAGGGGATGGTGCCAAGTTCCTGTTAAATATGTGAAATTCTGAGATGCCAAATGATGAAAGGCGTGACCCTGTTCCCCAGAGCTGTGCATTGGGGTGGTACCACGCACCCGGGGTGGTGGTGGGGCGTAGACCCCTACCCCAGCAGGGCAGGAAGCCTGTGCAAGAGGGGAGATGCCCAAAGCCCTCCATCATCAGGAAGGTACAGATCTTTCAGGCTTATGCTAAGATTATCTATTTCCTCGAGGAAAATCCTGCATCCCAAAGTGAGCTTGCAATGAGGTGTCTTAGGATTTTTCTAAAAGAGATGTCGTTCCCCCACGACAAGACCAGGAAAAGCCCCCAACAAGCATCCCGCAGCTCAGCGAGCGGGTTACATCTGGTGTGGACTGAGTCACAGAAACAGAGAGTTTTGACATTGCTAGGAAAAAAAAAAAAACGGTGCCTACCGATGGCTGTCGCAGGAAAGACTCGCTCCTTTCAGCAGCTTGGTGCTGCAAAATACACTTTATACAAGACAAAGATCTCTTCTCAGGAGTTTGAATGGCTGTTCTTAGCTATTAACAAGCTTGGAGTTAGCAAAATAGGTTGTTCTTTCTTTTCTATAAGCATAATAAACATAAATGTACTATGAGAGAGTCAATGGAATATAATAAGTTCTTACACAAGTAAATTTGTTTAATTTTGTTCCCAGACAACAGCGACAAAGGGATGTGGCAGTGAATGCCTCGCAGTGATAGAGTTTGAGCAGGGAGAGGAAATGAGATCCTGTTTCTGAAAGGGACGAGAGAGTGAGGCTTTGTGAATGAAGAACAAATCTGAAAGGTGCTGCTTCTTCCCTCTGTTTATGCTCGAGTATCAATACAGGCAATAACAGTGGAAGCTGCAGCTGAGGAGGGCACTAGGGGTCACCACCATCTTATCTATGTCATCTGGATTTAATTCTGAAGTAAGATAAATAACATGATAGAAACCAAAGCCAGGCTATTCTGATTTTTCTCCCCCCCCCCCGGTGGGCCAGACAGTTTGCATTTCATTTCTTCATTTTCTCCTCCTGCCTGCCTTCTGTCTGTCTCTCCCTTAAAACAAACCCCAGGGAAGCCGGTGGGATGCAGCCAGGGGAGTTGCATCAAAATTCCCTCTGTGCTAGCTCCCATTTATTTAGAGCAAAGGTTAGGCAAATCACAAACGCTCAGTCAGTCAGGCAGAATCATGTAGCAGCCTTGGCATGTTTCTGCAAGTACCACAGAGCAAACGGATTACTCTAATGAATAGCACCCTTGTAGTCCAGAGCGTAACTCCGGGTAGGTTTTGCTCTGCCTGGCCAACAATCCCATGTCTAAAGACCTTTCTGCCCCTGTTTTTCCCCCAACTGCCTAAGGATCCCTGACACCTCGTGAAACAGCATCTGATATCTGCATTAGAAGGAGGACTGGGTGTCTGGGTTGTGAAGAGAATTGCAGATCCTCTTCTCTAGGACTTTTTTTGACCACGTCTAGGATGTAACCATTGGTGTGAGCTGAATCTGTGCCTGAGTGCTGGAATAGTGCATTTTAAGGCGGGATGCGAGGTGTCTAGGGAGAAAAAGTATTTTTTTACTGAGGCAGGTGATTTGTCTAGAGACAGACAGACAGGCTTCCAGGCATACAAGACCTGATGAAGAGGTTGTACCCCCTGACAGCCTGCCTTTTCCAGCTACAGTACTTGGTGTTACCCGGAGCCCTGTGTCCAGCTCTGGAGCCCTCAGCACCAGCAGGACACGGAGCTGCTGGAGCGGGGCCGGAGGAGGCCACAGAAATGCCCCGAGGGCCGGAGCCCCTCTGCTGCGGGGCCAGGCTGGGGGGGCTGGGGGTGCTCAGCCTGGAGAGGAGGGGGCTGCGGGGAGGCCTGAGTGCGGCCTGGCAGTGCTGACAGGGGCTGCAGGAAGGGGGGGGGCAAGCTTTTTAGCAAGGCCTGCTGTGACAGGACAAGGAGCAATGGCTTTAAACTAAAGAAGAACAGATTTAGGCTGGATATAAGGAAGACATTTTTTACAGTGAGGGTGGTGAGGCAGTGGCACAGGTTGCCCAGAGAGGCGGTGGAGGCCCCATCCCTGGGAACATCCCAGGCCAGGCTGGACGGGGCTGTGAGCACCCTGGGCTGGGTAAAGCTGTCCCTGCTCGCTGCAGGGGCTGGGCTGGGTGGGCTCTGAAGGTCCCTTCCAACCCAAAGCATTCTATGTTGCAAGAAACGGATACCCTTTTCTCCACAGATAAATTATGGTATGGTAAATTGTGGTGTTTCCTGTTGTATGATATTGCAGAAGCTGAAAGTTCATGTGAACTCGAAACCTGACTGGAGAATTTATTGAAAGAAACAGCTGCCAGACACTGGAAGATTGCAAAGATGGCACTTCTCCTTGGAAAGTCCCTTGCTGGCAAATCCCTGGAGGCTGGGAGAGTCCCAGAGAAGTTTCCCCATCGCTCGTTTGCATACTCCTTCCTAAGCATGGGTTGTAACTCACTTGGGATGGCACCCTGGGATCAGGTGGTGCTTAGCCTGACCTGGCACACGAGAGGAGGCAAGAACGGATATACATTCTTCGATCATCCCAGCGATGATACAGCTGCTTGGAGCCTGTTACTGTACAGGCTGTTTCTGGAGAAGTGTGCGGGCAAATGCAGACTCGTAGCCCAAGCCAGAGCGTAAGCACAGGCGGGACACGTCTGTCGGTGCCGCTCGCCTCTGCCAGCCCCAGGCCTGGCCATGGGCTGCGGGTTAGCTCGGAGCTAGGTCAGTGTCAGCTCAGGTATCTGCCTGCTGCAGCCGCACCACCATCCAAAGGTGGGGGAGTTCTCCGGCTCCCTATTTTAGGGTTTTACATAACATCCAGCTTATATAAGCCTTTGTCTGTGAACAAAATGGGTGGAGTGTGTCTTGCTTAGATTCCTCACTAAAGAAATGCTCGTTACTTAACTCTTACTCAAGGGCTCATTACATACTTTAAGATTATTTTAGTTAGTTCCTTTCCTGTTGCCAATAATAACGTACCGACTTGACAATCTGTTATGGCCAAATGAGAAAACATGTAAATCGGCGTTTAATGAACTACATCTTAGAATGTATTAGAAACGGCGCTGTTGAGGTAGATGGGGGAAAACCGAGGCACACCCCAAACCCTGGCCCCGGGTTGCATCTTGCTTTCTTCTTGCCCACTCCTGGCAGGAGACAGTTTGGGGTGCTGGCAGGGGAAGAAGGATGGTTTGGCTTTGCCAGGATGGCTTGGCTGGCAGGACATGCCCGGGTACCTGGCATTGCAAGCAAAACCCTCATCTGCAGCACAGCCAGGGTTGCCCCCAGCACCGGTTCCTGGGTGGGTGGTGCCAGTGGAGGGAAAGGGGAGGGGGACAGCAGCACTGAGCACCCTGCGGGCCGGTGTCCCCATCCCAAAGCTGCTTTGGACCCCAGGGAGGTCACATTGGTCTCTGTGGTTAACTAAATGCCTTTGCAGAGCTGGGCTGCAGTTCTCCAGCAGGTAAAGGTGGGTCGTATCCCGCTGTGTGGGAACGGTAAGGCGTTAGAAGCTGCCAGGTGCCCAGATCCTGTGGTAAGGAGGACCACGCAAATTGTTTTCCGATGGACTTGTTGAGCTCACTCAAACCTGGCATTCATGTTACTGTAGGGCTTTAAATAGAAAGACAGCGTGTCTTAGCTTAACACCATAAGGAGACGGTTTGCGCTCTCTCCTTCCTCCAGATACTGTGCTTCATATACTGACGTGCCTGGCATTCCTTTAAGTTTTGTGAATTGCTGCAAAAAAGAAAAAAAAAATCCTTTTTATTTTTTTTTTCCCCCTCTTTTTTCCTTAAAGCTGTGCATTGCCCTGCCCTTCCATCGCTGCCCGCCCGGCCTGGCAGCTGCCACACGGTGGCATCCAGGGATCTGCAGAATGGCAGGCCCGGAGGAAGTGGGTGGGAGGTTTTGGGGTTTTTTTTCCTGCTCAAAAGCAAGTTTGCAATACAAGAAATAATGTATTATTTTCCTCTGAGGCCCATCTCTGTCCCCTGAGGCTCTTAAGGGGTGACACAGATTGGAGATGCACTGCCGCAGGGAAGGAAGATCATGCTAGAAGTGGTATCTCATGGTTTATTCCATACATTTAATTTTCTTTATTTTTTTTTTTCATTTCCAAATTTCATTCACACGCGCCCCCCCCCTCCCTCGAGAGGAGGGAAAAAAAAAAACAACCAAACCCAAACAGCAAGAGCTTTGTTTTTGTTTCTATGGGAATTCTGTGAGAGGGGGAGGGTGTGAAAGAAAACTGAAATATTCTGGCCAAACCCCACAAGGTTCGGATCCTGAGCAGCCCCTGGGCTGCCTCGTAGCAGCTGAAGTCCAGGGGGCCCGGCTGTCCCCTGGCCGTGCAGGTGGGGAGGGCTGGGATGGGGCTGCAGCTGCAGCTGCTGCTGTGTCGTGGGGAGCATTACTGTGCTACGGAGTTGCGCCAGAAAAAGCAATTTGGGTGGGAAAACATATGACTACAACTCCCAGGAGGCACCGTGGCCGAGTCAGGCTGTCATGTGTAAGTGCCTTACACCAAAACTTCCTTCCCTTGGCTCTTCCTCCAAAGTTAGGAGGACAATTGCAGTCTTTGAAGCAGGGGAGGAAAAAAACCCCCATACTTGACAATGTGATTTCCACAAACACCCCCCCTTTTCCTTTTAGAATACTGGTCTTATGGGACAAAACAATAAAAATAGCTTTTTTTATGCACGTATGTGGCTTAAGGCCAGTTGGGCCATGTTAGGTGGCCTCTGGGCTGCTCCATCCTTGGCAGCATCCCCGGCGGCTGCCCCGGCATGGACCCCGCAGGGTTCTCCTGGGGTGTCTGGCGCACACATCCATGGGGCTCCGTCCGCCCGCGGTGGGTGTTGTGGTGGTCTCAGTAGTTGGAGCTGGGCCCCGTTCCTCCCCATCCCTCTGTGCACCTCATGGGAACATGTTCAGGCCCTTTCTCGTTGCACTGGTCTGAAATGGCGACAGCGAAACACATTTCTGGTTCCTAATGAGGTGACACTCGGGTACACAGGGCACACCAACCCTGCTGCCCTGAAGAGCTGCAGAGGCACTGTGTTATGTGGAAAGTGAATGACCGTTTGAAAACCTGGCAGAGGGGTAGATCCACCACCACTTGCAGACCTACAGGCAGCATGGCTTCAGCAGAGGCTGGGGACAGGGTGCAGGAGCTGCAGGCATGGTGGCGTCCCACGCTGGAGCCTGCAAGCCTTGTGCGATGCTACAGCCAGCCCTCGTCTCGCTGCCAGATGATGCAGCCTGTTCGTTCCTCCCCTGGGGCTCTGCAGGCTCCTTCCCAAATGGGACCCAACTGGGGGAAAACTACTCCCCAGTTTTGCCCCTAGTTCCCCTCTGGCCCCCATGGCTTTGCAGAGGCACAGCATCACCCCAGGGAGCGCCTATGCGGCTAAAGGGGAAATACAAGGAGGAAAAAGGTCCTGCAGGTTGGCTGTAGGCAGGAAAGACGGGCAGAAAAGTGCTCCACTCAAGCAATGGATGGTTGGTTGGCTTGGTTTTGCCATCTTTGATACTTTACCTAACCAAGAACGTGTCAGTTGCTGGGAACAGTGTCAGCTGAAGCGTGGCTTCGGGGGAATAGTAAATATAATGTAAATAACACAGCGCTGGAGTTTGTACCGGCGTAGCTGTGCTCATTTAACAAGGGTAAAGCAACCTGGTGAGAAAAACCCTATAGGTAAAACCCTGTATTTAGATGACATCTGTGCTCAATATGTCAGATAGATTCCTGCCATGGCTCCGCTGAAACCGCTGAGGGCTCTCCTGTGCTCCAGCCCTTGGGCAAAACTGCTTTTTGCCATAGAATGAAAGGGGAGGGTGCTTTTCTGGGTGCAAGAAAATGGTTTGAGAGGCTTGGAGAAGTTGATGGCTTCTTTGTGCTGTCACTGCTTGCTCCCGCCTGCTCTGAGGCCATAGTTTGGCACTTTTCTAGTGTCTAGCAGCCACTGTCCCTCTGTTCCCAACCCCTCCCTGTGTTTGTGATGACAACAGGTGACCAAGATTGGGGATGAGGTCCATATTTTAAAAAAAAATCCCTTTTTCTTTTCCTGTGTTATCTTTCAGATAGAGGATTGGGTTTGGTGCTCAGCAGCATAGGCTCTTAGTCCTCAAAAAGCCCATCTGCAGATGTCTCTATATGCCTCATGTATCCCCACTTTTAGCCAGCTCATGAGGCCTGGCAATGGAAAATTTTAAAGAGAAGAAAAAGCGTGAATGAAGTGCAACTAAATAAAATTTAAAACAAGATTCCTAATATTTGCACCTTGGCTTTACAGACTGCAGCAGTATCGACCCCCGGGTGACTGCCACGCAGCGTGCTCTTTGCACCAGCACCTCGTGTTAAACAAGAAAACTTTGAGCTCCCTGTGCCAGCAGTAAGTGTCCTCCGAGGGATGCACGGAAGTTCCTGAAGATTGAAAAGCAGGTGGGAAGAGAGAACCAAAGAAACCCCTGACAGACAATATTGTGTTTCTTCAGAACTCGAGATATTTTTGAAGGTATGTGGCAAGTATCCACTTTATGAATTGCCTCTGGGACGGGGCGGGGGTTATGGGAAGTGTAGCAAATTGCGAATGGACACGGGCACAACGGCGTTAATTCTGTAAAAGATGATGACTGTGGGTGAAGAACCTGTTCTGTTGTGGTGCTCAGGAGAGGGAATTGTGCTACGTGGATGCCAAAATGCTCATGGAGAGTGTCTGGTCTCTTCTGCTGCTGGTCTAGCCCTGCGCACAGCAGCTGCCAAAATAAACCTAGCAGCAGAGAAATTAAATATGCATTAACTGAGCTAAGGTTTATGGATTTGTAAAGATTTGCCAGCATTCAGCCAGCCGGTTGCATAGGTGATGAGCACTGTCATGAGCTCCGGGCGGGCGGGCAGGTGTTCGTCTGCGGAGAGAGTCATTCTTCTCTGCGTCTGAGATGTCCCCTCTCTGCTCCAACGCGCATGGAGAGGTGCACAGAGGTGGGAGGTGGCGGAAGTCCCCAGCTGCCCGCTGGCCTCCTGCCCGAGGAAGCTGCGGGGTTAGCAGAGGCGGGGCTGGAGCCGACGGCAGAGATGGGGCATCCCGGGTGCCCTGAAGGACGCTCCCCGTGCCGCCTGGCCACCGATTCCCACCCCAGAGGGTGGTGTTAGCATGAAACCTCTCTGAAGTGTGGGGTAACGTGTCTTTCTCTAGCATGGCTTTGCCCGCTCCTGGGGGTGTAAAGGTGATGCCAGCGGTATAGGGTGACTTTTCTTATTTCCCATCACCCCTATTCTTTGCTGCAGAATTCCACCCTGCTTTTCTCTGTCGCTTTGTTCTCTCATGACGCTGAGCGTTAGCAATATCTGTGCTGCCTTCTTCCTCGCTCGGTACAGACAGCACTGGTGAGCCACCCTGACTCCCAGCTCTCCGTAGATGCTGAGCGTAGCAGCGTTTGAGCTCAACACCATGTTGCAACGCAATTGGGAACCCACCTGAGATTTCCGAGTTTGGGTTTAAACGCGAAGCACATCACTCACACTGGTTTTAGTAACCCGTTGGTAAGCCAAGTCGTAGTAAACCCAGTGTAAACGAGCTGAGCCGATGTGCTGCAGGTGTGCCCATAACCAAAGCAGGTACTGTTCTGGTGGAGAACATGGAGATGCTTCAATATTGCACTGCCAGAACAGGGGCAGGGTCTGTCCCTCCATTAGCAGTGACCAAAGGTGGGTTATTGCTCTCATGTAGATTTGAGGACCATGTTTCAGCTCCTCACTATTTAAAAAAAAAAAAAAAATCCTTTAAGGAAGAAAAATTTCCTAACAGCCATATTGAAATCTTGCCGTAGAGATGGAAGCGGGAACACGGAATTCCCTGGAAAAAGTCACCAAGATGTCCCCTGTACAGCTGCGGCAGTGGAAGCTGTAGTACTGCAGACAGGTTTCAGGCATTTTACCAGCATGCAAGACTGTTAGAGCCGTTTAATGTCTGGAGGATTTTTGCTTCTCCGCTTGCTGGTTCAACGCTTCTATAAGCACAAAAATTTTTTTTCTCGCACTAAAAAATCTGCTTCTTTGTGTATTAAAAAGGGCATATGAGAAGTAACATGAAAAATGCAGATGAGTACTGCTTGGATACAAACACTGTGTGACCGTAATTATTAGGTTGTTTTATGCTAAAAATAACATCGCGTGCGTACTTAATTCATTGTTAATTTGCACTTTTTCATTTGTTCCCGTCGCCAAATGTAATTTCTTGGCGGCGGTGGGGGAAAACTGACTTCTCCCTCTTGAAGGAACCGGCCTTCTGTGAGAGGAGTACAAGAGGGGGAAAATTGGGCTCCTTGTGAAGGCTGCGTTTGCACGAGAGCAGCGCAAATCACTTCCAGTCATAGAATCATGGAATGCTTTGGGTGGGAAGGGCCCTTCAGAGCCCACCCAGCCCAGCCCCTGCAGCGAGCAGGGACAGCTTTACCCAGCCCAGGGTGCTCACAGCCCCGTCCAGCCTGGCCTGGGATGTTCCCAGGGATGGGGCCTCCACCGCCTCTCTGGGCAACCTGTGCCAGTGCTTCACCACCCTCACTGTAAAACATTTCTTCCTTATATCCAGTCTAAATCTGTTCTTCTTTAGTTTAAAGCCATTATTCCTTGTCCTGTCCCAACAGGCCTTGCTAAAAAGCTTGCCCCCCCCTTCCTGCAGCCCCTGTCAGCGCTGCCAGGCCGCACTCAGGCCTCCCCGCAGCCCCCTCCTCTCCAGGCTGAGCACCCCCAGCCCCCCCAGCCTGGCCCCGCAGGGCTCTGAAGTTGGAATAAAAAAGCAGAGCTTCTCCTCGCCGTTAATGGATCATGTCTTGGTTATTCTGGGTTTTTTTGTCCTGTAAGAAGTGCCCACCGTAAAAAAGAGGCAGACCCCCTCCCTGCACCCCTCCGGCCCCTCTCCTCCCGCCCTCCCGCCCTCCGGGAGGGGTTTCCCGGGCTCGCCGGTGCTCATAGGCTGCGGTGCCGGCGGGGGCCGCCCCGCCGGGCCGGGCCTGGCCTCGCCTGCGGGAAGCGCAGCCTGGATGCCGGAGCCGGAGCGGCGGGGTCGGGCGGGGCGGAGCGGAGCGGGGCGGCTCCTCGGGCGGCGGGGCCGCCGCTTCCTCGGGGAAAGGCGTTCACGCTTCCCACGGCACCATGAGGCCGCCGGTTCCAGCGGGCCCGGAGGTCGGTGAGGGGCTGCGGGGTGCGGGGGGGGCTCTGCCCCGCTGCGGCGGTGGGCGCTGGCTGTGGGACAGCGTCGGCGGGGAGGGGAAAAAAAAAGGCAGCTACATAAGCACAGGACGCTTATTTTCAAGTTAATTCCCTGCTTGGGCTCTTTGCTGAAGGCTGGGCACGAACTTTGCCGATGGGAGGTGTTGTCGGCCGCGTACTCGGGACGGCTCACTCGTTCTTCGTGCTTCGAAATGGGGCTCCGGCGAGGCTGGGGTCCGCTGCGGGGGGCTCCGGGTCGGGGAATTCGGAGGCGGTGGCTTTACGTTTGCTGGCAGCTTGGCTCTTCCTGAGATGTCTGTGCCTGGCGCCTCTCCAGAGCTGGCGAAGCTGCGTCTCTGCCCCGGCCCTCCCCGCAGCCGCCGTTTCGGGACGCGGAGAAAAACCTGAGAGTTCCCCAGCGTGCGGGCAGCTGGCTGATGCTCCCCCGTTCTGCTGAGCTGCCGCCTCGATTTCTTGCGATGAAAGCCTTTTCTGCCTGTTGCTGGTTTTCTTTCCGTGGTGTGATGCTCTTTCTCGGTATAGGAGGCTGCTCTTTGGAAATCTTCAGCCCCCAAACGCCTGGGATCTGGCCTGGGCGATGTTGCAAGGCTGGTATGGCTCTGTTGACTTTGGGAGTGTTTCACCTGCATGGCCAGGGCTGACACGGGCTCTCTGTACCCAGCAGGACAATATATATTACGTGTCCAGGTCTGCGTGGTCTCCAGATCCCTCCTTTAAGTACATCTACATGATGCCTCTGAATTCAGTCGAGTTACGTGGCCGTTTGGGGGTGGACGCCGATAGTTTAGTCGGGTGGCCGAAGCTCCGCTGGGTTGACACTCAGTTGAAGATCACAAGTAATGGGGTGTCACGGCCAGGCTGCTGCGGCCGTGGCTGCTGGGACAAACGCGCTCTGTTTGCGTGCGGCGTTGGGTTTCGTTGCTGCCTGTGTTTGCAGCTCGGAGCGGCGGGGGTGACAGGAGGGAACTCTGTTTCCAGTGTCTTTAATTGCTCAAGAATGTGTGTTTTCCCTCCCGTGCCGTCTCTGGCATTTGATAGCGCGAGCTCATGCCAGAGGCTCGCAGGTAACTGGGGAGCTGAATTCCTGACCACCTCTTCTCATGGTGCTCGCAGGAGTGTTAGCTCTGCGGCTTGGGTCTCGTGGCCAAATCCTGCCCGGCTTTGCCAAAAGTTGGGAAGCCTCAAGTTTAAGCCCTTGGGCCTGGGCTACCCTTCCTTTTCAGCTTGCCATCAGTCTGCACTGTGTTTACTGTGAATATGCAGAAAGTCCCTTGCTTCGGGGTGAGTGTCACCATGTGATGCGGAGTGCCTGCCCAAGGGGTGCTGGGATCCCTGCTCAGGGGATGGGTGCTGAGCACCGGTGCGGTATGGCGTCCGCCAGCCCCCCTTCTGCCACTGCCCTGCGCTCACCTGCGGCTGAAAAGGGCCCTTCCTTCCGTCCTTTTGCTGTGAAATACCACCAAACCTGTAACATCAGGCGGGTTTTGGTTTTTTGTTTTGTGGTAGGAAAGTGTGCCTGGCCTTCCCCAGGGCTGAGGGTGCAGCGCGTGGGAGACCTGCAGTGCCTGCACCTCCACGGCGTCCCTGTCACCCATCTTTGGGCAGGGTTTAGCTGGCCGGGGGGGCTGAGCCCCGGTGCTGCCCTCCCCTCGGGAGAGGGGGCCAGCCAGAGCTTCCTGGGGGAGAGGGTCGAGGTTTATCAAAACAGCCTGGGGAAAACCCCAGATCCCTCTGAAAAAACAGAGATTCCTCTAGGTTGTGGTTCAGCTGTTTAAATGAAAGTTTGAGAGGTACATCTGTTTAATTTTTTTTTTTTTTTGCCAAGATTTAACTTTCCTACTTAGAGAATATCAAAGGGTCTCACTTAAATACCCATTAGCACATTTAATTTTGCCCAGATACATACCATCCTCCTTCTCAGGATTATTGGAAATTAATGCTGAGTCTCCGGTCTTACTGGAAAAGACTTAATAAAGTGATTGCTCCTGGGGGCCGCGATGCTTTTTTTATTTTGAGAGGCTTGAACTTCTGCCACAAATAACACTGTTGCTGGCAGGTGTCTCCTGAGCTCTCACAGCTGAGGAAGAGTTTGCTGGGATCAGAATTGCAGCTTCTTTAAACTGCTGAAGGCACTGTTTTACATACATATAAATAAAATTGTAAGCGCTAGGTAGGTAATCTTTGCTGGTGAAATCATTCTTTCACCAAGCGGGCTGAAATCCCATGCCTCACCTAGACATTTTTACTACTTTTCCTAACAGTAACAAAGCATAAAGGCTTGTGTCAGCTTGACACTGTTATCCCCTGAAATTTATGAAGTGCTCTTTAGACTGCAGGTGTGTCTGCAATAAAGGAAAGATCCCGTGTTTTACAGTGGGTCTGCTCTCCAGCAGTGATTTGAGAAATCTCTTCCTTGATAAACCACGCAGAGAAGTGCAGTTGTGTCTCCTCTGTTATGAACTGAACTTGGGTTTTTACAGTTATTACTTCTCTGGTAATTGGTTTAAAGCAAGTTAGCAAATCTTCAGGGAAAGAAATGTCAGGGGAATGCATTTAACTGCCAGTGTTGTCACAAATCTTATTCCCTTGAAATGAAATCATAAAGAAGGTTATCAGTTACTAATGTTCATACAGGCTTCTAGATTCATCTTGCCGATCTCTACCTAATGAACATACCGAAGGAGAAACTCGGTCTCTGAAATAACCGAAGCCCTGCAGCACTGCAGCAAGGCATACGTGCTGTTACGAGAAGCTGCCTGCCTTTGTTGCAAACAGGTGGTTCCTTAATTTCACATTGAAACAGCTATTTTGTAGCAAGACATGTAAAAAATAATAGTAAAAAAGTTTGGGTGGGAACGAAGATTGTACAGTGGCCCTAAATCTGTGTATAATGGAGCTGAGGAAGCAACTTGATTTTTCTTCTGGGTGTTGGGTTGATGGAGTGTCTGATGTGAGTAAGCTGAGGCTTGGAAGGGAGGGGGGTGAGAGCAAACACTTCATGCCTTTTCCTGCTATTGTCTGGCTGACAATTGATGATGTGTTTTTTAACTTGCTCTCGCATGCCCTGCACCCTGCAAACTCTCCTGCAGGGATGGAGAGAGATTCAATCCTGGCTATGTTGTCTGATTGAAGTTGCAGTTGGGTTCTTTTTTTCTTTCCCTTCACAAAACCTTGGCCAGTGTCCCATCCTCCTCCCCCACCCCCCTACCCCCCCACCCCCCCCAAAAAAAAAAAAAAAAAGGATTTTTTTGGTCCTTATTCAGGTGCTGCTTGCCATGCTTTTTCTGCACTCTGAGATGTGGGATGTGTGAGCAGCTGGCACGCAGCCTGGCTTCTTTGCAGCCGCCTATGCAGGGCCAGACCTCAGCCCTGCTGAGCTGCAGGATGGCGATACGTGTATAATATATTATCAATTTAATTCTTCTGTTTATATATAGCTATAAAAATAATTTTTTTAACAGATATTTAGCCAGATGCCCCTGCCCTGCCACTCACTTTCATGGACTCGTGAGCATCTGCCAGATGCACGCACCAGCTCCACATGTGCAGACACCCTGCAAAGCGGAGGGTGGTGGAGAGATCAAGGCAGGGAAAAAAACAAGAAGCTCTGCTTGCCAGCTTTTCTTCCCAAAATATTTGCCATGCTGCTTCCCCACCTGCTTGGCACAGGGTGTGCAGGGTGGCAGGAGGCAGCTGTGGCCCTTGGGGCAGGGGACATGCACCTTACCCTGGCTCCTGTGCCTGGGGTGAGCAAACAGGAGGGAAACACGTGGATTTGCAGATTATGAATTTTTTACATATATATATATATATATTTGTGTCTTCAGGGTTCAGAGTTTTCTCTGTTTCCATGCTGTATTAGTAGGAGGTATCTTATCGCTGGGGCCAGCATCGCGTGCCATCGCCACTGCCCTCAGCGCTGCATGCACCCCTCGCTGCTCCTGCCCATGCGCTTGGGTGGTATTGAATGCTTTTTTAGATCCTTAAAGCAGATAAACACAGCCGCAACCCTGGGGGTTTACATAATGAAGCGGGAGCGGGGCTGGTGTCTGTCAGACAGCTCGCCTGCGCCGGGGTGCCGCGTCCCCCGGGCACCCATCTGCTGGCGCGGGGACGGGGGGGAGAAGCCGTCTGGTGGGTGCTGCTCCCAAACTGGAGAGCCGGGACCCCAAGAGGAGCTGGGATGGTGCCGGGCACCCCCCCGGCACATGCTGCCTCCTCGCCAGGGGGGGAGAGGAAGCCACGTGCCCCGGCAGGGAAGCGGGTTTTGCCTCTGAGAATGAAAACTTGCAATTTAAAACCAGCTCCGGCTCGCAGGAGGCTAAATAGACACCCATGAGGCAAAACTTCCTAAAAAGAGGTCAGGGAGGGGAATGGAGCAACTACCAGAAGGACCCGCCGCTGCTCCGGCCAGCGAGCGTGGCGTGCCAGCACGGCAGGGAGGGTGACAGTGCAGCACATGGTCAAGGTTTATTGCCAAAAAGGCACGCAAGATTATAATATCAAGATAATCATCTCGAGATAGCACTCTTAGCAGGCTAATGTGCTTGCTTTGTTGCCAGGAAAACGTGTCTGAGAGTGGGGCTGGGTGGGAATGAACCCGGCCGCAGCCATTTGCGGTGCTTACACCTCCGTGCTCTTTGCCTGGTCGCGTTTCTGCAACTATTTTCCCTTAAAACTTCCCCTTTGTGCTCTGGGGATGCAGCGCTGACCATACTGAGCTCCAGCAAATAAAATTGTGTTACACCTCTAGTAGGATTCGACAGCGAAGTAGCCAGTCTGCGTGAGTTATCTTAGTGTAAGAACATTGTCTCTTCCTCCTCTATCCCCTTTTTTTCTGGCTGAGAAGACGCAAATAGAAATAGAAATGGTCCTCTGCCCTAAGGAATGACTCAGTAAGGAGAAAGGATGTAATAAGGCGATGTGAATAGTGATGGGGTGGGCATTTTGCAGAAGAGAAAGACCATCGCTCCGTTGCCTACCTGGGCAAGCTGGGGTGGGGTGTGGAAAGCCTCTGAGAGAGGAGGTGCAGAGCTGAGGATGAAAAACCTCGTCACTATTTGCAGGTTTACTCAACCAGAAGAGACTTTTTCCCTGGGTGTGGAGTCCTGTTTATCCTGACAGCAGTGAATATTCAGAATATTCATGGTGTTGGGAGTTATTTTGCTGGTTTACACCTCTGTTGGTGGAAGAAGGTTATTTCCTTGATTGCATTTTGCAGGGCAAGCTGTGAGTGGACCTGACTCCTCTCTTAGATTTTTATTTCTGCCAGTGCAATGAGCCCTCAGGTGTGCCCCCCTCACATGAGGGCTCTTTTTTTGGGGGGGGGGGCGGGGGTGTCAAATAGGATAAACCCGCTGATAAATGCTTGGTGCTTTCCAGGGCAGGGGTGGGAGGATCCCGGTGCTGCTCCCCAGCTCTGGGGGCTGTTTACAGCTCCCTCCCCGTGGCTGGGGACGGTGGTCCGGGCACAGAGGGACGGTGGTCCGGGCACAGAGGGGCTGCTCTTCTCCGGGACGAGCGTTCCAGTGCGCAGAGACGTCGGGCAGTACCGGGCAGGCAATATCCCACAGAGCACAGAATCATAGAATCGTTTAGGTTGGAAAAGACCTTGAAGATCATCCAGTCCAACCATTAACCTAACACTGCCAAGTCCACCACTAAACCAATTAAGGGTAGAGTAGCAATTTCATGTTTCCTGGCTTGGTGGCTGGATTATTTTTTAATGAAAGTAAAAACTAGGAATCATTAAGGTTGGAAAGGACCTCTAAGATCATCAGTCCAACCATCGACCCAACACCACCATGCCCACTAAACCATGTCCCCAAGTGCCACGTCTGCCCGTTTTTTGAACCCCTCCAGGGATGGTGACTCCACCGCCTCTCTGGGCAGCCTGTTCCAATGCTTGACCACCCTTTCAGTAAAGAAATTTTTCCCAATATCCAATCTAAACCTCCCCTGTTGCAGCTTGAGCCCCTTTCCTCTCGTCCTATCGCTAACTACTTGGGAGAAGAGACCAACACCCCCCTCGCTACACCCTCCTGTCAGGGAGCTGTAGAGAGCGATCAGGTCTCCCCTCAGCCTCCTCTTCTCCAGGCTGAACACCCCCAGCTCCCTCAGCCGCTCCCCATCAGCCCTGTGCTCCAGACCCTTCTCCAGCTTCGCTGCCCTTCTCTGGACACGCTCCAGCACCTCAATGTCCTTCTTGTATTGAGGGCCCCAAAACTGGACACAGCATTCCAGGTGTGGCCCCGCCAGCGCCGAGCGCTCCGTCAGAGCAGTGCTCCGACAGCCCCGTGCAGGCCTGCGCGGGCGGGCGATCCCCAGCCAGCTGGGGTTCCGGGTTGTCTTGCCATGCGGGAACTTGCCTCTTGGCTCTCCTCCCATCAGGGTCCCGCCGGTGGCATGTCCCGGGGCTCCTCCCTGCCACCGGCACTGGCACATCACCGAGCTGCTTCCCAGAAACTTCTCCCGTTTTACCGGCCGGACTTTTTGGGAGGACTTTTTTTTTTTTTTTAAATCAGAAATCCTCATTTCTTGCTCTTCCCCCTGGTCTTTATTTCCCTGCCCAGAACACGGCCCTCTCGTGAACATGCGCTGCTAGCTGCATTGCTCTCGATCAGATGCGCCTCGGCACGGCTTCGCGCCATCAGCCGGGCTGAGTCCTGCTCGCAGCCTCCGGAGATCCCCGGGGTAGAAATAAACCAGCAATAGTAATTAATTGCACGTTTCCGACGCTTTCAGTAACCTGGGATGTTGTGGCCGTGGCAGTACCTCATAACTGCACCCCACTACCTGGCTAAAGGCAACCTCACTGCCTTTTTTAATCTTAATTTAGAGGGGAGGAAAAAAAAAAAGTTTTCTCCCCCTCCCTCAACAAACTTTGAATGTGACACACGAGGTAAAAACAAGTGGATATTTTGGGCCTTCGTTTTCTCTTTTAATTCAAGTAAAATGCAGTTACATGATGCAGTTGGCTTTTCTGCGTGAAAAATGCAAATCTGCCTTGTTTGGTGTTTTCTTGGGGGCGGTGAGAAGCACCCGTGGGTGCTGGGGTCTCCCGGGAAGCTCAGCTCTGTCCTCTCTGTCACAGCTAAAGGGCTGCAGAAACAATTCGGAGAGCAGGCAGTGCATCATAGAGTCTTTTCAGAAAGAAATGCTTTGGTCTCTCATTCCTTTTTTTCTAAATGGCTATTTATGTAGTCCCCATGAGATGTTCTGAAGTGTATTTTTCCGTGACAGAGGTTTCCTGCAAATTGATATTTTCGCTTTTTTTTTTTTTTTTTCCAAGGGTCCCACCCAGCGTTAAGTCTTAGCAAGAAAGAATAGTAGATGACTCACGGTGCCTTTGAAATTTCTGCGGTTAGACCTGATTCTGCTGAGTTTTGGCAGCAATTATGGCAAACGAGCCATTTTGTTCACTGGGAGAAAGAACTAGTGAGATGGGAACTGCGTCTGAGCCTGTTCAGGTTTTTTCTTTCCCAGAGCTATCACTTTTCTTTCTGCCAAACAGCTTTTTTTTGTAGATGTAGAAAACTGTCTGCAGACACCTTTCTGAGCAGCAATTGCTTCAGAAGGTCGTGGCACTTGAGGGAAAAGTAATATTTAATTTTTGGCTCACTGTGTGCAGCTGCCCATCTCGCGCTGAGGTTGGGAGGGTTAGGCTCGTAAGTTGTAACCTTCACGCTCTGATTCCCTCTAGGAACGTGTGGAAAAATGCTGTACTGGAGTTTTCACAAAATGAGAAAGAGCTGCAGGGCGTCTCTGGCTTGTCCAGCCACCCGCGTTGCTTGTAAGGCGCTGGAGGTCTGGGTGCATGGGGAGGGGAGAGGAGCGCGGAGGCAGCTGAGGCTCGATTTGGGTTCAGACGTGAGCATCATCTGCCGCTGCCTGCCATCAGCGTGCTTCTGTGCTGGCTTGATGGCGGCATCTTTTCTTCCCCCCCGGGAGAGGAGGGGGGAAAAAAAATATATCCAAGGCATCTATTTTGTTCTAAGGAAGCTGTCAGTATTGTCAATGTGTGTAAATGAGCTATTTTGCATAAATTTGCAGGTGTTAAGTTGTATTTAAGCAAGAAACATAGGAGAGCTAATCTGTTTCTGCAAGTTACTTCTTTATAATGAGCAATTTTCTATTGAATTTACTTGGGTTTGATCCAATCTGAAACCTCAGTCCTTGTTGCAGAGTTGCTTGTGAAATCAGAACCAAACTTCCGTAATTATTCGCTCATCCTTAATTCTGATAATGAATCAAACACTTCTGGGTATAGAAAAATTAATTTTTCAGTAAATTGAGTAGCCTGTGTCCTGAGTGCTGTTACGATCCCATGGAGGGTCATACGGAGATCCCGTGGAGGGTCTCCATGGGAGGGGCTGATTCGCAAAGCCACCTGCAGCGCTCTGTAAAGTCTTGGGGACAAAGTCACCTTTGCCCTCTGAGCTCAGCTCATAGCTTCTCTTAAAATTACCTCTGGGACTTCCTCAAGCCAACCATTTTCTTGTATACTAGAAGTTCTCAATTATTTGTTTTAGCTGGCCAGGGAGAAGGAAAATGCAGTTCTTGGGAGGTCTTAATATTATCCTAGATCCACAGATGAAGCTGGTCGTGAGCTGGTGGGAGATTCCTGCACATGAGAGGGAGGCTGAGGGCTGATGTTTGCCCGTGTCGGTGCTTGCTGTTGGCCGTGGCTGAGGATAGGCAGCCGCTTTTGGAAATGCAGGACGGTAGCAGGCATGTGCCTGCCTGTCATCTCCTCTGGCACCTGTGGCTGCTGGCTCTTTGGGCACGATGCCGTACTCCACGATGGGCACGTGGTGCTGGGTGTCCCGGCTCGATGGTGGGAGCTGAGGCCAGTGAGCGCTGTAGCTTTACGGGTAGACTAAAGAATGGAAGTTGGCTGAGGAAGGAGATGTCAAATTCTTGCGGAGTTTATTAGTCAGAATGCATGAAACATCTTTAAAAGCATTGCTCAAAAAAACCCCAACCAACCAAAAAAAAACCCTCAAAACAACAAAAAAAGGCCACCAAAATCCCAAACCAACACCCTACTCCCCCTGCCCTCAAAGAAAAAAAAACAGTAAAACAAAACCAAACCCAAACAACAAAACATTAGGGAGCTTCAGTTTGGAAAGGTGCTAAAGCCAGGTTTGCAGGCAGGGGTATGGGAGCATTTCGGGGCGATGTGTGAGGCTGCACCATGTCATGGAGCTTTGCACCCATGGCTCCAGCCTGTCCCTGCCCTGGGCAGTGGGTGATGGTACTCTCGAGGTGGTGCAGGGTCCCATTTGGGATGGGGGGGCAGCGGGTGCTGGCCGAGGAGCAGAGAGAGGAGCTGCAACATACCCTCGCTGGGATGGCTGGAAGTGCATGGTGTCCCCAGGGTGCTGCAGCTCTTCCCACTCCCGTGAACCGGAGGTTCATCCCGTGTTTTGAGCTTACCAAGGTACGTCCCTGACACACTGCACACGCAGTAAGCAAACAGTTTGGCAGAGGTTAATGTTCAGCATGTGCGGTGGCAGGAAGCCACCTTCATGCCACCAGGAAGCATCCACATGGGACGGCACCGTGCAATCACCTGCAGGGCCCCGGGGGCTGCCCCGGGTGGGGTGGGCGTGCAGCGGCCGTCAGTACTGTGTGTGGGTCCCAGCTACGCACCCTGCACGCGGGGGGCTTTCTGTGAGAGGGACAAAAGCGGCAGCAGAGCCTAAGTGGTGGTCACCCTGCAGTGGTTGTCCTTGAAGCTGGTGGTGGCGCGGGGAAGCCACCCTGGGAGATGAGCCTGTGCCTTGAACCCCCCAAGCAGGGGACAGAGCTGGGCTTGGCTGCTGCTCGCACGGGAGCACTCCGAGTCTTGCTCTGCGGTGCTGCCTTCCTGCTCTGCCGTGGCCTTCTGCTCGTGCCAGCTGTTTTTATCCAATGAAAATTATTTGCGGAATTACATTAAAACTTTAAAAAAAAAAAAAAGGACAACAGAAACTGCATTTTATTAAAGCAATAAACTATTAGTAAAAATACGTGGTTTCAATCTGCTACTCCTTGTTGCTGCGATACCCACAGAAATTTCTCATTTCTTTGAGCAAGTCACATAAAGGGTCAACAGAAAGCACCTTTGTGTGCTTTCACATGCGGCTTTTAACAGCAGGAGGAGAAAAGAAAAATTGTGTTCCCACTTAATGGAAACTTGGCAATAAGCAGCAGTGTTGCATCTGGAGGGGAGATGGTGACCTCCTGACACGTACCTGTGCTCTCTGCCTTGATGTCGAGCAGCAGCCGCCGGGAGCGAGTGCCTGCGCAGGGAGATGAGAGCGGGAGAGGCTGGGGAGCGATGCCTGAGAGATCCTGCTTTCGGCGCCCAAATCCCTCCCCGAGCGCGGGCTGCAGTGCACTCCCCGGGTTTAGCTTGGCTGGCGGGAGTTATGTGAAGATCCGTAAGTGTTTGCATTTATCAGCTGCCACCTAGCCCCGCTGCGGGACGGAGGTGCCGGGCTGCCTTCCAGCGTGCCCGCTCGGCTCCGAGCCGCTAGAATTCCCTGCGGGAATGTGGCTTGGCAGGTGGCGGTCGCCGGAGCAGACGTGGCAGCGGGAGACACCAGAATAGCATTGAGTGATGTACAGGACATCAGCCGCGTAGGCATCTATACGTTTCGATCATGAAAATATGTCCTGTATTTATATGACGTGTTCAACTATATATAAGAGCGAGCAGCTTACCATCCCGCGGGCACCGCGGTGGTCCCTGTCACCTCCGATCGCTGTGGGGATGGTCACTCCAAGCGTTTGCATTACACTATCACCCTGGCAAGCTGCTTGGTTTTAAGATTTTATATAAAGCTTTTTCGGCCAAGCTCTGCGTGCCTGCCAGCACGCTGAAGCGCTGCATCCCTTGACCTTCCTACTGTTTGTGCTTTTTGAAGCAGGGACTTTTTCCAGCCCCCTTTTTTCCCCTCAGCTCAGGGCTCCCTTTGCCACCCTCTGCCGTGGGGTTTGGTGACGCTGCGGTGGTGCTGGTATCCAAGGTGTTGTCAACCGGTTCCCTTCTCCCGCTCGCGGGTCTCTGGGGGTAGATAACCGGGTGCTGGGGGCTCTGGGCTCTGGTCCTGGCTTTCAGGGGCGTAACGCGCAGTGCTCCTGGGTTTCGGAGTGCGGAGCGTGTGCGTGGCCACGTTAGAGAGCGGAGGGTTCGTGGTGAGCCAGGGGTGGAGCACGGCTCCCCGGAGGGTGCGCGGCACGAAGTGCGAGCGCTGTACTTCAACGCTCTGTGCCCGAGGAATCCAGAACATGGTGATGAGTACGTACGTCAAGGGCCGGCATTAATCACTGATAAATACCTAATGATCGGCTTCCCGGGGGAGTGGGGGCTGTGCTCCGGGTGTGCTGCCGGGCCGGGGAGAGCGGGAGCCGGAACAACCAGCACATCGGCGTGAGATCAGCAGCTGATGCTCATCTGTGGATGTTTGTGTTTTTCCTTTTGTGTCACGGTTCCGTAAAGCAAATAAAATGAGTCCTTGGGAAAGGCCTGGCACTTAGGCTGGTCCTGGGCGTGGGGAAGCGCGCAGCACGGAGGGGTTTTCTGCCTGCAGCGGTGGGTTAGTCACCGCGTAGTGACAGCGCTGCCCGTCACGATGGCCAGCGCCAGCGCCTTACCTCATCGTTTCCCTTGACCTGCCTGGTGTTTCTCTTGTCTCTTCTCCAGCACGAACGCTGTGGGACGGGAGCTGCGGGACCCGCTACGGGGGCAGAAGGGGCTCTGCCCCAGCGCAGGCAGCGCAGCGGGGAACTCCGTAGATTTCCCTCTTATTTCCAGGCAATCCCGGTCTTGAAGCATCTCATCCCCTATTGCAAACGGGCCGTGCGGATTCCCGTGACTTAGCTTTTCCTCCAGGCAGGCTGGTGGCTTCGCAGCGAGCCTGGCTTGGGAAGGACTGTGGAAGCCAATAAAGCAGAACCAGGGAACTCTGCTGCAGTCATTAAAGTGGGAAGTGCTAATTGGTTCCTGCATTTAGAGGTATTACTTTAAATGTAGGAACTTTGTGAGAATAATTGTTTTGGAAACAGTTTTTTAAAATGTTTTGGTTTTTATCAGGATTGGGCCAAAGATAAGAAATGTAGGTCAGGATGATGTCTGAACATGATGTTTATTGTTGATTTGGAATCGTATTTCAGTTCTTCTTCAGCTCTGGATCTTTCCAGGATGGGAGCAATGCCTTATTTATTATTCAAGGGTGGTTTTGTGGGTTTTTAAAAAATAAACCCTAATCCTCTTGGGCTGTCCCTGTAGTGTGAGCATCCAGAAGGGCAGATTTTCAGGAGGCGTCTCCATGTGCCATGCTGGCTGCTCGCTCATCTGGCTAAATGGCTTCCATGTACTGAACTTTAAGAGCGAGGTTAAGTCACTGCTGAGCATTTTTGAACCACCTTGACTTTTAATTTCTTACTTAGGGAATGTCACATGCCACCTGCCATCTACAAGAGCTCTTGGGTTTTGATTAAGTAGTGGAGGAGGTTATACCAAGAAATAAAAAAAGCGAGTGTCTTTTTTGCTTTGTATGGGTGCGTGGATTTTCTGGGCTGGAAAAGCAGGATCCTCTTCACAGGTGGGGACCCTGAGCCCGGGGGCCATTTCCCGTCTGTTTGATGGAGGTCTGATACCTGCCAAGGACTGTGGAAGGGAGGTGTGCCAGGGTGTAAATCTGGGGCCGGTGACAAGCCCGGCTCCTCCTGGGGAATGCAAATAACTCCTCAGAAAGGGCTCTTGTCAGTCAAGGGTATTTCTCCATGAGGGAGCGGTCCAAAGCTAATTTTAGGTTTAAAATGTGAGGAATCGGGGGAAATATTTACATGGAAAAGCTTCATCACCACCAGGCAGGGCAGATAGCTGTGGAGGGCATCGTGCGCAGGATTTCCTTGGCATCTCGTCTGGGCTCTCAGTGCCTGTGTGGCACCCGGGCTCCTGGCAGCAGCAGGAGGAGAGAGGAAATTCATGGCTCAAGTCATCTGGGTTTTGTTTTGGGTTTTCTTTTCTTTTCTTTTTAAAAACGCCGTCTCATTACCGTGTTTTAGCCCGAGCCCATCTGCTTTGAACAGTGGGGCCAGGGAGGCTGTCGTGGGTCCCGCCACCGGTGCTGCCTGCGGGACAAAACCAAGTATGGGAACAGAGGTTGCTTGTCACAGCCCTTGCCAAAAGGTCGCTGTACTGGGAGAGATGTCATGAGAACTGGAATGAGGGTAATTTTTCAGGGATTAAACTCAGGATAAATTTCAGTGTTTCTTGCCGTGGGGATGGGAGTTGATGTAGAGCATCAAAACCCTGGGAGGCATTAGCAGGAAATGCTTGTTTGTACTGGATGCAATTTCTCTTCCATCCTCCCCTCGTTCCCAAATGAAGGCTTTCTCGGTTTCATAGCTCTGCATGGTGCTTGTTGGCATCGTACCCTCGTTAAGGAGCAATGATTATCTGAGCTTGTTGCAGATCTGCCACGATACGTGCGAGAGAATAAACTTGGGCTGACCAAATTGTAGGTAGTCTGTGCTATTACCAGCTGCATACATTTTCACACCAGGACTTAAATGTCTTCAAAACACAGAACTGTTCATGAATATTTACTAAAATATGCATCTTGTGCTTTCCAGTTTCCATGCCTTTAAAGCCGTGCTTTTGTTGTCCTATGCAACAAGTAGAAAAACACAGTTTCTTTAGCGAAGGCTGAGTTTGTCATATGATCCATATGATCCCCTGAGTAATAACTTGGGGTTAAAGCATAACCAAAATGGCAAATAACAAAAATAGATATTGGGCTTGCAAAGTTCCAGGATTGAGCTAGGGGTTTGCAGTACATTCACAAGGGCTCAGGGATTAATGCAGTTAATTTTGATTTTTATAGCCATTTTTCCTGTAGTTGAAACCTTGATTGTTGGTGCAGTCACTGTTTCCAATGTATGCATTTTGCTAGTTCAAGAGGTTCGGGGCCCGTGTGCTGTGGGGACGGCCAGGCAAAGGGAGGCAGAGAGCTTAAGTTGTGCTTGGAAGAGGAAATAATTAATCTGAAAACTGGGCTGGACAAACATGGGTGTCAGCAGTGTTTGTGGGGTGGTTTTAGTATGTTTTTTCCCTTTTTCAATTTTTTACTGTCTCTCTTTTTCCTTGTTTGTTCATTCTTTCCAAAGTTTTCCTTCACTGCTGACTTTTTTAATTGTTTTTTTCCTCCTCGCTGCTTTTGCCCAGGCAGACTTTGAGCCGGATAAAGCCGGAGCAGCGCCTTCCCTCTGTTAATAGCAGGTCGCCGTGCCAGCTCCTGGCCGCCCAGGGCAGGTTTGGGTGCCGGGGGTCTCCAGGGGGAGCGGGGGTGACTGTTCCTCCTTCCCTGCCCCGGGAAGGTCAACAAGGGCAGCCTGCCCTTGCAGACCCCAGCCCTGGGGCCTCTGCAGACCCCTCCTCGGACAGTCCCGTGCCTTCGCCATTAGACGGGGTTTTTCTCCCTAGTCTCTGCTTTAAACGTGCAATTCAGAGCAATTATCTCTTGGCTGTCCTGCTCACAGCAGTCTTCTCCACGCTTGCAGACTGCTGTCATGTTTCATCCGAGTCTCTTCCTTCTCTCGGTCCTGACGCTGTGTTCTCATCAAGTGCTTTAGATCTGACTCTTCCTGTTTTCTGCACCCTCTCTTCCTTTTTTGGCTGGCAGGCAGTAACCCTGTTTGTGCATCTTGGCATATTTTGTGCCTTTGTTCGGATTGCTGGTTCTTGACCCACTGAAACCCTGGTCTTTGTTTTTCTTTCTCTTTTTTTTTTTTTTTCCCCCCTCTAACAAACTGCTTATTTTCTACCCTGGACGGCAACAGTCAAATACTGCAATGTAGCACTTGTTTCTAATAAATTTCATCCTATTATTTCCACCCTCCTGCAATTTGCCAGTATCATTTGGGTTCTCTCTCTGTCCTTCACGTAATTGCAGCCTCCGAAGCTGGCAACATCAGCAAGTTTTATAAGCCCGTCCTCTAGTCCATCGTTAGCGCAAGCAGTGAGTGGCACTGGATAGACGGGGCCTTCTTGATGCAGCCCTAATATTTTGCTGCTGCACCGCAGATAACTGCGCTTGGCACGTATTTGCACGCAGCCTGTTGCAGATTAACGCGGGCACATTCCTCAGCTTGCCTGTGGGAACGCAGACAGTATCCACATGGAGAGCTCTGGCCAAGAGGTTAAATAGCTCTTACTGAGCAGAGCCGTATAAAGCAATTTGGAGAAGCTTTGAGGGACGTGGTATGTCCCGTCTTTCCAGCCGACCTCCGTGCTGTCCTCCCTGCCCGGGGCTGCGTTTGCCGCGTGCCCTCCGGCTCTGCAGGAGCCGGCTGTGACGGGGATGCTCAGCCACTGCCCGGGTTCCTGGGGCTTCTGGCTGGGCGTAGGCAAGGCACGTTTTCCCCTCTCAAAGCCACAATCTGGCTCTAATCTTAATGGGGGGAATCTTGCTGCTGGGACTGACTCGGGTTCAACTGCATTCGGAGTCTGCTTTATCCCAGGACCTGTCTGTGCCAGCTGTGAAAACAGCTGTAGCTTAAAAAAAAAAAAGAAATAATAATAATAAAAAAATCCTGAGTTATGCAGCCCTGCTGTGGTCCTCAGCAAATAATCATTGCATACACTGGTTAATTGTTTATCCGTTAACCGACTGTGTCAATTAATGTGGCAAGAGGAGCCCGGCCGTACCTGGCACGGCGGGGTGGGGAGGAGGGAGGATGCGCATCCTTTCCGCCTTGGCCTCGGCCCGCCTGCTCGTCCTCCAGCCCTGCAGATGTGCTGTTTGTCTGCTGGTTTCCTTCAAGTGTAATTGCTGGCATGGCACGTAAAAAGTGTGTTTGGGCTTGTGTTCCCTTTGACCGTGCAAGCCTCCTGTTTTGGAAGGTGCATTACGTTTCCATGAAGCAAGAGCATCTCTTCAGACTAAAAAAAAACAAGCTGTGTTTTGTTTCTAAATGGGAATACAGACAGAAGAAATACAAAGCAAGATGCTGCTTTATTTCCAGCTAGAGTTGGCCAAAAAAAATTCTTTATGTGGAGTGGCAAGTGGGAAATAAAACAGGATTTTATTCTACGTGTCGGTGCAGAGCTGGGAAGCGCTGCTGCCCGGCGTGGGGCAGCTCTGGGCTCTGTGCTTTCCCCCGGAGTTATTTGGGAAAGCCTGGTGGCGTGGCCTCCCTCCCGGGAATGCTATTTATTTATGCCTGCTTTCTAGGGAGAAAATGAGAAAATCGAATATCCGAAGCCAACCTATATCTGGTGGAATGACTACACTGCTAAAAGAAAATAAAAATGAACCTCATGCTCTCTGAGTGATTGAAGTCCCTTGCAGTGTGTTGTTAGTAAAAGGTAAAGAGTAAAGCTTCTGGCACGGACAACTGGCTTTCCATCGAGCTCTGATGAAGGTGGTGTAGGGCAGTGCCAGTGCCGAATTCCCACTGCAGGGAGGCTGTGTAAACTGGGTAGAGGAGTGGGTAACGTCCGTGGCTTGATCGTCCCACGTTTCGGTGTATCTCCATCCACAAGGATTAGTGCAAATTCCTTTTTTGCCCTCCCTGGACAGAAGGGGAGTGAGGTCCCCGGGGGTGTACATGTGTGGGTTTGTGTTTGAATTATTCAGGTGGGTCTCTTGAAGCGACAGGCTGCTCCAGCGAGCCTCCACTCTGGTCCTGAAGCCTTCCGTGCTGTGGTGGCATTCCCAGCCACTGGTGGAAGGTGGCAGAGCCACCAAGACCCTTGGAGCCCTCGCTTCCGCAATGAAGCTGTTGTTTCTGCATTTACTTTGGTATAAGAGAAGAGATTGACCCAGTTTTTCTTGATTCAAGTCTGTGTGCAAATGGATTTTTTCTTTTTTTCCTGAAGGCAACTGATTTTAACATGTTTTTGGGCTTACATGATATCAGCCTTATGCGGTAATAAAATTATGTACTTATTTCAAGAGGAAACGATAATAAAGAACGTTCTTTCAAAAGCAGCTAAACACATGAATTACTGAAATGTTAAATTATTTCCAAATTACGGCATACCCAGCTTTTTCTATGGAGCTTGCTCAAGAATAATTGCACAGTGTTCTTTGCCGACCTTAACATCAGAAATGTTGCACTTTTTCTCTTCTTTTTTTTTTTTTTAAAAAAAAATCATTCTTGCGCACAGTGTAAGAGCTTCCATGGGTATAAATGGGCATCCTTGTGTTGGCTTCTGTAAAATATGGCCAGTTTGTCCTGTCCATATTTTTTCAGCATAGCTATCAAGCCGTGACATTTATAGCAGAGCAGAACAAAGATTGAAGGGACTTTTTATCATGTAGATGCTCAGGAGCTGGAGCTTGGCTGCGGGCAGGGACCAGCAGCCGGGTCTGCAGCCCCATGATGAGTTGCAGAGCGTGGAGGAGGGGGAAGGAGCAGCTTTGCAAGTACTCACAAGCCCTGAAGGATTGCACCAGCATTAGTGGATATGCCTTGCATCTTGATTTTTTTTTTTTTTTTAATACTTTTTTTTTCTTTTCTCCTTCCTTCCACGTTTTTGTCCTGACTCAGGCTCCTGGTATGGGTGGGTGGGGATAAAGGTGGGAAGTGCTGTAGTCGTCAGTGCCCAAACATCTCCAAGTGCTGCTGCCTGACCGCCCTGAGCAGACAACAGCCTTCCCCGTGCTCGCTGCCTACTGTTCCCATCATGGAGGGGCGGTGGGCTGCTCCCCTGCCCTCCCCAGGGCTGTATTAGGGGTACGAGCTCCCTGAGGGGCTGCTGGAGGGGTGAGGACAAGGTGCAGCATCCACCCGTGTTGCTCCCAGGCTTTCTGTGGGCATCGGGATGCCCTGACCCCGCTCTGCTCCCCAGACAGGAGCCCTCGCGGCTGTGACTTTTGAGGCTTCTGAGAGGATGGAGCCGTGGGAGAGCACGAGACACGCAGATACCATGGGCGATCGTGTAAGGTGTGTAGAAATAGAGGAAATATTAATAATGCCAGGAGTTCAATCAAAGAAAGAACACTTAACGAAGTGCTTACTGATTTTCTGAGTGAGCTTTTCCTCTGTCCAGACTAACCTGGGAAACAGCGTCATGTGAATTAGGTCTGGGATTTGGCCAGGCATTAATACAGTTTGTGCTTTTTTTCTGGTGTATCGTCATTATTACGGAGATAGCTGAGGTGACCAGCCGAGCTGATGGCAGAAGCTTCCTTGCTTTTCCTTTGTGTGTAGGATGGGGGTAGTTGGGATGAATGTGGGTAAGGGGCTGGAGGGAAGACGGGGCCACACGCTGCCAGGGGTTTCCCTCAGCCCCGCTGCGCCGGTGTTGCGGAGGGAGTGATGACAGCCCCGCTTCTTCCTCCCCCCACAGCGCCCCGTGGCTCTGGCGCGCAGGTCCGTGAGATGTCACTGAGAGCTGAAAGCCATGCAGCTACGTCGGCGCTGAAGAAGATCGCTGCAGACATGAGCAACATCATCGAGAGCCTGGACACCAGGGAGCTCCACTTCGAGGGGGAGGAGGTCGACTCAGAGGTGCTAAGTGACCCAAAAGGCACCGGTGAGTTGACACCCGTACATTCTCACCTTGCGTTGTGCCTGGATTTAATAACTGGTAATCTGTTGACAGATAGTGTACAACCTCAGTGGTTTTAGTAAGCCCAGCTGTTAGCCCTGTTTTAGGACCAGGAGGTCCTAAAGCACCTGAGCTCTTCAAGTCAAGTTCCTTCTGTGAAAGCTTGACTTTTAAGCTCCTTTAAAGAAAACTGGTACGTTTTAGTGGAATTACTGCTGCTGCATAAATGCTCCCATGTTAAAGTATTGCAACTGTCTGCTGACTTTCATGCCCTCGTTGATGGGTACAAGGCTGTTGAGCTAACGGGGTTTGTGGTCCTTCCAGCGTGCATTCCCTTCTCTGCCATCTATCACACCTGTGGGTTCAAAGAGCCGGGCACGCAGACGTACCTCACGGGATGTCCTGTTCAAGTGCGTGTGTTGGAAGTTGAACGCTTTACTTCCACAAAGAAGGTCAGAACTTCCAGAAATTTCATTTAATTTCCATAGAACCGTATTAAAATGCTGTTTGTGGGTTGATTTTGCTCATGCTTGTTCATGGGCTGAGGAAGCAGGAATGCCTGTGTCTCAGAAAACGCTTAAGAGAGAAGGTTACCTGTCTGTTTATAAAACCTAACAAAGCAGAACAAGAAATTGTGAGATGGAATGATCCTTAAGTAAAATCGAATGAGGGCTCTTTTGCTGAGCAGCTGCAGGAAAATGGCTTCTTTCAAAACTGCATCCCATGTGGTGATGTTCTCCTCTCCAGGTGCCAAGCCCCAATGTTTACACCATCGAGCTGACCCATGGAGAGTTCACATGGCAGGTGAAAAGGAAGTTCAAGCACTTCCAGGAATTACACAGGGAGCTGCTGAGGTACAAAGCCTTCGTGCACATCCCGATCCCTACCAGGAGGTGAGTGTGCAGCCCTGCGGGCATGGTGGGCTTTGGGAAGATGTGATCTTCTTTTCTTACTTAGTAGCATATTGGTTTGGCTTCACCGATCCCATTTACTTCGCTGTAAGGAGGAGAGGGCAGAAGAATTTAGACTCTACAAATATTTAGCAGCTAAAATAAAAAATACTTAATCTCCATGTATTTAGCAGCTGTAATCTAATTGGTGCAAGCATCTCTCTGCTGATGCAGAAAGCACATTGGGTCCCAGGTCATCAACTTTTGAGCTGAATTTGCCTTGAACTTGGGGAAAAGTTATGCTAATGGAAATCGTTGGTGCGCTGTGGCTTTCTGCCGGCATGGGCTGGATGTGGGAGGTACGGGTGTCCCTGGCATGGGTGGTCAGCCCTGCCTAGGCTGGCCTTGGCTGAAAGCATAAGGGGAAACAGAAAAGTGGTGTAGGTCAGCAAAAGCCACCTGATGTGGAGAAATGTGGGGAGATGATATTAGGAAAGGTGAAGTTATGAGGGGGTAAGGGCTGGGGGAGCATAATGCCCTAAAAATAGGGTTTAGGCTCCCTTTCTTTGTAAGGGCAAAAGGCGACTGTCAAAAACCAAACTCTGATATTTCTGTGTTGTATTTTTGTTTGTGAGCCAGTTGGAGCACGCTGGCCTCTTAAATGAATCCATGCTTGCTTTTTTTTTTTTTTTGCTTTCCTGCCCACCCATCTCAGTTTTTAAGAGCTTGGATAGGAAAAATAAAAGCATTATAGAAGAAGGGTTACGTATCGAGGCACGCATGCACTCGCAGCACTTGGACTCGACGTTGGGGTTTGTTTTTCCTTCCAGTCACACGGTGAGAAGACAATCCATCAAAAGGGGAGAACCGAGGCAGGTGCCGAGTCTGCCGCACACCGCGGAGAGCACGGTGCGGGAAGAGCACTTCTCCAGCAGGAGGGTAAGCGCCTGGCTCGGTGTGCAGGGGCCGGAGGGATGCTTTGGGGGGGGCTTCTGCGGTGCAGAGATGCCAGCCAAGTTGCTTGCAAAGCCACACGCTATCAAAGCCCTTGTTTTATTACCATTAAAGTCTTTTGCTTGACAAACTTGGCTTTGACAAGTCCAGCTTTAACGCCAAATTCTCCTCTGTGCAAAGAGGAGGATGCTGCTCTCGGGGTTCATACAGGCGAAGTTTTCCTCTGCGGTTGAGGAAAACCATGATGCCGAGAGTGGCGATTCCCCTCCTCCCACCTGCTCCAATTTAAAGATAGAAGAGGCAGTTCGCAGAGTCAAGTTGCGTGATGGAGGCAGCCCCGCGGCCATCAAAATCCGAGAGATTTCAGTCCTGTCCCCCTCTGAAAGAGGAGATGACAGTCAGGCTCTTGGTGCTGAAGTGGGTAATTTTAGCCGAGGCACATGTGTTCTGTGTAACTTCATCAGATGTTAACAGATGGGCCCTTCTATGAAGAGGGTGGATGTCTTCCTACCTCTTCATTGCAGCTTTGGTGTTTGCAAAAAAAAAAAAGTGTCTGTAAAAATCCATGTTTGTTCACCCTGTGCTTATCATTCTCTTTCTGCTCTTCACTCCCTCCCTGGGCTTTCTGCTGCTGAAGCCTCAAGTCCCAAAAGGTTGTGTCTTGTGGCTGTGCACTGCAGATAACCCTCCCTCCTTGTGCATGGCTTTGATGCTGTGCAGCAAGTTTCAGGAGAGAGATGTTCGTTTAAAAGAGGAAGAAGAATGTTTTCTGCATCCGTTTTTTTTCCCCACCCTTGGTTTCCTTGTGGTAATCCCACAGCTGTCAGCGTGGGGATGTATACCCCCGCTGCCCAGCTGGGTAGCTCAGTGCTGTGATGCTAACACTGAGAAGGGCAAAAGTCCCAGTGGCGTTTGGTTTTGGTTTATTTTCTGTCCTATAGGACTCTGCCCATTTTCCTATGCCCAAGCAGTTTAATCTCTTCTTTGCCCAGTTACCATGAGGATGGGAAGAGAGTCTTTCTCCTGTAATGGTTTCTTCTCTTCCCTGCTCCTGGCTGGGCAGGAGAGGCTCTCCAGCGCCCGGTGGCCCGGCCACTGCCCTCTCCGTGGCTTTGGGACAGGGCAGCGTGGTCACCGTGCTCCTCACCCCGTGAGCCTGCTGTTTTGGTTAAATAGGCTCTCTCGGTTGAGCCTGAGGCTGTGTTTTCTCACAAAGCTAATTCGTGTGGGTCAGAAACAGCGGGGGCTGATTTTTGTATTTAAAACTGTTCTGAAACTTGGGCTCAGTAAAGAAAGTTGACCTCTAAAATGACAGTGCCAAGCAACAGGTCTGCTGGTGGAAGGTACAAACACAGATCTGTGAACAGTAAACAACCTGTGAACTGTTTATGCTGCTGAGCTATAATCTTCTGCGAGCACATAATAATGTATTTATTTATCCATTCAAGCTGAAAACGTGTCTCATTTCTTGATTGCTTCCTTATGCCAAACAGTTGGATTGTGTTGGGTTTTTTTCTTGAAAATTCCTGCATCTTGTCTAAACTTTCGATGTTTTAATTGTAGAAACAGCTGGAAGACTACTTGACAAAGATCCTAAAAATGCCGATGTACAGGAACTACCATGGAACAGTAAGTAGAAATTAATTTGCTTAAATGCCTAAAGAATATTTGCTTTACAAACGTTGAATTAATTGGAAGAAGACATACAACTTATATAAGAAACATTTTACAGCTGTTTTGCAAGCATTTTGGCTTAGCTGATTTCTCCAACACGGATGGAATGTGATTAAAACCAAAGAAAGAGAGTGCATGGCTCACTCTTGCTGGTCACTATTGTAACACAGTGGTAACCTCCTCAAGGTAGTCCAGTCCAGACAGCTGATTGTACATGTATCATGTGCTGCGTTTCTGTTTAATTCCAGGGAGTGTCTAAGATGGTAAGTTGAATTTTTAAATACTTAAACAATTGGAGTCCAAACCATACCCCTTCAGTTTGGGTTTTGTTTGTGGTCCTGGGTGCAAATTTGTCTCAGGTTCCTATTCTGTGCAATTTCACTGGGCTTCGGTGACGTTGAGTTTGTGTGAGTGATACCCATTCACCTCTGCAGGTATTTGGTCACTCCCAAAGGGAGATGGTAATTGGCTTATTTCCCCAAGTTGACAGTCTTTTTGAAATGAGGAGAAATGTCAAATCCAACTTCAGGCCTATTTTAAGCAAAAATATTTCCTTTGAAAGCCATCCTTGAATGTTTCTTCAGTAGTCCTCTCCTGTCAGCTGCAGCTGTAACATCTCCCTGGGATGGTAATTTATTTCCCCCTTTTTTGGCTGCATAATGACTGTGTTACTCCATCTTTTGTATTATCAGCAAAACCTGATGCCTGGATTGAGTAGCTGCAGAGGTTAGTGACATTTCTGAGAAAGGGGTGATAACTGGGAACACTTGGTTTTCAAACAGCGCAGAAAGGTAGACTAAACTTAGGGGATCTGTAGCAGCCAGTTCTCTTCTTTGGCTTTTGTTGTTGTTGTTTGGTAGGAATTCTGCTCTTTTGCACGATTTCAGTTGTGTAGAGACGGTGGGCAGCTCGGAGCTGGATGTAATGCCCAAAAGCAGTGTGTGCTCTTGTTGCAGAGCTTGGTGTGTTGAGCACTGCTCGTTATGTGGGACTGAGTGTTTGTCCGGCATTGGCAATCGTGCTTTGGGTTGGCCAGGGTGCTTTGGGTTGCAAGAAGTCTTCAGGTCTGGGCGGAGAGGACCTGTGTTTCTTAGAGTGCTTCTTTTGGGGACAGGATGGGAGCTGCAGTCAAGAGCTGTGTTGGTCTGCATGTGGAGAATAGTCATCTTTTGTTCTAAAGGCAAGACTGGGATAAGTTGGCATCAGTAGCATATGTGAAGCGGGGGAGAGTTATTTTACAGTGCAGATCCATCTTGTCACTCTTCGGCAGGCGTTGCTTTTTTCAAATATTTTGGAGAATTTCTGCTCGTGTAAGAACGTGGGTGATGTTATGACCAGTCTGTGGTTTGAGGCGGGCTGCTGTGGTGGGGGCCGGGCGAGGAGATGAGCGGTCCTGCCTTGCCCGGGCAGCTGTGGGGTGCTCCCCTCCTGCGCTGAATCGCCCTTCTGTCCCCGGTCCCTGGAGCCAGATGTCACTTTGCGCATAAATTCTCAGTTCATTGTTGGCTTTCACTGGATTTGGCTGCAGCGAAGTGTTCAGTGAGGACTTTGCTGCTAATGGCGGCACCGCTAATTACAGCGGGTCCTGCAGGCGATGCTGGAAGAAAGCACAGGGAGAAAAACATTTCCTTTAAAAAAAACGCCAAAACAACCCCCACCATTCTCAGACTAGAGACTCAAGTGAAGACTTCTGGCATTTTCCTTGGAACTGTATTTGTTATCCTTAGAACAAAATGAGGGCTTTGCTCTTCCTGTGGTTGAGAAGTCTTTTGCCTGGGCGTTGACAAATGCTGTAACAGTCTTAATCTTGGAGCAAGTTTTGACTCCTGCATGTTCCTCTCGTCAAATCCATACACCAAGGTGTTTTTTAGAGTCCTAAATTCTTTGTAAAGTCAGACAAGGGGTTGCAATGGCAAGCTGCGACCTGAACCTGCTCGGAGATGTTTTTACATCTGACCCGCGCAATTTAATTAATTCACTTTTTTTACTTTTTTACTTTTTTATTTTGCATTTGTGGTTAATTTATCATTTGTCAGTGAGAAGGTCACTGCTCTATACACTGCCTTGAGGACGTGCCTGCAGGTCGAGCTTGTAGCAGCTTTGCAGACCTGAAGTCCCCGGTGGGTTGAGGATCAGGTCTGCGGTGACCACACGACATTACAGAGGTTGTACATCCTGTAGCCTTTCTAGGTCACGCTCCTGCAGGCTGCGGAAATAGAACCTACTGAAGCATCGTCATTTAGAGAAGTACCAAGTGTCCCTTGCTTTGACTGGGTAGCTCTAATAAAATTTACAGCCTTCTCACATTTCCCTTAATTTCTCAGCATTCATTGTAACAGAGTATTTTGTGTGGAGTTCACAAAAAGGTTGGTAGGTGCATTGTATTTTGTGATCAGATGCCAGACTTCATAGCCTTTCATTTTGGGTTTGGGTTTTTTCTTTTTTTCCTTTTGGCTATATGACATGATTAAATCTCATGTCTTCTAGTCCTTTCCAAAACCTTTTTATAGTACTTCTGGGCTGAAGTGCTTCAAGGCAATTACTGTTAAAATGAAAGTTGTGGGAATCTCAGTGTGTTAGTTGTCCACGCTTTTTTCTGGGAAATGGAAATTGGGGGAATATAGCCCAAAACCATTAGGAAACAGGGCCCATGGGCTTGATTGTATTGCATATAGAAAAAATTTATTAATTGGCCTTTGCATCATTTTTTTGTTTGAGCTGCAATAGTTGAAAGATGCCTAAGCAAAATAAAAAAAATAAGATTTGGTTGAACAAAAGTGTGTGTGTCTGTAACATTTTGCATGAGCTTTAGTAATTGAGTGTAAAAACCTTGTCTTAAGTGAAAGCAGTCCAATATAACAACAACTCAGGTATGTGAGAGTGGCTGCTGGTTTGCCTCTGGTATGGCACTTGGATCTGCAGACCATTGCAAAGGTCCACGCCCAACCCTTCAGGATTTTTAGTTATTGCACTTGAACTTTAGTATGTTTAATGGTTCTGGTTTGTTTGGTTTGTGTTTTTTTTTTTAATTTGGGGTTAGTATAAGCCAATTTTATGTGTAAGAAATAGGTGGCATCTTGCTCAAAAATATGCTTCTGAACAGTGGTGTAGTTTCATTTTATTGCTAGCCACTGCTGCTAATCAACTCTTTATGGTTTTTTTTAACCCACTAAATTAAAAACAGGAGTCAAATTGAAAACACAGTGTGGAGCTGCCGAATTCTTTCTGAGATGCAGATGCTCTATGAAATTTTTACTTACATAAATCATGCGTGCTCGACATTGCTGGCAGGACGGGACGGTTTAAAACCGTGGCTCGTGCACCTTGCAGCTGGTTCTCCACCTTTCATAGCTTGTCTTTCTGCAGCTGATCACTGCTGTCTGGTGTTTTTTTTTTTTTTCTTTTCATTGCTACAACAATGTCATCGAAACTGCATTCTCTAGGCCTGTAGCTCATGCTTAAAACATTCTGCTGCGGATCGCTCTGAAACCAGAGTGGGATGCCGGCTCCCCAGGGAGGCAGCTGGGCAGTGCAGGAATTCAGATGTGAAGGAGATGAAAGTGCCTCGCTGCTCTGCGTTCCGCTCTCGGTTTTTCTGTGAATGACGAGCCCCTCGGATGAAAGGCACTGTAACAGTAAAAATAGCTAATGCGACAATAATCATCATATTAAATCATTCCATCAGATATTTTCCACTGCACTGAGGAATTTTCCTTGTAACTGGTGGAATTTATTTGTGGTGTGTTTTTTTTAATTTTTTTTTTTTTTTTTTTTTTTACAAACCAATGCTGCTAATTGGAGCTGCTTGATCAACATTTTGGATGGGCTCCTGGCACCATCATTGCTATTTCAAATACTCCTTGGCTGAAGAGCAGGTTGCTGCGCTGCCAGACAATCTTTCTTTCGTTTTTACGTAGTAGTAGTTCTGTTTCTGCACATTAATTTTTCCTCCTGGTTTTTCTTTTTGCTTCTTCAAGGACAATTATTTCTATGCACACAGTGCTCTTCAAATTGCTGCCAGCTTTTTGGTCGCAGCCAACATTTTCAAAGGGTTTTGACATTTGTGTGTGTTGGGTTTTGTGTGCCCGCTGAGAGAGAGGGGTCTGGGTTTCTGCTTCATCTGATGGGCGACGCCGGCCATTTTCTCAAAAAGCGAAAATAGAATCCAGGGCAGAGAACTGGCCTGAGACTTCTCTTGGGACTCTCATCAGAGTAGGATACGCTGGGTTTTCAGCCGCTCCGAGTGTCACTGCAGGAACAGCCGAAACGTTCGTAGGTCACCGCTGGTGCTTTTCCAGAATGTGCAGTGAGAGCGGCGATGGCAAGACTGTTAGTAAAAGCATGGAATAACTTGTTCTAGCCACTTTGTGCAAACAGGCTGAAGTCACCCAAAAATGAGGGCATTAAATTTGCCTCTGCTGAATAGAGGTTACTCTCTGTCCTTGAGCTGCTCAGAGGAGAACAACAGATCCTTTCTTCTTCCCTGTGGCCTTACTGATGTGAGAAGCTTGGGAAGGAGCAGCAGAGCAGCAGAGCGTGAGGAGGAGGAAGGATCTTCTGGCCTGCTGCCGATTCTTTGGGGCAAAAATGATGGTGTTGGGAAGGGAGCCTGAGCCAGCCTCACCATAACTGCAAGATAGACTTTTGCCCCAAATTTACTTGATAAACTTTGTTATACTTAGTGTTTAAAAATACCTCTGAGACTTACGGGTCCACCCATGTAATTCCTGTGCAAAACTGGATTTTGCCAATGAGGGCCCTGAGGTTGGTTTGCCAAAGAGCAGGTGACAGTGGCCACCTTGGAGGAGAGCCCTTCCTTGGGTGCTGGCACCTGAGCTGCTGTGGGGCATGGGTGGGCATGGCCCGAAGCTGGCCCCGAGGCTGTCTCATGTCCGAGCTGTGTTGGGGAGCATGGGTTGAGTCCTGGGCTTCGGTCCCAGCAGGCTTCATGGCCAAAACACGTGGTTAGAGGGTTCCCTCCGGCTTGCTGCCTGACCAAAGGGGAGAGCACCTCCTGCCCTCACCCTGCCATGAGCACCTTTCTGCACTTGGACAATTAATTGTATGCGATAATAAATTGAAAGTGCCTGGGTGCAGACAAGCCTGCGCCATGCAAGGCAGCTCCTTCGCAGGGCTGCTCCTGCCCAAGCCCTGTCCTGCACGGGATGCCCGGGGCAGGCATTTCTCCTAGCTAATGGGGCCCAGGGCTAATAACCAGCAGACTGTCAGGAATGTCCTGCTGTGCCAAGAAAAGCCTGCTCGGTTGAAATCGCCTGGTGTCTTATTTTTAGAGGTGAACGTAATCATGCTGTGCTTTCTCACCGGCTTTGCTTGTCATTACGTTCCTCTGCAATCTCTGCTGAAGCCGGAGGAGCCGCAGGATGCTTGAATTTGAGATTTGGTGGTAAACTTGATAGTATGGCACATGGGTTTCCCAGGCTATGCCTGCTGTGGAGCTCTGTGCAGATCGGCAGAAGTCATGGAGAGCGTGCTTGAACTTGCTCTCCTCCTGCCCCACTGCGCCTTTCCTGTGGGTTTTCAGCTCCTGGGGCCAGCTGGGGCAGTGGAACGTGTACAGTGCTGAGCGGGAGCGACCTGCTGCAATGGTCCTGGAGGATGCTCGTGGGTTGAGGAGCTGAATCCCCATGTGGTGTGTGTCCGTGGGGTAGGGGACTCAAAGGGAATAGGTTGCTCCCAGCCCTGGGTATGTGTGCTCGTTCCCTTTCCAGCCTTTCTGTGAGGTGCACTGGAGGAAGGAGAGCATTCAGGCAGCCAGCCAAGTTCACGCAGACCCCCAAACAGTGTCAAACTTGAGTCCTTGTTTCAGCCAGTGATCCAGGAGGGAAGATACCGGTGGGTCCCTACGATACATTTGATCTTGATTGTCCTCATTACCTGAAATGTGTTCTCCAAAGCACATTTAAAATAAACAAGCAAACAAACAAAAAACCCAACCAAACTACTTTTCTTGGTCTTCTTGAAGATGCTTAAGCGACGGTGGGTAAGTTCTGCTCAGGATCTTCTGTAGGTTCTGTCTTGATGCCAAGTCACTTCCATTAAACAAAGTATTTTGTGGATTTCAGAATGTGAAAGATGGGGGAATATTTTTCTCTTTCCCCAGATGGAGTTCATTGGAGTAAGCCAGCTGTCGTTCATCCATGACCTGGGACCAAAGGGCATGTGAGTTGTGAGCTCTGTCTTTGTGAGTTATGGTTCACCAAGAGCAGGGCCTTATAAATAAATATTGTTCAAATTCATAGTTTTCCTTTCTCACAAATAACTGACTGGGCAATATTTTGCCATCCGAATAGGAAAAACTATTAATGTTGAGATAGAAACGCTACAAATTTAGGGAACAGTTTTGAGAGCGGGTTGCTTTGTGAGGCGCGGGCTGCAGCTCACGGCTGGCTCGTGGGGTTTCTCCCCTTCCCTCCCTGCAGTGCGTTGACCTGCTTGTTCTCATGCTTGTCCTATAAAACAGGGCCCTACGTTTCTTAAATCTGCATGATTTCCTTTTGCAGGGTTATTTTTGCCCTTTTTCCAGCTTTCAGGGCAGTGGCACAGAGGTTGCTCGGGCATGGCTGGAGGCACCAGGAGCCATCCCTGGGACCAGGGGCTGGGGGTTCAGGAGGCATCCTCCACCTGAGAGCCACCCTGCATCTCCAGGAGAGCCGTGCTGCCCGTCCTGACCGTGTTTCTGTCCTTGCAGAGAAGGGATGATCATGAAGCGCTCCGGGGGCCACCGCATACCTGGCCTGAACTGCTGCGGCCAAGGAAGGATGTGCTACCGATGGTCCAAAAGGTACTGCTGGGGTGGGCGAAGGTGGCGATGCTGTGTGCTCCTCGGGCACACATACAAAAATCCTCATTTGTTTTTTTCCTTCCAAAAGGTCTGTGAGGGAGATTCTTGCTCTTTAACAAAAGTCACAGATTTTGAGGCCAAAAGGGTGCGCAAGTTATTCCCCTCTCACCCTCCTGGGTGGAGGGTGGTGATTTTTTTCTTTTGCATTGGAGTTCATAGCAGAAGGGACATGTTGCTCCAGAGGAAAACTGGGATTTCCTACAGCCCCAGGCTGGCAGAAATGGCAATAATCCCCTGGTCTGTGCCCAGCTTTCCCTGCTGCAGGAGTGCCCGGGGGCTCCATGCCTTTGGGAGGGGATGCAGCTGGTGACACTGCCAGATTTCAGCCTGGTTTTCTGAACTTCCTGAGTTAATTGATTAATTGAAACACTATCTGGGCTGCTTTGGAGCTGGATTAAATCAGATGTGACCTGCAGCAGTAAGGAGCAATGTTTGGTGCAATTAACCTTGGAATTAAATACGTTGCCTCTTCCTTATTACTGCACGTGCTTCAATGCCAGTGTTTTCGTAGGAGTTTTCACAAGCCACCCTGTTCCCATGTCCCTTCCCGCTGCAGACAGATGTAACTTACTGTCCGCAGTCCTTTACCTTCTGTGTTAGATCTCGGTGTTTCCAGGGGCTGCAGCGCAGGGAGGCGTGTGCTATGGAGGAGTCTGTGTGTTACCAGCTAGCATCCAAAAAATGCAAGGGGTATTTCCTGGAGCTTGCCCTTCCAGGCAGATGTTTCCTTTTGAAAATGCAAATAGCACATATCTGCCTTCTAGAAACAATTTTCTTGGTCTGTGAGAGCTTCCCCAAGCGTTATCCACCTTTGGATTTCAGCATCACCAATGAGCTGTTGATAGTTTATCTTAAAAAAATTCTGTTTTCCAACAAAATCTTTCTGCATTCATGTGAAGGAAAGGTCCTATTTCTTCATAGTCTTTCCAACATTTCTTAATGTAATTTTACAGAAGAACTCTATAATGTGTGCACAAGGGACAAAGATGTGACCTTCTTTCAGGTCAAATCATTAAATTGTCTCCAATTCTTTTTTCTCTTTTATGGAAAAAAAAAATGCCTTTTCCTCTCGATACCCCTCGGTTAACTCTTCCCTGTGTTATGCAGAGCTCAAGCTTTAGTGGGGACAGTAGCACATACAGCTCCAATGGTTCTCACTTTTCCTTTAGAGCCTAAAAAGGGGATGGGAGAAGTGTTTGGGTGGGATTATGTGCAGAGTAACACCAGAGGGCACCGAATCCCTGCCACGGCCTGCCGGGACTGACAGCGTGTGCATCAACAAATAAGCAAATAACAGTAATGTTTCCCAGAGAGGGTTATTTAAGTGAAGGATTTTAGGACATGTCAAGCTGGGGGCAGAGCTCCCCCTGAGCGTGGGGCAGACCGTGGCCATCCTTTTCCCACAACAGCTTTGCCATAGGCATTGGGGGTTTTATACCCCAAATTCATTTCACTTCTTGTAGTAGGCTGGGTGTGTTGTGGTCACAGGGGTTGTGGAAAGGGACACGGAGAAGAACAGTGGGGTGATGCTGTAAACATGTGTGAGCAAGACTTCTCGTGCGTGGGGAATGCTTGAAAATGTCCTTTGTGGGTATGTCTGGGAGTGAAATTACGGGCCAAATGATGGGGGGAGGTATTTTGGCACCAAGTGAGAGGTGATGCTGGGATAGCTCTTTCAGGGCCCTGAAAGAAAAGAAAAATTATGGGATCTGGAAGTAGATGAGGAGCTGGGGCTGTTACTAAAGATACAAGAATGAACAGATTTCTGTGGTATTTTCTGTTGCTTTGTGTGTTTCTGAGTGTGCAGAAGAATGAGGCGAAGGTCTGGTGGTGGAGACCTGTGTGGGACAGAGGGGGCTGGTTACCCCAGCTACGCTGCAGGGGGAGAAAAAATTAGAAATGTCATTCACAGTAAAAAATGTGGGTTTTTTTCCCAGAGTTGCCTTCAGGCTACAGTATTTATGTAAAACCTGCCGGTCATCTCTCATCATGTGTTTCTAACAGGGTGCCTGTTGCTTGGCAATAAAAGCTTTCCAAAATGCCTCGTTCATATATTTTCATAGGAGTGAAAGTGATCCTAGCATCATAATTAATGTTAGAAATGTCAAGTAGTTCCTGTATTGCCTCTGTATAAGCAGGATACAAATCTAGGTACAAGCAGAATAAAAATCTGGGGTGGAGGGATCCTTCTTGCACCTTGCCCGGTGCGGGGGAACCTGGCTGGGTGGTTTGTAGGCAAGGAGGTTCGCACTGATTTCTTTAGACACAAGAACCTATATTTTCAAAGACTTCTGTAAAAAGGAGTCATGCAAATAACTCTACAAGTCTTATATTGAATTCAAACTCATTACCCAAGTTCATAAAACAGGCACTTCTCTGCTCAAGAAAAGCATACCCTGGACTAGCCCCTGAAAAGAAATTTTACCTTTTAGTTGAACGCTTTCCTTTCCCTGATAAATGATTTGCACTTGTTTTGAAGGAAACACCTTTTCGCTTTATTAGTCTTTTATGGCACACGTCTTGAAGACCGGCATGGGTGAAATACAATTTCTTGGTTGCTGTGCCCGTGCAGGTGGCTGGTGGTGAAGGACTCTTTCCTGCTGTACATGAAGCCAGACTCGGGTGCCATTGCCTTTGTCCTGCTGGTAGATAAGGAATTCAACATTAAGATAGGCCAGAAAGAAACGGAAACTAAATACGGGTTGCAGATCGACAATCTCTCTAGGTAAGAAATACAGTCTTTATTTAGACCCCCCCTTTTTTTTTTCTTTGCTTTTGCTTTTTTTAAGGAAGAATCAATGCTCCTCTCCAGGAGGGGTTAACTAGGTGTGTCGGGCTGACGTGGTGCAGCTCAGCATCCCGCAGGGCTCAGCACCTGGGCAGCTGCTGGTGTGTTTATACCTGCTGGGGATTTGGCCTGTGTAATGCTGATCATTTCCGATATCTTAATGAGGCATTTGGAGCCTCAGCCACCACTCATCCATCCTTATGGTTATTGTTCAGGCCTGAGGGGACGGTGCACGCTGAGTTGCACAGTCTGGTGTTGCAGCAATTGCTTACAGTAATTTTCTAGGCTCTCTGTTCCTCTATGCTGCAAGCAGGGACACGTTCCTCTACATCCCAACTGGAGTATTACCCAAAAGACATGCTAGTTGGGATAAAGAGGTATTTCGTATTTTTATGATAGCATGCAGTATAAATTAATCTTTTAAAAACAGAGCATTAGCTAGGTCCAACTCTCCTCCAAGTTAAACTGATGCTATTAATTTAAGTCTGGGGTATTTTTTCTTTTTTTATGCTTGGCAGTGCAATACGGCACTCGAAGTAGCTCAGTGCTGATGCATTCATTTGCAAACAAAATAGCAAAGTCCTTACTTTTTGCTTAAATAAAATGTGACCGATACAGGTGCATTTATCGACGTAGGTAGACAGCGAGGAGCAGCCCAATTAAACATACGTGGCTTCAGCATCCTGCCCCATGCGTCATCTGTTTTACAGGTCACTGATTTTGAGGTGTAACAGCTACAGACATGCCCAGTGGTGGAGGCAGGGCATAGACGAGTTCATTCGGAAGCACGGCAAGGACTTCCTCACGCAGCATCGCTTCGGCTCTTACGCAGCCGTGCAGGAGAACACGCTGGCCAAGTGGTAAGGACCAGGGCAAGCTGCGACTGGATCACCGTGTTGGGTGCTGTTACCTGCAGCTGCGATGGCACACGCCTGCCTGCGTTAGCCCGGGTCTGGTGGATAGAGCTGTTTGCGTTTGGTAGCTGTAGGGACTGATGATCATTAGAGAAGTTGCAAAAAATGAGGTTTTCTTCACTGGGAACAGAATAGCAGTACTGGTGACAGGAGTGCTTTGATCCTGCTATGGCTTTGCATCACAGCTAATAGCATTTTGAAACATCAGGTTTCATTTGAATTTGAACTCGTTGGGTATGTATTATCATAATGATAAAAACAGTATTTTGATGCACATACAATTGGCAGGATGCTTATGAGTTAAAACCAGAACTGCTCTTTCATTAAGATATTCCTGGCTTCAATTTTATCCCAGTTTCTGATTCTGGAGATGCTGTTCCCTAAGGGTTTAGGTCTTTGGCCCACAGTAATGCAGGTGCTATTGAAAATGTCTGCCTCTGGCTACTGCCTTCTCCATAGCTCCCTCCCAAAGTAGCTGTGCTGACCAAAGCAGTAGCTGACCAAACCAATGGTCTGGTCACGTCCTTCATGCTCTGAAATGCAAGATACTTCCTGCTGACCACGTTTGCAAGGCTGATTCTCATTCTGTAGCGCAGCATTACCCTTCCAGGCACCATGGATGTGTTCAGGTGCAAATGTCCCTCATCTGGTTGAAGAGCAGCATCGGATTCAGGCCTTGCAGATTGGCTTTGCAATGAAAGAGAATCAGCAAATGCAAATTTGGGTATAGTCTAAGGGTGACTGGGCTTTATGCACACAGCAGTCCCACAAGAAATCCTCCTGTCTGTAGTGTAACCCGATTGCACTAAGCCATTCCCAGAAGCACCTCAAAAATTTGATTTTAGCTGGAAGCAAACCCTCACAGTGCTCTCGCTGCAGCTTCTGCCTTGCAGCAACCACTGCCCAAGTAGTTTCCGTAAATCGAAGCAACCACCACTCCGCCGTCCTTTCCTGAGAGCAAAAATTAGCCCGCATGTCAAGCAAAACCCAAGAATACTGTGTGCATTTGGCAGAAGTACCAAGTGGCACTTAATAATCTCTTATTGTGCTGTTTCATTAGGCTACTAATAGCAGCATGAAATTCTCCCTGCATGTTGTCCTAATTCTTGAAATTAGGTTTGTGTTTGCTTTTGAGAAGAAAATGTACATGGCGTTAACACAGAACCCCGCTGGTCTTCAGCTACGGACTTTGTTTAATGAACAGGGAGGAAACCTAAATCTATGTGCTGTGTTTACTTTTACAGGTATGTAAATGCTAAGTGGTACTTTGAAGATGTTGCAAATGCCATGGAAGCTGCCAAGGAAGAAATTTTCATCACAGATTGGTGGTTCGTACTTAAATATTTGGATGTTGACCAGCCGTCTCTCTTGGGACGTTCGTGACAATGTGGCACTGTTCAGAGGCCCTACAGTATGGCAGCTAGCCGTGCAGCCAGATGGTTTGGCAGCACACCCAAACATCTCCTTGTGTTGTATTCAAAGGCCTTTTCAGGAGGGTTGGCAGCAAAAGCGCATGCTTGAAATCAACAGCTTGGTTGTCTCCTTCCAAGGAAAGGCCTGAAACTGCATGAAGGCACCACCTGAATTGCAAATGTTATGGCTCGAGGTGTCATCAGGAGTGTAAATCACTGCAAACCCAAGGGACAAGAATGTTTTTTAGTGTGTATGGGAACAGGGATACTCAGACACCTCTGATGGTGCTCTTCCCATGTGATCCTGCATGGGACCCTCCTTTCAGCTTCTCCGCACTGTTTTGGGAAGCCTTGTGCTGGTGATGAGAGCATCTTGGGGGAGGTGTAATTTTGTTCTGCTCTTAAATGGGCCAGACAATGGAAGGGGAGTTTTGTTGTCCCTTCCCTGAGCTGTGTGGCTGCCGAAGGACCTGGCTCTGCCCACTTCTTAACTAGTAATTCAATATGTTTATGCAGTGCTCTGGTTCCTGTTTGAGACAGAAAAAGGGTGCTCTCACAGACTTGGGGCAGAGTTTCTTGGCTGGATGCCGGTGGTGGCTGGCTGTGTCTTGCCTTTGTGGAGGTTAATCTGGCTGAGCCAGCCTGGACCCTGGGGACAGGATGGTAGGGCAGGCTCCCAAGCCACAGCTCAGATGTCCTCTTGAACCTTGGGCACATCTCTGTGCTCCTCTTTCTCCATCTGTAAAACGAACCTCTTGCTACTAATCCACTGTATGTAGGAACCGGGAGGATTAATTCTTAGGTGGCAATTATGAGAAAACTGAATACGATGTTAGCACTTACTGGGGTAAACCTGCTTCCTAACATGACCACAGATAAACCCAATGCTCCTGCATCCCTACATGCAACATCTGGTAGCAATGCAAGAGCATTGCATTTCAGGGCCATTGTCTCTTACTTAATGTTTTAGTCAGACAATTGTTAATGTATCTTGAATTGCAAAACTTACCTTAAACTCCAAGTTTCAGATAAAAATGCTGTTGTCAGAAGCATGCTTTTAGGATGTCTTTAATCAAGCACAAGTTCTCATGTTCAGTACAAAAGTAAAGGAATGAAATTCTGTCACCTTCCTTTGCAGGAGTTAGATGAGATTGCTTAATTATTTATTCCTTGTAATCCTTAAAGCTATGAATCAATAAAATGTCCTGTTGAGAGATCATATTGCTTTGTCTTTAGGCAGCAAGGAAAATTCAGCAAAAATCTATGCTACTCAGAGAGCCTAAGTACCAGGAAAACTGAAATTCCACTCTTATTTTTTTATGTCTACACATTTCTTTCAAATCTACCTTGGGGTTTTCTTTTGTTGCATCTTTCTTTCATAGATAGAGTCCAAGTTTCCCCATGTATACATCGCTGTTAAACTTGGATTTAAACTCATGGGTTGTTGAATGCCAAGATGCGTGTGCTGGATGCATCCCCTGCCCTCTGTAATATTCCATTATTAAAAAACAAAGAGCATGACGTTGGAGAATGCATCACCCTGGGACATGAGCCTTCACATCCACCTTATATAAACTTTTTTCTTTCTTTGCTTACCAAGTTGGTTATTTAGGCCAATGCTTTGTTTGCAGACTACACATGCTGTGTTTTTTCTGCCCCTTTATTTTCTTAGGCTGAGCCCAGAAATCTTCATGAAACGACCCGTTGTGGAAGGAAATCGCTGGCGGCTGGACTGCATCCTCAAGCGGAAAGCAGTAAGTGAGCTCCAGCTGCAACCTTCACCCTGCAGAAAGCCCCTTGTGCCCATCCAGTTACAGGGTGATACTGGGACCAGAGTGTTTGCACTGTTTATTTTGGTAGGGATGAGAGTTAAAGCTGGCCAAGACTCACCTCAGGTGGCCTCAGAAAACTACATCTTTTGATTTGCTCCCCCTGTTTGGGTTTGGAAGAGCTCGTAGGCAGAAGGGTAGACCCTCTGACTGCCCCTTCGAGTCCTCAGGTTTGGGTCACTTCAGCCTTGCATTACGACTGCCCCAGCTCCTGGTGGGGTCAAAGAGCAGTTGCTGTCTGGTGCTCTCCTTGTGGTAGATGTAATTTAGAGGTATGGGAAAGACTGAGCACTTTGTGGTGGCTCTTGGTAGTTGGTCTGTATGTTACTGTGTTGTGCAGATCCTGTCTGTCATTACCACGTATTGTGTCCCTGGGCTGCAGCTTTCAGAGCTGAAGCTGTGAAAGGTACCATCAGTCTGCCAAGAAAATCGGGATGTCATTAGCAAAAAGTCACTTGGTATCATCCAGAGGTTCATGGTAACTCACTATAGCCTTCTCATCTGGTTTTCCATGCTTGATACATTGCATAGGTCCTCGCTACAACTAAACGCCGAAGAACTGATGTTCTTGCTGTTCGCCTATCATTCCTTGCTATAGTAAAGAAGTGCCTGTTGACATTAAACGTCATCCTAGCGTCCTCCAGCCCCGCTACCCCTGGTACAGCCCCTCTTGCTTTCATCCTACCCAGACCAAGCTGCCCAAAGTTGCTCTTGCCATAGCTCTTTCACAGCTGCTACCATTGGTAATAACAAATTTTAGTGGAGCATAAGAAAGGCCAAAGCCTGAAAGGTTTTTGTGGTTTATTATTATTATTTTTATTTCCAAGGTTAACTTACATGATTAGAAAAAGCTTTATTTTTTTGGAGCTGCCTCTTATTACCTGTATGTCTCCTGGTTTTCTTTGTTCCTACCCACCCCTTTCTATATTCTTATGGCCATTCTCTTGTGGCCACTAAGAGGAGGAAGATCAGCTGTGCCCTCCCTGCCTGTCCCTTCTCAGGTGGAGACTCTAGCCATGAGGGTCCTGGTGCAACGCTGTGGAAAAGGAATTTGGGGAAAGGGTTTCAGTAAAGTGTGAAAAAAGTGTGCAAACACAAAGCAGCATCATGTTCCACAGAGCTGGGCTGTTGGTGTTCAGCTTGTTCACAAGGAGGTGATAAACATGACTCAGAGACTTGGGACTCCTATTTGCATTGCCATGTTATCTGAGTTAATAAATGGTCATGTTCGGTAAACAAATGCTTGTATAAACTTGATAAGGCTTTTTTTCCCCTTCTGTTTTAATTTCTTCTTTTCTGCTGTTTTCTTCTGAAGAGAAAAGCTCAGACCTGCTGTTGACTTGGTGCCTTTCCTGGCACTCCCAGCCAGGATTCCTGTGCAAAGCTCTGTGCTGTTGTGCACTCTCCTTTCTTGTGCAGCACTTGGAGATACGAGCAAGCAACCACAACTACTAGTTCTGTTTTTCTTTAAGCGTTTTCAGCTCAGAAAACAGTTTATTTTGTTGCTGGTTGTACTCTGCTTTCCAATAACATATCTGGATCCAGACTCTAGAGAACAGGTTTCATGGAGCCAAGCAAGCCAGACAGGGAAGTTGAGTGCGAGGTATTTATGGATGTGGACTGTACTTCAGTTGTTCACCCAACCCGAGATAACACCGGTGCTAGAAATGGTAGTTTGCCCCACGTGAGCAGTGAGTCGGGAAGGGAAGCATGGCCAGGGAAGTCTCTTGAACTCTTGATGTGGTAGAAGGGCAGGAGTCCAGGTGGACATGCTGAAATAGTCTTTGACTCCCTCCTCTTCCAAACCATTTCTTGTCACAGTCCTCACCCCTCCACATGCCTAGAAAAAAAAAATAGTTTTTTGTGTCTGACTGTTTTGATTTGGAAGTAGTCTTATTTTCTGGCAAAGGAAATGTGGCCACGGGGCATGCTCACTGGAAGAATTTGGCTTTGTTTGTCATGTTGACGTGTATTTTCCTATGGCTCTAAATACCTTGTAAGAGTGAGGAGTGTTTTAAGGTTAGTTCCTGGAAATACTTGCCTGGTCTTTCACTTGTGGTATTTCTTCAATTTGGCAGGGCGAGTTTTATTTGCTGGCGTTGGGTCGGTTGCATCCCCTTTAGGAGAGGGATGCCCGTATGATCATGCTGGTATCATTGCCCTGCAGATGCCTTAACTGTAGGGCATACCTCAGGGCAGCACGAAACGGCGGAAAACTGAACTTCAGTGGATGTGTGCAACACTATTGTATGTGGAGTGAGCCACATTTGCAAAATTTTACCTCAGAGGATGTTTAAAAGGGGCTGCTGTAAGAATGACCTGTTGATGGGCTTTGGTGTAGCTCAGCTCTTCGCACATGAATCCAGGTACTGAGCTCTTCTCTGGAAGCTGAAGAGCTTTCCTGAGCAGTGCGGGTCCTTGCGCGCTGTGGGGTCACCACGGTGGATCTGGAAGAGCGTAATCAAGAACAAGTAACCTCAGCCTGCATTTCTGTCTGCAGACACAACATGCTTACTGTCTCTTAGCTTTTCCTCGCTTCAGAAATGGACTGTATCCATTGAAATACCTGCATACCATTTGTTTCTTTTTATTTCTGACAGCAACAAGGAGTGAGAATTTTTGTTATGCTGTACAAAGAGGTGGAGCTTGCCCTAGGGATCAACAGTGAATATAGCAAGCGGACGCTCATGCACCTCCATCCAAACATTAAGGTAATTGTGCATTGGGCAGTTGTATGAAGGACACTTGCATTCATTTGCTCTCGACAGCTGGTGTTGACCCTCAGTGTATTTGGGTGTGAACTGGAAGAATGGAAGAACAGCGTTTCCCACCATTACAGTGGGAATAATCTGAGAAGACATAACCCATGCAGTGATTACCACATCTGGCAACTTCATTTCTTTAGGTTATAATTGAACATAAAATTGCTTAGTTTAAACTTGCCAAAGCAATTCTTCATCTAATTCACAGGAAACATATTTCATGTGACAAGTTAAAGGGGTTACATCAAATGGAAAATTACAGTTTGAGAATGTTGTCTCATTTCAGCATTTCTGTTCATACGTAGATGACGAGAATCAACACTGGATGTTTACGTTTCCATCGTAAATGAACAGCATTGTGCTGTCCTGTGCTGTTTCGCTGCTGCTCTGCCACCGAGCAGAAAATGAGTTGTGGCACACGAACGAGTAGTTAAGGCTAGATCCAGTCTCTTGACGTTAGAGACGTATAAATTTTAATGAGCAATAAGATACATATTATGCATAAGGGTGACTAACAAACTCCTAGAATAATAGATTTATTGTCACTTGACCAGTTGTCACAGTGAGGGGAAGCATCCATGCGCCATCATCTTCGCAACAAGACTGAAAGGTGTAACTGGAAGATACATGCTATGTGTGTAATGGATTTTGGGAGCAGCCAGGTGAAGCTCTCTAGCTTTTTCCCTGGGAAGCTAGTCTAATGGCTCTCCTCCAACATCAAAAAAAATTAAACTATATACTGATGCTTAGATATAGAAATTACTTTGCCATAAACAAATGTCAAAAAGAATCTCATAAACAAATGTCAAACAATTTGCTGATTTTAAATGGGGAAAAAAACCAGCCAACTTCTCGTTTCACTTACGTAGTGGCAACAACCAAAGAAGTGAATCAGATCATCAGTATGTTGTTTTCTTTTAGAGCAGGCTCTGTGTTTGAAAGCTCAGCTATTATAGGTCTGTTGAAAGCATGGGTTTATTTGTTCGAACAGATTCCTTGACTATAGTCCTCTTATGAACACAGTTGTTTTAAGTGTGACCTGTCCCAACATCAGTAACCGTCGCTGCTTGGGAATACCCTCATCATGGGGAAGCACCTGCCTGCCAGTAAAGCTGAGCCCAACTCAGGGGGAGTCACGTCGCTTCAGTAATTACAGCAGTCTGTGTGGAGGCATCTTCTAAAAACTCCTGTGTTTCCCCATTGTCCTGAGCAGCCAAAAAAATAAGCTGAGCAGCTCTCTGACTGGAGGGATGTAAATTGGGCAGTGAAGCTGAGCTTGGGTGCTGGTTCTCTCCCCAGGTGATGAGACACCCAGACCACGTGTCCTCCTCCGTGTACCTCTGGGCCCACCACGAGAAGCTCGTCATCGTTGACCAGTCCGTGGCATTTGTGGGTGGCATTGACTTGGCGTATGGCAGGTGGGATGATGACGAGCATCGCCTGACCGACGTGGGCAGTGTCAAACGAATGGCGGCAGTGAAGTCAGTGTCGACGACCAACCTGGCAGTAAGTGAGCTTGCTCCAGCTGATGTCCACCTTCAACATCTGTGCATCAGGTCTGCGGTGGGGATGAACAAGCCGTGTCCACTTCTAAGCGTAGGGTTGGGTTTAGGAGGTTTAAAGAGGAATGGTAATGGGAAGGCAGAATTATCGGAGTATCAAATGACTCTTTAGGGCTAGATCCTGACCAGCCCTTGCTAGGGCACGGAGATAGACAGCTGGGTTTCCTCTGGAGCTTGGAGCAGCAGTCACAATTTGGAGGCTATGTTCTTAATAAAACTTAGAAATGCACAGTAGGCACTCGCAGAGTGCCCCGAACTTCTGGATGCTCAGGCCCTCAGCAGGTGCCTTGCTTGCTGAGCTTTCCGCTAACCTGAGTCTGTATGCATCCAGAGATCTCTAAAAAATTTAGAGAGGTCTAAACTTCTGAGAATTTCAAGGGGAGTAATAATCCAGAGTAAATTTATGGGACTGAAGAATGTACTGCTAGCATTAATGGGTTTTTCTGTCAAGTGTCTCATTACAGACTCTCTCCCTCAAAGGCATTCGTAGTTCCCACCAAAGTGTGTCTTCGCCACGAAGCAAAGTTTGGCTTTTTTTGGGGGCTTTGTTACTGAGCACTGGTACATGTGATAATCTGTAATTAAAGGGGAATCTGTCTGTACGTCACCTGCAGCAATGTCTTGTGTCTTTTAAGTCTGCAGCGGAGTCATCTGAATGTGTGCCCCTGCAGTCTCAAGCTCTGTCCCCAGAAAGCTACTCTGGAACAAGAAATGCTGATGATGTCCCAGACATATCAAAAATGAAAGGAATAGGAAAAACCAAAAAGTTTTCAAGGTTCAGTATTTACAAGCATCTCCATAAACACAGCATGCACCATGCTGACAGCGTCAGCAGCATAGACAGTGAATCAAGTAAGTAATGTTTTTCAACTAAACAGCATATATAAAGTGTGTGTGGAGGTGGGTGGGTGTACATGCAGATTCACATAATTTCTAGGGTAATGTGTTCTTTGTAAGGAAGGAAAGTTGATGAATTTCTTAACTATCAGAATAATAACTGTGTGTAGTCCATATGTAAATTTGTGTCACTGCAAAATATACAAGAAAAGTTGTAAGTGGATTTGCATTTAGTTAATTAGCAATTATCATGAGCCATCAGATGGTGTGATACAGTGTACATGATACCTAACGTTTATATTGTTGGAAAATTTTTGTTCCTGCAAGGGAGAATTGAGTCTTAGACTTTTCAACTTGTATTTATTGTAACAAGCAAAACCATTTCTGAATGTGATTATCCCCTCTGAGAGGGTAGTGTTACCTAGATTTAAATCAGTTCACTTAAATGGACATATTCCCAATTTACCCACTTACTAGAGAGGAGAGACATTCAACAGCTGAATATTTGAATGCAGCTTTTAATTCCTCACATTTAAAACAGCTTCAAAGCTGAAATTACAAGGATCGGCTTGACATTTGTTGTAGCATGGAGTCCTTCCTGAAATCTGCTCCTGACGTCATCACCTCCTGAAGCTGTATATTGCTCGCGGTGGGAACTTACTTGAGTTTCCATCACTCCCTGCAGATCTTACTCTTGCCTCTGGCTGGAGGGAGCCTTGCTGGAGCATCGTTTGTGTTGGTTGCAGTCAGCTCAGGATACAGCCATGGCTTTGCTACTTCAATATATCTGTTTGGTTTAAAACCTGCCGGCTCTTGAATTTGGTCCTTTGCCTGTTGGTCACTTGTAGTTTCAGCAAATTTGACATCTCATTTGAGCTCCTGTCATGCAAGGTGTCTTCAGATAGGACCAGGCACCGGTGTAGCAGAAGTGGATGTGCGTTTTTGCCATAAATAGAGCATCTTGACTTTCTGCAGGTTACTGTAACCCCACTAGAAGTCAACCGAATATAATCCAGAGTTTAAAGCCCCATCTGAAAATGTTCCATCACCACAGTGAATCCAAACAGGGGCTCACTGAGCCTAAGGAGGGTAAGTGGAGGAAGGCAGAGGTGCAGACCCCTTCAGGCTTTAGCTGCTGATGTTTTTGCATTGTAACGATGGTGAGAGTTAGGTTGGGTGCCAGGATCAGCCTTTGCTGCTTGTTGTTCTCCCAGCATCCTTCGCACACCTCTGAGGACACCCTGGCAGAAGAGCCTTCTCCAGAAGCTACAAAAACTGCAGCATAAATAAATAATAATTTTTAAAAACCCCAAAACAATAACAACAAAAAGTAAAAAGCTCAAACAAATTTGCAATAACAAAAACAGGGAACTGTTGAGGAAATAGCTCTGATTCTGGTACATGATGATTTCAGCAGCTCTTATCTTGCAAAGGAAGGGCTCATTTACTAGAATTTAGGAACTTCTGCATTGGATATTTTCAAGTAAGCCTGATGCAGGAAGACATGCAGACAGAGAGGAAACAGCAAAGTGGCTGCTGCCAGACCTGTGCTTGGATGAAGACTTGGGGCTCCACTTTGCCCCTTATTAAAATCCATGAAAGCATACTCGATTGAGAAAGGAGTTGGGTGGTTATGAGCGCTGAGCTGTTCTGATCTCTGGACCGATGTTGAAAGGGCCTGTTTCAGTATGGTACCTCATCGAGGTGCCTTTGAGTTCTGGTACAGGGTGAGGAGCAGTTCTTCAACATCTTCCTCTTGCTAACGTCTTCCTCTAAGGCACTAATTGCCAATTATAAAATACTGGTTACAAAGTAGTGGCAGGTAACAAGGAAGAGATGCATTTGCTTCATGGAAATGAAGTGCGGTCTCCCCTGTGGTCACCTCATGCTCATTCATGAGTTGGTGTGCAGTCATCGAAGCTCAGTACGTGAAGTGTGTTTTGGCTGGACAGCGTGTCCCACCCATTCCCATTTGAGCATGCAGAGTCAGCGATTCCCCAGCTCCACCTGGACTCTCACTAGAAACTCATGCTTCCCAAGGCAGCTGTGGTGCATACCTGCTGCATGGCATTTTTGGCATGGCTTCGCTCGGCTCGGTGGGATTACAGCAGTGCTGGCAGGGCTTGCCTTGCGTAAACTGGTCTTGTTGCGCTGCTGCCAGTGTGTATTTTGCTGACTGTTGAAAGGGGTTTTTTGTAGTAAGGGGTTTTCATGGTTACCTGGTGATGTGGTTGGGTTAGGAGAAGGCTTCTGCTGTTGGCATGTTACTGTGTAATTACTGCAGTAATGTTTGGTACAGTAGATGAAGGCTGCTCTCAGGGTCAGGAAATAACACTAGTTAAACATTCATGGTCTAGGCCAACAGTTTTGGTTTTCTTAACAGTGAGGAAAAAGAGTTCACTCTGCACCAAGATACGTGCTCTAGAGAAGGGATCCTGTTAGGAGGGAATATCCCTGTCTATAATATTTTAGATCATTTTAATCACTGTCAATTTGGAATTCAGGGTCCATTTGTTCAACATGTAAAATTTTATCAAAAGATGACATTGTTATTTGGAAGAACAAAATAAAACAAACAAAACCCACAAAACTTAATGAGGGAACCTGAGCTTTTTAATCATCTCATTCTAGTTAATAAAGACTAGCTTCTGTTAGGAGATACACCCTGCTATAGAGGCAAAATCATAAACCCTCTAGCAGATAAGTTGGAATTAGTTCATTAGTATTGTAAAATATATTAAGTAGATGATATATGTGATGTTCCTGTACATATATCCACTACCGTCAGTCGCAGCTGGGAGTGGACTGCCACATGGTAATATTTAGGTGTCATAGGACTGGAAAAACAAATTATATTAGGCTGATGTTTTAGTCCAATGTAGAGAGAATTCAGCATCTGCTTTTTGTTTCCATAACAGATGCCTATGTATAACCTGTCCTGATTGTATAACAAATATTAAAATAGGGAAGAAAAAATACTAATATGCATCCTTTGAAAGCAACAGGAAGACTAGGGAGAAAACAGCTTCAGCCAGCTGGGACGGGCAAGCCCCACCAATGCTTTTCCGTGGCAGTGAGTCTGTCACCAGCGGTGCGTGATGGACAGATGTGATTTTGGAGCATGTGGTTTTGCTATTTTCTTTGCCTGTGACAGATAAAGGATCCATTCGCAGCTTGAAGACAGGTGTTGGTGAGCTGCTTGGGGAAACCAGGTTCTGGCATGGAAAAGACTATTGCAACTTCGTCTTTAAAGACTGGGTTCAACTTGACAAACCTTTTGCTGGTAGGTGCTTTTGTACCCTGGAAATCATTACTTTCCCCCAAACCCTGTTCTGCATCTTCTCAGTCTCAAACTGTATTTTTTCCTGCTTCTGAGCCAGAGGTAATGAGGCAATTTTGGTTTGGCTGCTAGGAAGAAGCAGCAAAATTCCCTTTGAGAGGTTCTAGGGCCAACTATGCTTTTACAGTCCGTGGACTTGGACTGCGGGCAATTGCATGATAATTCATCTGCACAGCCCTCGGTGCCGTGTCCCAGAAACTTCAGTTTGAGGAGGGGGACGCTGTGCTTTTCCACGTTCATGTCCTTTGTCTGAGGAGGTCCAAATGTACTTTTCTGTCTCGTAGACTTCATTGACAGATACACCACGCCGAGGATGCCCTGGCATGACATCTCCTCCGTGGTGCACGGCAAAGCTGCGCGTGATGTCGCCCGACATTTCATCCAGCGCTGGAACTTCACCAAGGTGGGGTGTGGGCATTGCTGCTGGGGGCATGGAAATAAATACAGACCTGCCTCATCCACATGCCCTCCCTAGGCATGCATTTTATTGTTTTTTTAATGTTACTCGGCTGTGTTGCAATCTCTTCAAGGATTTTTTTTTTTCTTTTTTCCCCTGAGCAGATTATGAAGCCCAAATACCGATCCCTGTCTTACCCATTCCTGTTGCCAAAATCTCAGCAAACTGCTAATGAGTTGAAGTATCAGGTGCCCGAGGCTGTTCATGCCACAGTCCAGGTGGGTGTTGATGGTCTCCTGCTCACCTACTCCCAAGAGAGCTTGTTTTGGATCTTTCCAGAAGGAAGTGTTGATGCCTGACAGACCCTCTGCAGAACTTGAAAATGTAAAATGAAAAACTCTTATTTAATTTAGCTCACGGCATAGATGGCTGGATCCTCAATTACAGTAAAATAACGCAACTCTTTCAGAAGAGATGCATTAGTTCATATCTCTGTCTTATCTCTAAGAGGACCAAGCTGTACGCAGTACTCAAGTTGTGGGAACACCGTGACTTTGTATAGCTGCGTAATTTTCCATTTTGTTTTCTGTTGCTTTTCTTGTAATGCCTAACGTTTGTGTTTTATGTTTTGGGAAGGCTGATGGGTTGAGGTTGCCCACTGAGTATTTATCCCAGATCTTAGAGCAGTCTACCAGGCCCCTGACGCCTTGCTCAGACGGGTAGTGGTCAGCTAGAGCCCAGCATTAAGTGGAGTCTTAGGGCTGTTGCTTTCTGCATTGAATTTCATCTGCGTTTTATTATGCAGCCACTCAGCCCTGTGGGTCCTCTGCAGTTCTGCACAGTCAGCCCACAGTCTCCTTTGTGACAATCATCCTCACAGGCATAATTGCCAAGATAGCTATATTTAAAACCCAGTTAGCTATAGTGAGTGCATATATTGAATACTACTGTTACCCAGCAGAAACATGGAGTTGTTGAAGAATACAAAGTCAAACAAGTTATGCTGAAGCAGCAAATCAATTGTGAGTCTTTGTGGATGAAAGATGTATGAAATAAGAGCAAATAGACCAAAACTGGGGAAAACGCATGCCTTTACTCTTCATGAAGCGTGGTCCACCCAGATGACAGCAACGCCTGGGGAAGCTTAGTGTAACAAGACGCATTTTTCTGGGCTTGTGGTTTGCCAGGGCATTGTCCGCTCCTCCCCACGTGGTGTGAGGGTTGGCTGGCACGGGGATCTTGTGTCATGGATCTTGGGCATTTACATCAGCCTCCAAAACAATGCTTACAGCTTGTGGAGAAACAGTCTCGCTTCAGGCATCATCATGCTTCCCTGTGGCTGTAAATGCCTCCCTGGCTGTGCCCGTGACATCAGCTTTTGGGAAATTTTGTTCTCATGGAAGTGAGGGGGCTTGTGTCCCCTGAGCGTGCTCTCACCGCAAGATAAGCCCCAACTTCTAAATCATGGGGTTTGCTGTAGCAAAAAGTTAAGCTCTACTGATTACAGAACTGGAAGCAGTTCCCAAAGGAGAAACTAAACTGAGCACAGTCTAGGTCCAGCTTTCCTTCAGTCCATACTGCAGAGCTGCTGGCTCAGGGCATCAGCCCATGGGAGAGGAGGACGAAGCTCAAATGGTGACTGCTAAATGCCACATACACCAATGCTGAGCGATGGGTGAGCTGTTTGAAACTAGCCTAGTCACGACGTTGTTGGGGCATTGCAAATAACTAATACATTCCAGGAAATAAGGGGCTGTTCCCAGTGATGCCATAAAGAGCAAAAAGAGAGCAGGTTTTTCTTGTAAATTATTAATTTGGTACTATCTTGCTCATTTCTAATTTATGTCAACTTGCAGCTTTTAGAAACCTGTCAGGGTAGCCCATCCCTGCATATAGCCAGATAAATAAAACTATATGATATTAGACTGAAAACATGTTGCCCTGCAATGTACCAGCCTTGCCCGTATGAGGGAAGACTATGAGGGAAAAGCATCTGCAGCACCAAGCGCGGTGGAAGCAGTGAGGTTGGCTCCTCTGCCCAGGCTGGTGCACCCTGCCTGGGTGCAGGTCCCTCGGTCCCAGGCTGCTTGCAGTTGGGTTGCGATCTCTGGATGATCTCCTCGAGCTCCGAGGCGTGGTTTTGCTGCACACACTGTAATTTTGGCTGTCTCCTCCATAATGCTCATGCTGGCCTGGTTTCCATCAATCCCTGGATGACACAAGTGCCCTGAGCATCCCTGAGGTCCCCGCTGTGGGTCAGTGAGCGGCTCGGGCTCTCCTCCTGACAAACGTTTCAGATTTGGCTGCTGCAGGAGGTGGGGAGAGGGGAGAACACCTGAAGCCTGGATCTGACACCCCCCCCACCCCGTTGCCTTTTTCTGGAGCTCCGGGCTGTGCGTTGGGGTGTCCCTGCGTGGCTTCTCCTTTCCTGCAGTCACAGGAATATCAGCCTCTTGCCTGTCCCATACATCAGTTTCAGACCAGAGGGCTGCAGGTGCTCACGTCTCCTGTCAGTGGTACAGTCCAGCGCAGAAATAAGCAGATACCCTAAAATCTTTCACCAACTTTTTTATCCAGAAAAACTAGAGCAATATTGTTGTTCTTGATACTGAATCCTTTGGCTGGCCACCAGCCAAACCCGCGTTATCCCTGTTTTGGTGCTGTGTAGGGACTTTATAGGCAGAAGTTACTGCCCCAAGTTAAAATCCAGCATCCGGTGACTGTCCTTGGCTGCGGGGTGATTGAAGAAATTCTGGCTGACGGTTTTCTTGTTTCTGAGCTTGTTTGCAAATCTGTCTTCAATTGTGGGCAGATCAGAGGAAGGGAAAACACAAAGGATCTGTGGGGACTGCAACGTTGCTGCAAGCCCGAGCTGCTGACCTGTCAGCAACAGATTTTGACCTCATTGTACCATCTGGTTTTTGCTCTCCTTTGTCAGAGGAGAGGAGCAGGAAAGCGTTTTCGGGAGGGTGGGGATAGCAGGAGTGGCACTGACAGGGGCTTTCCCCTGGGCAGGGAGGATGAATGCAGCGTGCATGGGAAACGATGTACAGGCTGGGAAAGAGGAAGGGAGCCTGTCAGCTCCATGGGTTAGTCAGACAGGGTCTCTCATCCTCTTTTGTTTGAACTTCTGGGCTTTGCTTGCAATAGCAATGTGATTGCATGTTGATTTTTGCAAGAGTCTAATAGCCGTCTGCCAAAGGCAGTGCCAGGTTTCTTCCATCTCTCTATTTCCATTCCAGAGTTTGCAGTTATCAGCCAAAGCCAGCGCTGCAAAAGATGTGGCGTGGTGAGGCAACATCCAGTTCTTGATGTAAATGCAATGAAAATTTAATGCTCTGGCAATGGCTAATGCCCTTACCTCTTTGAAGCCTGCGTGAGAGCTTGCATTGTTCAGGATTTATGCAATAGCCCACAGCAAACGTCAAATTTATTACTGTTGTATTGGTTAAAGAAGTTAAAGAGATGATAAGCCCAGCACAGCACTCAGCGCTGCTGTTGAGAGGTTTGAGGGAGAGGAGAGGAAGGAGCATGGAGACACCAGCTCTGGTTGATGGGTGCTGTGCTGGGCAGCTTGTGGCCTTTTCTCCCAGGAAAATAGGTTGGGTTTGAACCAGGTCACTTTAAATACCTTGACAGGAAAGGCGAGGTGTCCAGAAGCGTGAGATGAAACATCAGTGATAAGCGAAGGCCTGTGTAGGAAACTTCAGGGTGTGCATTTGTCTTTGAGTGCCACAGCTGCAGCTTCGGTCCCTCGGGGTGCGTGCTGCATCCATGCGATGCTGCCGTTGGTGGCCGTAGAGCCACCAACGTTGGTGGCCTTGTCCTGCCACCTCCTCACCTGTTGCTGTGGCTGCAGAGCTGTGATCCAGGTTAAAAATAACTTTATTTTGAGGAGGTCCAAGCTGGAACACCTTACACCTGTTCTGCTGCACCAGCCAGCATCTTCTGACACCTCTTCTTCCCTCCGCACGTGGATTCAAGGTTGTACCAGACATAAGCTTTTTGGGTGATGCTGAGGCAGCTTTTCAGGATGAGCCATGACACGTTGTTCTGGGGAGAGGGCAGAGGGATGATGGTCCTGTAACAGTGGGCAGCCTGGGGTACGGAGGGAGCTGGGGTGCTGACACGTGGAGGGGGGAAGATGAAGGCAGGGAAGGGCAGGTGGATGAAGCCATGGTGCTGGAAAGGGATGGTCCTGAGTGATGGTTCTGTTGTGTCAGGTGGCATCCCTGCTTTGGAATAAACTTATCTCCTGGCAGTAAAGTTGTCTTTCAAAGCAAGGCACCTTGGTGCTATCAAGCACCCAATTCAGAAAAGGTCATTTATTCCTCCTCCCCAGCAGTTTCAGCTATTGCTGCTGTAAATGAGGGTGTGGAAGTTACTTTGTTCAGTGCGGGGCTCAGCAGCTTATCTTAAAAAGAGAAGTGGCTCTTTGGAGCATGGACAAAGTTAACTAGCAAAAAAAAAAAAAAAGGATTAAATATCAGTACTCTGTACACTAAGAAGCTACAGTCTGCAGCTTTCTGAAGTGCAATTCCAGACTGCATTTGCAGGAGGTCCCCAGCCCGCAGGGATGTGCTTTGTGGCCCCAGGTTTTCAGGGCAGCAGGACAAAAGGCAGGGAAGGGGCAGCGTGGCTGCTCATCGCCGGCTGTGAAGGTAGAAGGGTTGCGAGCTCCTGTCCAGGCTGCAGCCTGAGCTGTGTGCATGGAAGAGGTAGGCTGCTTTCTACCCAGAAAAGCTGTTTTTCTCTCCTTATTAATGCAAATGGTGGAATTCTGTTCAGGAGCTTTGTCTGCCTTGGTGCTCGGTGGGGTTTCAGCAGTGCCCAGCCTGGGGCGTGTGGGAGCACGTGGCATTGGTTTTGCAAACCAAATGGGTGATTAAAACCACACGGGCATGAGTAGCATCGCCTTGAGGAGTTTTATGCAAGCAAAGGGCGGCTTTTTGGCACTGGTAGAGGCTGTGATGGCCCTTGCGTTCCCGCTGGCTCCCTCACTCAAGCATCTGTGACCCTGATGTTCAGTCTGGGAGGCTGCAGAGTGCTCCCTCCTGTTGGCCGAGCGGGCAGCCAGATAGGAGAGTTGCAGGATCTGTTCTTCAGTGGCCTGTGGGAGAAAGCTCCTTCTGTCCCGGTGAAGGAATTAGCTCAGGAGTCCTGTGCTACTGAACAGAAATACCCCTCAGTGCCACCTCCAGAGATGCTCTGGAGATGAGAGGATTGCTTTGGTTCAGGCATGCAGCACCTGGACCGAAGGGCCAAATCCTTATCTACTGGTATGCTACAGGTAATTAATGAGCCCTCGAAAGTCCTCAGCCACACCATGGCCAGCAGCCTGCTTTGGTGGTGGGTGGTGATGACAGTGTGACAGCAGAGCTCAGGGTATCAGGGGGACAGGGAGAGTAATGTGGAGCAAAGCAGAAGGTGGACACGGAGAATTAAAAGAAATCCATGGGAGGGATTTCCAGGGAAAGAAGTTGTTGAACCCCAAAAGGGATCGGAATTTTGCACGTACTGACGCACAGATTTCACAGATCCTCAGCATTTGGATCTTGTCCTGTGTGTGACTGGCCCTGAGTGCTGGTATAATGGCTGTATTGAGGTATTTTAAGGCTATTGTTTCAATGTTTTTGTCTTGACAATGTTTAAAGACAGAGACTAATCACGAGTAATTATTTCCCCTCAGCACGTACCCTGCCAACACTTAATTAAAAACTGCATTTCCATCTAGGAAAATGTCACTGGGGGCATAGCGTGGCTGTTTCTTGACTCAAAGCTCAGGAGTGGGAGATGCCACGGCATCTCTGGCTGTCGGGGATGCGAAGCTGCCCGCTGCGGGGATTGCTCAGCCTGGCTGAGAGCACGAACAGAGGTTGTTTCTCACGTTGGTTTGGCTCTCTTGCACAAGAACTGCAGGAGACGGGGACAGCGTGCCCCGGGGATCCCGCAGTATCTACTCTAAATGTGGATTTCCAGTAAAAATTAATAAATAAGTGTGGGCAGCCGAACTGCTATGAATTTTGAAAGTCGTATCATCACAAATCGGATGGCTTATGCAAGAATTTGGCAGAAGAAATAAATGACCTTGAGTGCTCAGGACAAAGTTGTGGCCTGCGTGAACGGACTGACTGTACAATGATGTACTGCCCGTTTTGTGGGAAAAACGCATTGCCCCAGCTTTAAACATTGCTAGAGCGGAGATCACTGATTGGATGTGTGGCCCTAAAGCTTGGAAATTTAGGTTGTTTTAAAAGCAGTTTATCATAAGACCTTTAAGCAAGAATGGAAATTCTGTGCTGCTGTTATTGCATCGAAAACTGCTCAGGTGGGAGAGGGCAGTAACGCAGCAGTGGGACAGGGCACTTATGTTTTTAACCAAAACGTTATTAAGCATTAATACTATTTCTGAGTATCCTTCCTCCTTACTACAAGCGCGGTATAAGTGGTGAATGTTGCCTGTATTGCCTTATTTAATGAAGTCCTGACAGGTGAACGGTGCCAGGGAAGAGCATTACCTCTTAAATAATTCAGTGGCGATGCTGTGCCATCCTGGATGGGAGAGAGCTGAAGGTGTTAATCTCTTGCTTTCCAGGTGATCCGTTCTGCTGCTGACTGGTCAGCCGGCATTAAATACCACGAGGAGTCCATCCACAGCGCCTACATCAGCGTGATAGAAAGCAGCAAGCACTACATCTATATAGAAGTGAGTGGCAAGGAGGGGAAGCAGGAGGGTCCTGATGCTCTGGGCATGGCTCGCAGCCATCAGGAGGGTAGTTCTTCTTGAGGTTTGGTCTTATTTTTATGAATTTAGACGCACGTGGATATTAATACAGCATCTGCTCTGAATTTTTGGGGCTGTTTCCATTGACTTCAGTGGTTTTCGGACCAGGCTGATGGGTGTGTATCCTGACAGCCTTCTGAGCACGGGGTGGAAAAAAGTAGACCTCTCCTTTATAAGCCTCTTTGCAAAATTGCCAGCAACTTTCATGGCTGATGTGATAGTCTTCCTGCCCGCTCCGTGGCTTTGCAGTGTCCCCTGTGCATGCCTAAACCTCCTGCGCACAGGGCTGGTCTCGCATACATACAGCCTGGAGCTGCAGGAATCTCCTGTGGTTTTTTTTTTTAGCCTCTTGTTAGGTTGCTCTTTACATGAACTTCCTAAGGAGCGTGATTAATAAGAACTAATTTGTTCCCGAAGTGAGCACAGACACACGCATCGTTTAATAATAATTAAAAAAAAGCACCAATTCAAATGGCACACAAAACCCAGCTATCTTTAGTTGCTGTTGGTCTGAAACAAAGCATGCAAATATTTTTTGTTCGTCACTGGCAGTGTCTGACAGTAGCTTTTGCTTGCTTTTCCTGCAGAACCAGTTTTTTATTAGCTGTGCTGATGACAAAGTTGTCTGGAACAAGATTGGCGATGCAATTGCTCAGAGGATTCTTAAAGCTCACAGGTAACCTGTTCTTAACAAGGCAATGAAAGTCTTCCAGGTGCATTTTTATGGTGTGGTGCAAAATAATATCTTAATGGACACAAATGTACAATAGCTTTTTCCAACACAGAACCAATGCGGTTGAATATCTGCTTGTGTTTGCAGCAGTGAGACTCTTTAGTGGTTTCTTTGCAGCCAGAAAGTGTCTTTCTGGACTTATGCTGATGCGAATGTATTTTATTTATGGAACTTGTTTAAAAGCAAGTCCTTTATACTCCGGTTCAGTGACACCCTTGCTCCATAGCCAACCAGTCTAGAACTGTGTGGTAGGGCAAGTTAATGAGCGAAAAGGTTGAACTGGGATTTGTGGCTTATTTAAATTATTTATTGAGAGGATCGGCTTCAAATAGGGGAAGCAAACACATTTCGAGGATTTGACTGCAGGGTTCGGGTATTGTTTGAACAACTTTTTTCTGGTAAGTGCTGGAGGGTATTTACAACCTCCAGCCGCTGCAAGGGGACCACCATTTGCTCCTGGATGGATCAAATCCAACCATGTTTTAGACAGTCCTTTTACTTAAGCATGCCTAACCCTGTGTTAACATGAATACTACAGGTAGGGGCTTGTCTTCACTTTGATCCTGGAGAGCCTTGCTTAAGGTTGCTCTCCTGGAGTGTCTCTAACATACATGTATGTCATCGTCTAAAATTGTATCCTGGTCTTGCTGGGCTGATATACAGAAAACTTTCCAAATGTCTTCCTTTAATCTCTTGTGCTTTCTCACCATGCGTCAAGAAGTTTCTTGCAATGATTATTTTTCCCCATATTGTAGTTATCCAGAGCCATGCAGGGGCTGCTTTCCCAGAGGTACTCTCTCTGGAGTTGCAGAAATTTCTCTCTCTTTGGCACTTGAGCTTGGAAATTTCCACTTGGGTAAAGGCAACCAAGCAGAGACAGACAGCAGCTCCGGCCTCGCAGACACTGAGCTATGGGTAATGTCTGCAAGGCCACAGGAGCTGCCATGAGACTGGCTTTGTTCAGAGGCACTGTGGAAAGAGGAGCACTGTTCAAACCTCAAACCGGCAGAGCATGGGTGTTACCTGCTACGCCATTAACAACAGGACAGAGTGACGGGGTGGAGTTGCTTGTAACCTGTGAGCTGCAGCGCGTAGCCCAAATAATGGAAAGTAGCTAAGGATGAAAAGATGGAGTGGATTTTCTCACCTGGGATAGGTGAGGAGTGGTGCCAGCGCTGCTGGAAATGGCGTTGCTGGTGTTTGCATTGCAACCTCGAGGCTCGCAGGCAGCCGGACGCGGTGTCTCTGTGCAGTGTCCCCCAGGAAAGCCGCTCTGGATTGCCTTTCCTGCCTTTGGGAACAGACTGCCACGGGCCCTTTGCATCGGTTGCCTGCTCTTAGCAATGCTCCTGAGGTAGCAGCCAGTTCTCCAGGTAATCTGTTAAGATTTTCCTGTTATGTAAAGTTTCTGTAAAGGGTGTCGTTCTGTCCAGACATCAAAAAGTCTAGCACAAAAGGGAGTCACGCAAATTCTTCAGTGACCCATTTTCAGATGTGATGCTTGATTCGCTTCTGTGTTACTCCAATTTTATGCCAATATTGCGCCAGCTTAACATCAGTGATTCCTAACTGAATATAAGATGGAAATTCTGCACGCTCCAGAGCGCTTGGCTTTATGTAAGATTAAAACTATATTCCTAAAGGAAAAGACCTAAATGGTTTGTATCGAGTGCTCGTGTTCCAAACTGCCCCAGGAAAACAGCGTAGGTGACACACAGATGTTTAATTGTAAATTAAGTTCTTTAGTTAAGCTTGCACACTTCTCACTCTCTAGACTAAATATTTTCTACCAGGGTAATTAATAACATTCTTTTCTTGGTTTCCTCTTCTTTTCATGGGTGGCTCTTTAACTAGTTTAATAAACACTGGGCTTAGACAAACAAGCTGCTCTTTTGGGAATGCTTTTGTTAGTAGATCTTTTTCATGGTACAAACAAGCTTCATTTCAAAGTCTCTTCTTGTTTACAGGTAAGACCTCATTAGCTGTTTCCGAGGTCTGCTGTCAGACTAAAGCTAGTTTACAGTGCATAGCACAGCTATGAGGAAGCGCTGGTTGAAATTAAAGACACACAGGACCTCAATGTCTCCCTCCCAGCTCAGACGAGACCCCAATTCTTCACGATTCCTGTGCCCTTAAACCCACAGGCACGACTTGCTCGAGGAAGGAATACTTGTAACAAAAACTGCAGGCTGGCTCATCTGCAGGCTGCTCCTGAAATGCTTTTTGTCCTGATTAAAGTGTGTTTGCCATCTAGTGGCAGCACCCTTCAATGGAGCATCCTCCTCCTCCTCGTCCTCCTCCTCCGCCGGGGTGCAGGCCAGGGGATTGCCAACACCCAGGGATGCCTGGGAAGCGCTGGCAGAGCAGATACGCCTGGCATTTGTCAGCAAAGAAAACCCAAAGGTGGGCTTTAAGAAAAGCCTCAGGCAGTGCTGTGAGTGCAGCTTTGGTAATCCTGGGTCAGATCATGGTTAGCGTGCGGTTTGGTTTGTGGATGTCCAGTGGAACTGAGTTTTTGTAGGTTGTGATGTATTGATCGCCTTCCTGAATGATCAATGTTTTGCTTGTACCCCGAGCTTTTTCCACCTTTTGTGATGTTTCTGACTTCTAAAAACCAGGATATAGTGGGAACGTCAGGTTAGATTTTGGGTTTCTGCCTGCCGTAGCTCTCTAATCTTTGCTGTGCTCTGCCAGGCAGTCGTACACACCAGTCTGCACCAGTGTCCATGTGACTGGGCTGTCGGGGTGCTAAATGAACTTCTATAGTGGCAGACACAATCTGCAAAATAATTAGCCTGCCCTTGAACTTCAGTGAAAATGTTTCTTTTCCTTTAGCTTCTTTTGTTGTCTGCTGAGGGTAAATTATTCCTTCTCCCCCTGAAGGTCTGAGCACTTGCTGAAGCACTGCTGACAGGTTATGAAGACCCGAAACTGGAAATACGCTTCACACTTTACTCCCCTAAAATTGGTATAGTAGCCTTGGATGGAAACCAAGTCGGTCAACACAGAGAAAGGGAAACGAAGTGGACTCACCTTGTACAAAGCTGTAACATTTGCAGGCTAATACTCACCCCAAACTATCATTTCAGGGAAAATAAGCGTTTCCGAGTATACGTGGTGATCCCGCTGCTGCCTGGGTTTGAAGGAGACATTTCGACCGGCGGGGGAAACGCGCTGCAGGCCATAATGCACTTCAACTACAGGTACCGCAGGCAGCCCCGCTGCGGGCAGGGCTGTCGGAGACCTCCCCGGTCACCTCCGCCTGCTGCGGCTGGTGCCCGAGGCTCTGGCTGCCATCGGTGTGGTGTCACGCTAGATGTTGTCCACACGAGCACACGGTGTTTGGAAAAGGAGAACTGTTTGTGTAGTTTTTCACTTAGTACTTTAGCTCATTTATTTGCTAGCCCTGGGGTTTGCATTAGGAGGTGAGACGATGCTAGCAGAGCAGGGAAGTACCGTGGGTAAAGCCTGGTGCTCTCTGCGGGGAAATCCCTGCCTCTTCCTTTTAGCTCATCAAACCAGAACTTCCTCACCCCTGAGGTCTCTGACCTCCTGCTCAGCAGTCGTGCTCTCCTTTAGACACTTACTGTGGCTTTATTGCGGTTCCTTCTGGCAGCATCCCCATTGCCGCTGCGGCTGGGAAGGAGCAGGCAGCCCTGCAGCTTCTTTAGCTCAGGGGATCTGCACCTGCTCTGTTGGGTGGAAGAGCTGGGCTTTGTCTCCAGAGCTGCCTTCGCAGCCGATACTTTGCCTGGCTCTGCCCGTCAGCCCCACGAAGGCAACGGCATCTTTCCCGATGCTGTCCCGCTGCTCCAGGATCAATGGTTTTGGGGGCACCCACAGCAGGTCTCGTGGGAGGGACTTACATGCAGCAGTGCCAGGTAGCCCTGCACTGAGAATGGGGCATAGAAGGCGGCAAAATGGCCCAAGACAAGGTGGTTTTACTGGAAAACTGCTGTGTTATGGTATGGCCAGGGCACAGTCAGTCTGCAGAGACTACTGCTACCTCTGGAGTGAGATCTCCCTTGTCTGCTGGTCTGCAGAGGTCCTACCACACCTCCATAAGGATGAGTGGGGTAGGAGACGCAAGCAGAAGGAAGGCAGCATCTCTGCCTAACCAGACCCTTCTGCCTGAGCTTTCTTCTGCAAGGGCAACCATAGGTCTTTAGAAATTGCCCACGTGTTGGTTTTTTTTGAATGAGATGCTGGCTGTGGCTTTTCCAACCCAGTGTAATCACACAAACTCCCCTGACCTGGTGTTCTGCACGTGTTGACTGACTTTCTTGATGTCACTTCACGTTCAAACCTGCAGCACAGACAGCAGCAGCCCTGTTTGTAATGTGTTGATCATCATTGCGGTGTGCTCTAGAAGGCAAAAATGCTCCCCAGCTCCTATGCGGATTGGTATGAGCTCCTTTAGGAAATGAGCAGTCCTTGATATATCAACAGTCGTTTGGGAAAAATGTGTGTTCTGGAAGTACCGTGTTTCCTCTGCTTGCACGGGGTATTTAAGAGGCATCTGTGTTTGCGGTTTACCTCGCCCGGTTCTGCTTCGGCATATGCTGCTACCTCAAGTCATGGTGGTGCTGACAGCTGCCTACCTTCTTTCCAGGACCATGTGCCGAGGAGAAAACTCAATCCTGGGCCAGCTGAAGGCAGAGGGTAAGAGCTTTATTCCTCTCCTCTACGTTGCTTTGTCTTGGTTGGGATGCTGCTGTTCGATGGACGCACATAAACCAGATTCTCCAGCTTCTTATTAACATGGGCTTGCTGTGGCTGAGGGGTTCAGGCGTGGACTGGGGCATCTCACAGCAATGTGTGCTATGGGCTCGAGGGGCTGGCGAGCGACCTCCTCCTCTGCCATCATTCCGTGGCAAGGTCTGTCGGGTCATGCGAGCCTTGGCCAGTTGTCAGACTTCACGCTCAGATGCAGCCCGGATCCGGAGGAGGGGAGGACCCCAGAGAGGAGCACGGCGCTGTTGCAGCTGCTGAGGATCGTGTTATTTGGAAAATGTCCTGAGTGGGGTCATGCTTCTGGGAGCAACAAGCCCTCTGCCTCCCCCCGTGCCCCCATGAATCCCATCCTGGGTTTGTTTCTGGCAGTTGTTGAACACGGAGAGGAAAAACCTGCCTAAACAGGACGCTCTTTCCGAGTTGCTTCCTCGCCATGAGGATGCCTGCTTGAATTTGCTCTGCTGGGAATCAGAGCACCACGAAAACCCACGTATCGTAAATACTAGGGGCGTACATAATGCCTCATTAGTTCTAGGTCTTTGTGTAAATCTGAACTGCGGACAAGTACGTTAGGACATATTTCCTGTACTGTGCATGAACGAAACACCTGCTTCCAGCCTCCTTTCTGCAGGATCTGCAGAAAAGCGGTCACACAGCCCAGTTATTTTAAGATGTTCATATCAATTGTGAGCACTTGCATGGTGCGCAAGGGAGATTTGGGTCATTTTTCACCAAAGTGGAAGTATCCGAGCAGGCAGCGGATCAGAGCAGCACAGAGAGCCCACAGGCAGCTTTTAAAGTCTGCTTTTAAAGAAACTTATTTCCATTATCTGTTTATTATTTTTTTAAAAAGCCAAAAGTGAACTGCTATTCATATGGGTCTTTATATATAGAGGGTCTTTTCTCTTTCTTCTTTCTTCCACTTCCCTCATGCCATCAGTTTTCTTCTCTTTTAATTTTCAGTTGGAGACAAGTGGATAAACTACATATCATTCTGTGGACTTCGAACATATGCAGAATTGGAAGGAAAACTAGTCACAGAGCTCATCTATGTTCACAGCAAACTGCTTATTGCTGATGACAACACAGTTATAATCGGTGAGCAGGGGGCTTGCGGGAGGGGTTTGGACCACTCCATTATACCTGGATTAGTCCCTTTGCTTCTCTGCCCTGTGCTCAGTACAGGCTGCGGTGCCGTGTGCTTTTCTGTGTTTTCTTTCTTGTGAAATATTTTGCTGTTAAAAAAAAAAAAACCAAAACAAACTCATAAATTCATCAGGAGGGTAGGTAGGAGGGAGGAAAGAATTTGGAGGGCTGTCATTTAATTTGTTTTTCTAAAATGGTTTTAAATCTCTGTGCAACACTGAAGAGAATCCCAGTGCAGGGAATATTGTCCATCTGTCTTGTATCAAACTCTGCTCTAGCAGGAAGACTTGTGAGACTTGTCATCTGTTCCTTAAAGAACAGAATGTGCTGTAAAATTTGGAAGGTTTGGACAACACGTGTCATTTATCAGCTCCATTTCCTAAGAATGGGGAAATATGTTATAACAAGTAATAGAAATCATTTCATCCGCTTCTCTTACCATATTTATTATGAGATTGCGAAGCAAAGACAAGGGACTTAAGGCTCGGAGTCCTACATCGCAGCAGAAAAGCAGAATTTTAGCCTGTTTCTTTAAAGAAACCCTTTCGGATCTGTTCTATCAGCAATGAAAACTTTGCCAAAGAATAACTTAATACCAGATTTTGCAAGATTCAAAGTACTCCCCTCCTTCAAAGCAGCAGTTCAGCGTGTAGTCTCGGATGACCTGTGCTTAGGTTTGCTCCCCTGTTACCCTCTCAGGGGTCAGATCCCGTCTCCAGCACGCAGAGCAGCCCAGAGGTGGTTTTAGTATTACAGCAGGAGCAGCGTTGTTGCAACTGTGGTGGTCTGGGGGCCTGAGACAGCTCTTAATTTCTATTTTCTGTACCTATAAGCCTGAGGAAGGATTTTATACAGCATGTGCATCTGCGCTGGCTGGTGAGGTGATGGGGGGAGCCTGTGTCATCCCTCTCCCACCCGAGAAAGAGGTGGTACATGGAAAGAAAATGCTAACGGGGCCGCTGTGCTGGAGAGAGAGGTGAAGGGACGGAGAGGGGTTTAGCTCATTTTGCCTCTGGAGGTGTTAGTTCCCCTTGAATTAATTCAGTCACTGGGAAGGCTGAATGGCTAACTACTGCCTGGGGGTCTCTTATGGAGCTGGGGGCCATGTCTGGAGATTTTTTTTTTATTGTTTGGTCATTTCTGTGGGTTAGTGACCTGATGACTCCTATCGCTGGCTGCATCTTGCTGTTCCCTTGGAGCCAACAAGTGCTGTGGTGTGTCCCCCCATCCCTTGCCTTCTGATGGCGGCGTCGGACAGAGAAACCTGTTTGGGGATAAAGCCTCAGCTGGTCTCGAGCAATGCTGCGGGTGCCAGACCCTGCGGGCCGGGGAGCTCCCACCGCAGTGCAGAGTCAGGGCTGGAGCGGCTGCGCGAGCCCAGCACCCAAACCCTTACATGCGCTGGGTGGTGCCTTTTGGAGAGGGACCCCGCCCCACAAAAGGCACGGCCAGAGCCGTGCAGTAGAAGTGCAATGGGGGGAGCCTTCTGCTGCCTTCCAGCAGCTTTGCTGGGGACTGAAGTGGTTATTTCCCAGGGTGCGAGCGGGGAGCTGTGCACAGGACGCCCATGGGTCCCACCACCGGGGAAGGCGTTCCCCCAGCACCCCTCTGGAAAGCACCCTTCTGCCTTCCGTGGTTTGGATTTTACACAGCGTGCGGTAGTGCTGCAGCAAGCACAGGGCAAGGAGTGGAAGAAACATTTCCCGTGGTTGGCAGGTCCCCCAGAGCCCTGTGCTCTGCTGCTGCCTTGCTGCGTTAGCAGGGACGGTGCCTGAGCTCCTGCGTCTGCAGACACAAAAGCGCGGTCCCGGCAGGACAGGAGGGGCTGGGTGTTGGTTACCCACAGCAAGGAGGTGACGTCCTTCTTCCTAGATCCCCCTCCTGAAAAAACCCTACCTCCCAAATGCAAATGAAAAACTTCCTCTCTTCACACTACTAAAGATAAAAGCGGATTTACCCTTGGAGCCCGTCCTGCATCAGGTCACTTGGTATCCAAACCAAATGCAGTAAAGACCTTTGAATGCTGTGGCATCCTTCAGCAAAAGCATCTGGGAAGTTAGAGAGGGAGTGAACTTTTGAAAATGTTGGCCTGGGCTTGGCTATGATTTATTTACCCTTCTTCCAAACCAGGAGCTTTTGAAGCCTTCAAAAATTTGGGTTTTTTTGCCTTCCCCCTCATCCTGGTTCTTGGGATCTGTGTTTCCATAAGGAAGCCCTCTGGGCAGGGTTTTACCTAGCAAAGCCATAGCTGGTCTCCCATGGAGACGAGGGATGCGGAGGCCCTCGGGGGTGGTGGGTGGTGACGGAGGGCGAGCAGGAGCATCTCCTGCAGCAGGTGATGTATTGCCGGGGCTTCATTTTCCCCCTCGCCAGGTTCTGCCAACATCAATGACCGCAGCATGCTGGGGAAGCGGGACAGCGAGATGGCCATCATCGTGCAGGACACCGAGACCGTCCCCTCTGTGATGGATGGGGAGGATTACAGCGCTGGGAAGTTTGCCCAGTCCCTCCGGCTGCGGTGCTTCAGGTGGGATGTGCGGGGCTGGCCAAGCACGGGCAGCGAGCAGGGATGCAGGCAGGGATTGCTCGGGCTTACGCCTGCGCGCAGCCTTTCAAACCAATGGGCCTGCTGCTGCCTGCTCAGATTTAGCATTGCCTGACCTGGATTTAGCCCAGAGTTTTGCTGCTATTTCACTGGCGTTAGCCTTTCTCACATCACTCCTGTCCTCAGTTTGGCAGCTTGACTTCAAAATTGTTTTGCTCAAGGATTTCGCTAGGAGAGCTCATAAACAAGACAGTGATATTTTGCCTCCAGATCCTGTTTTCACACTCTTAATTTTGGGTGGTGCTGTCTCTTTCTAATGGAAGTTTCCTCACTTGGAGCAGCCATCTGGCCCACAACATGGCTGTTTTTTCATTAAGACCTTTCTCTTTTTCCTTTTTTTTACCCTGTTTCCCATCTGGACAGTTATTGCACAGAGAAAAAAAAAAAAAAAAAAAGGAGAAACTCGGGCAGTGTTAAGGCTGACAGACTATTGCAGGGGACTGGAGCAGGAGGGTGCTGGGAGCACGCGGGGTTTGGCAAGTCCCAAGGAAACTTTTCCTCCCCTGGCACTTCTCAAGAGGGGGAGCGCCCGGCGCTTCAGCCTCCATGAGCATCGATCCCTTTGTCTTCTCAGGGTTGTGCTTGGCGGCTCCGATCTCAGTCCAGAACACCAGGATCCTGTCTGCGACAAATTCTTCAAAGAGGTGTGGATTTCTACGGCGGCTCGCAATGCCACCATCTTTGATAAGGTGAGGAGCGCGGCGCCTTTCCCCTCCCTCCCTCCTGCGGGGCGGCAGCAGATGCCAACGGGAGAAGTGGCACGGGGAGGGCAAGGGCAGCAGGTCTGATTCCTGGGGTTGGACCTTCAGAGATGCTTTGAAGGAATGACTAGTGTTGGATGCAAGAGCTGTGAACAAGAAACTGGAGTTTGTGCGTCCTCAAAGCGTGACGGCAGCCCAAGAAGGTGACAGTTGTCATTTCTCCTTTTATTTGTGTCAGCTGTAGCTCCAGTGAATCGCTGCAGTGTACTTATTGTTTCTAGTTGGCCATAGCCTAACTGGAGTAGAAGCAAATTTTACTCCTTGTTTCTAATGAGCTTTTGCGGTGATCAAAAAAAGCCCTGGAGCTTCTCCCTCTGCCTGCTCTAGCTGTATCACAGATAGGCTCATACCTCTTCCCTCCCCATTAGGCCATTAATTAAGTCACTCCCATCCCGAGGAATTTGTATTAGATGTTTTTTGGTCTTTCTTGGGAATTCTGCATTGCAGTAGTTCCCCCGCACTGACATGCCACTTCTTTCTGTTTTGATCAGGTTTTTCGATGCCTTCCCAGTGACCAGGTGAATAATTTAGTCCAACTGCGTGATTTCATCAACAAGCCCAAATTAGCGAATGATGATCCTGCAAAAGCAGCAGAAGAATTAAAAAAGATTCGTGGATTTTTAGTACAATTCCCCTTTCGTTTTCTGGAGGAAGAGTACTTGCTTCCCTCCGTCGGAACAAAGGAGTCCATGGTACCCATGGAGGTTTGGACTTAGAAGATGCAGACTGCTTTACATTTTAAAGTCTGGTTCTCTAGAGACAAGCTGATGAACAATATGGGATTTTGGAAAGCTTTTTATTGCTAAGGGAGGTGAAAAAGATCTCCACCAAGCTAATGTGCCTTTCTTAAGGATTTTGGTGGAAGAACCTGAAGCAAATCAACACTAGTGCAAAGGAGAGGAGCAGAAAGACTTGGAAATTATGGCAAATGAGGACTTTAACCTCTGAATGAGTTACTTCTTAAGACATGTTCTGAACACTTAAAGGACGCAAGCCACTTCCTAGGATAGGAAACAAATCCCAGTCGATGTTGTTACTACTGCCAGCTGTATACTGTGGTTGCATACGTACTGTGATCGTGCTGTGGCTGCGCAGGAGTCGTGGGCTGTGTGTGCTTCTAAGGCTTGCGGGTCTCCGTGCCTTGGCTCGCTGGAGTCCCCCCATTTCACCCCTTTGTACGCCATCGGAGCACGTCATGCAGCCCCGACGCTGTCGGAAGTGCTGCTTGGTGCTGCCTTGGGCTGTCCTACAGCTTGCCAAGTGCAGGTGTTTCACTTCTTAAATGGAAACAGACTATCAGAATCAACATTTCGGTCTCTTCTCCCCTCTGGGGGGAAAAAACCCTCTGTTTCTACCGCAGCTAGAGCAATCAGCATCCTCACGTGCAGCACGGTGCTGCCTAGGTCTTGGCAAAGGGCAGCCTCGATGGAGCCAGAGGTGCTGGAAATCACTGGAGTTTGCTGGCCTTTACAGAAATGCAGCACATCAGTTTGCTCAAACTGTGCATGAAGGCTTTCTCCAGGAGAGGATCAAGGTTTAAACTCAAGCTGTGGATCTCTGGAGCTGAAGGAAAGCGAGGCACTGCGTGTAATGGGACAGAAACTCGAAAGCCAGCATGGGCTGGACTAAGCTCTGCGCTCTGGGTCCTCCATTCATGCATTTAGATTGCAGTACGTAGGTAGACTTTTCTTTCCATCCCTTTGCTCCCTATTTAAAAGAAGGGAAAGACCATTAAGCTAGAGCTGAAGCCATGCTCAAACTAAGCTGACGTGTCGCTTTGTAGATGGGGTGAGTGCAAGGGGGAAGGGGAGCACTTAGCAAAGCCTTGTCCCTGGTCTACTTTGCTATTAGACCAGCCACAATCTTGAGCTCAGTCGTGCAGGACGTGTCTTCCCAGGCACAAGTAAAACACGGCGTGTCCAGTCCTGTTTTCTGTTTCCAAAGCTACTTTGCATCTCACTGCGCAGCGAAGCAGCAATTTGATTCAGCATCCCTGGGCAAAACACTCCCGGGTCGGGACCTCGCGTGGTGGGTGCCGTCCTGGGTCTTCACACCATCCTCCATCTCGCAATGAGCTGCGTCTCCTGATTTCACGTCCAGCTGCAGTTCTGGGAGAGGTGTTCCCCGGCGGGCGGCAATACTATGTTGAACACTAAGAGATCAGGCTGTTAGAAACACCTAAGGAGAGTCGGATCTGCTGAGCTCCTCTGCTGCCAGGAGTGTGGGGGTCCCCTTCACTAGCTGGGCTTAACCCTGTGCCCAACTCTGCTTGGTCAAAAGACTGGGTGAACTGGTATTTACTTTAGTTCACAAGCAGGTTTCTTTTTTTCCTTTTTTTTGGCTCTTCCAACAGTCTCACCTAGTTTTAACTGGAAAAGAATCACACCGGTCGCCTAGCTATCCCCAAAACATAGGTGGCCCCCACATTTTAGCTGCTTGCCTTCTGTGTCTTCAGAGCTGAAAATTGGCACCAGGTAATTCTGTACCTGCTGCATCACCCAAGTAAGTAACGACCCCAGACGTTCCTGCAGGGCAGCCCGAGTCTCAGCCCCTTCCTACAGTTTCCACTGTTTTACACTCGTGTTTTGTAGATGCAGTTGCCAAACTCCTTTCTGGTTGGTGCATCTGTGGTCTGGTTAGCCTGTTGGAAGTGCATGTGGAGTATTTTATGTGATAATCTTTGGTCCAGGGGGTCAATGCTTTTAGCTGGCACGCTGTAAGCAGATAAGTATGTTCCCTTGATTTTTTTTTTTTTTTTCCCCTTAAAAAAATTGACCTGGGATCACCCCTGCAGAGCCAGAGCAACATGTGTCCCAACCATTTGCAATCCAGAAAGATCAGAGGTGTCTTGTTATTTCATGTCAGTGCTAGTTCAGAACTCTTTATCTCTTGATATGTTTTTAGCTGTTTTAGTTTGAACAAAGCTGCTAACTTTAAACAATTACAGCCTGTCAGAGAATCACTGTCAGTCACACAGATCTGTATTCATAGTTGCAAAGGAAGCCTTCAACCCCGCCACCCATACACGTGAACCTTGGAAGAACTGCAAGGCTCCTGTCATCTTCTAAGTGCTCTTATTGTCCCTGTGCTCATATTAGCAAAGATTCTTGTAATTGTTAAATTATCCTTATATTGACTTTTAAGGTGGTAGGTAGCTAATTACTGGGGTTTCATAACTCCAGTGGCATTAAGCCCTCCTCTGCCAGGCTGCTTTGGGGAAAAACCACCCAGGTTCTGCAACACTCGGCCCGCCGTGTGATGGCCGCTGGTCCCAAGCAACACAGCAGAGCCACAGAGGAGAGATGTCGTTGACTGATTCTGTATGAAAAGGTGCTAATTAAGAAGGTGTTTTGTTATTGAAGTAAGCAGACGGGCCTCACATTGGCTCTCTGGGAGGAGGTTTCCCTCTGTGGGAACAGAGGAGCCACGCTCAACATCCCTTCCCTGCGTCGGTGCTAAATTCCCCATACCAGGAATTTAGTAGCGTTCAAATGCAAGCAAGGTGTGCAGGGCAGCCTCAGCAGAGTGCAGAGCCCCGCATCCCCAGGGGCTCGTGGGGCCACCCAGCCCCGCCGTGGATGCGGCACCGCTCGCCCCGAACAGCTGATGGGGCTGGAGCCGTTGCCAGCGAAGGCGCGACTCTTGTTCGCGCCCACGGGCTGTGCTGCTCCGAGCTGGCTTCTTGGGTCCTGTCAGCTGGAGGTTTATTTCTTATATTAAGAAGCCTGTGAGGTTGAACACCTTGAGAGAGTTAATTTCTGCACCTAAACAATCACTACTTCTTAGTCCGTAATACCAGCGTGGGTTTATTTTTAATACCTTCAAACTGGAGAGGATCGCTTGCCAATATACAGTACTGTAACAAATGACGTGGGTACAAGCACTAGCAAAGCCAGAAACACGACCTGTTTCTTGTGGCATTTATTTGTTAGAACGATAGGAAATGAGAACTTCTCCTAGGCTCAGGCTTTATTTTGTAGTTCAACCTGAGTAGAACACTTTTTTTTTTCCTTTAATTTATTCCTTAACGTGTGCCACTTTGAGAACGCACAGTCCTTTCCATATCTTTTTAATATTCTGATATTTTAAAATGTGTTTTATTGTATAGATGTTGGACTGGATAAATATTTCACTGTAAAATTAATGCATGGTGTAAACAAAATGAAGGAGAAAATGTCATTACATGTGAGAACTTTACTAAAAAATAATTTGTAGAACTACTCCAGTGCTCCATGGCAGATGCGAAGTGCTTGGCTCAGTTTCTGGTCTCTTGGTCTCAGTTTGTCACCTGATTTGCTGTGACCTTTGCTGGATTAAACCCCAAACACTCCATTTTCCTTTCCTTTGATCAGGTTTTACAACATGATTTTTCGCAATCCTGGTGCTATCCCTGGGGGAGACCTCAGTGTGGGTTTTGCCTAGCTGGGACCCTGGCAGTAATAATTTACAATATCTTCATTCCTTCCAAGGAAATATCCATATACAATCAAGCTCAGATGTGGTTTGCTGTTGTTATTTCAGTGTAACGAGTCTTTTGTGCGCTTGTAGTTCGGACAGGCAGGGGTTGTCATCTGTGCACAGAGGCTGCGTTTGGGGGACATTTAAATGAATGGTCCTTTAAGTTATGAAGGTCCTTTAGGTTATGAAGGAAGCGCCATTTCCTTCTCCTGCCGAATGTAAAGACCCAAATCCACGTTGGTCTAAACTGACACACCTCCATCAGCTGTGGAGCTGCTGCATTGGTTTTCTGGCAGAAGGGACTTGGTCTGTAGGACTCGGTGGTGGTCAAGGTGAAGAAAGCAAGTGGGCTCCGGGCCAGGTATATGGGTAGAGGTTGGCATCTCTTGGGTGGCCCACAAGCCGTGAATGCATTCTCACATTTTGTGGCGTTGTTTCAAATGGGCCATCCCTTCTGCATGGCTGAGATCCTACTGAAACCAGGAGCTTTGCAGAATCGAGGTTTAAACCAGGAGCGTAACATGATGGCAGTGAATCAAGTTAAGCTTGTAAAATTAAGGTAGATCAAAGTGGAGCTGACCCACAAATTGTACATCGACCACTGAATGCAAAGATCCTCTTGGGGTTTCTCTTCCCCCCCCCCCCCCATCTGCTTTCTTCTTGTATTTTCTAGTATTTGTGATTTATTCTATTTTTAACCTCCACTGTGTTCATAAAATCTCTTCCATGTAAATAGGTCCGACTTAACTGACTCTTTCTTGACACTCGGGAAGTGAGAAAAACTGTTGGAGGTCACAGTTCTGGGAATGCTTTTTTTTTTTTCCCTAAATCGTCTCTAGCTAAACTAATCAACAAAAGGAGAGCTTCCACTTTGAGTGTGAGTGCAGGTCTCCGTGCGTCTCTACCTTCCAACCTTGCAGTTGTGAACACTGAATATCCCTTCTGTGAAGGCTGCTGGAATGGAGTTTTGTATCCTTGTTTCTGCTAACAATCGCTTTCCTTTCCACTCTGTCTGTATCTGGTAAATGAACGTGTATTAATGGACTGAAAATACAACTGATCATCATGTGTCGAAACATTTGGCTTTGGTCTCGTTTCTGCTTGTTTTGGGGACTGTAGCCGCATCCCGCTTGTGGGCTGAGTTCTGCCCTTGCCTTGCATTGGCAGTGCTGCCACAGCAGCCGAGACGTGATGGAAAAGGCCCAGGGCTGCAATAAAAATGGCCAGACTTAAGTCATTTGGGTTTTCCTGGGAGAGAGAAACTGCTGAAGTGAAACAGCATAGAAAGAGAAAATTGGACTTCTTAAATAAATTTTAAAATCCTGTTTTAAAGGAGTTTTAATAATCCAAAGGCATAGACAAAAACAGTGTGTCTCCAAAACAGAATTAACTCGCCACTGTCCCTTTTAACTTTCAGTAAAGGAAATTCAGCATAGAGAGAAGAAAAAGCAGATTACTGTTGTCCTCCAGGGGCAGGAGAGATGAATAAAGCATCAGTGGCATTTTCAAGCTCTCTTGCAAACTGAAAACATATTAACTTCTCTCTTTCTTAGGTTTCAGCTCCTTCCTCAAATACCAAAGGGCTCTCCGCATCTTCAAAAGTTCTAGATCCAATCTGCACCCTTGATAAACACAATAAACCACGATAAGGGAGCCGGAGCTTCAGGGCGGGGGTGTGTTGGTAAAAGGCAGGCAGCTGCTGGTTGACACCGTCAGCTTCTGCCGCCGCTCCGACAGCTCGCAGCTAATTACGTGCTTGCTGCGTCACGCTTACGAGCTCTTGCAAGCAAAGATGACGGCAGGCAGGAGCGATGGGGAGAGCTGCCAGTCGGCGCTGGGCGCGGGGGTGCTGGCTGGCAGCGGGGCAGGCACGAGGGTGCGGCAGGGCGGCTGCAGCTGAGGCTGGCAGCCCTCGCTGGCTCCGTGTCGGGGTTTAACCCCGGCCAGCAGCTCAGCACCACGCAGCCGCTCGCCCACTGCCCCTGCCCCGCTGGGATGGGGGAGAGAATCGGGGGAGTAAGGGTGAGAAACACTCCTGGGGTGAGATAAGAACAGTTCAATAACTGAAACAAAATAAAGTACAATAATAGTAGTAATAATAACAATATAATAATAGTAGTAATAATAATATACAAAGCAAGTGATGCACAATGCAATTGCTCACCACCCACTGACTGATACCCAGACAGTTCCCACGCAGCAATCCCTGCCCCCCAGCCAACCCCCCCCAGTTTCTATACTGCCCATGACGCCGTATGCTATGGAATAGCCCTTGGGGCAGTTTGGATCAGCTTTCCTGGCTGTGCCCCCTCCCAGCTTCTTGTGCCCCTGGCAGAGCATGGGAAGCTGAAAAGTCCTTGACTGGCATAAGCAGTGCTGAGCAACACCTAAACCATCAGGGTGTGATCAGCATTCTGATCCTAAATCCAGAACACAGCACTATGCCCGCTGCTAGGAAGAAAATTAACTCTATCCCAGCCGAAACCAGGACACTCCATCATGCCGGCGTTGCTTGTTTTCTGTGCTAGCAGCGCAGGAGAGCCACGTTACCTCAATGCACGCTTCTCTCAGTGTGAAATTAATGTGAAACTAGAAGTGGGTCTGAATCTAGAGAGTTTAGGTATTGCTTTCGAGGAAGGATCCTTTCCTGCATGATGTAGGGACCCAACTTGAGGACACTGTTGCTGCTTTTGTCGTTTTCCCTGTCCTACACACAGGCACGCAATGCTTTTACTGGGCACAACTTCATCCGCCTCCATCAGCCCATTAAAAACACAAGTGAACGCCAGCTTACGGGCTATAGCTGGCGCAAGCTGTGCAGGGGAGGCAGGAATGCGCTGCCTCCAGCGAGGGCAATGGCAAAACTCCCTTCGGCTTTCCTACAGCCAAAGCCTTCGCTTGATGAATGACTTGCAAAACCTCTAATTTGACGGCTCCTCGCTGAGCAGAACTGCAGCCCACGCGTACCCTGAACACAAAGCGACGTTGCTGGTATGTTTAATAGACCTGTTCTTTCCAGCGTGGATTTCTCCAGCCTCTTTTGTACCGAGGCCGGTCCTGCCTCCTCTCACAGGTCAGCTCCTCCATCGCTGATGTGTCCACAGGCATCCCGCACTGCAGGCTGGAGAAATCCTCTCCTCCACCCCAGCACCCAGCAGATCTGCGCTTTGGGCCTTCATTAGCCATGCATTTATGCACAGAGCTCTCAATAATGTGTCAACTTTTCAATTAGTGCCAGCCTTTGGCGTGTATGAAATTACTAATACTCTTTGGTTATTTTTGTAGAGGAGGAAAGTAGGGAAGAAAGAAAGAAAGAAAAGGTTTTATGAGACGGGTCTAAAGGCACATGAAGAAACAGGTTTCTTCTCACTGCTAAAAATCAATCTGTTTTAGTTTCTCCGCAATTGTGCCGGCTCTTCAGATTTTCAAGTACGTACTCTGAAGCGCTGATGCGGTGGAGCGAAGGTTTTAAGAGCTGGAATCACAACAGCACTGTGAGTGAAATGCTCAATTTTTTTTATTGGAAAAATTAAAAGTGACGGTTTCAAAATTGATTCCTCTGCTTTGATTGATTGCTCAGAATATTTAGTTGAAAATGATTATGGCAAGATTTTCTACTGAGGCTCGTGGCTGGGATGAAAATTAATTGGGGGGGTGGGGGAAGTTCTTAAAAAAAGAAATTATTCTGTAAAGGAAACTGTTCATACCCAGAATCTGTGATGAGCAATCTCTCTATATTCAGCCTGATCTCAATAATTAAACATCCTGTGAGTTCCCATTTGAGGACAAAGGAGAGGAGGCCAGGGAGGGAGTGTTAGCATGGCTTCACAGGTTTATATTATCTGGAGATCACTGGCGCCCGGTGGAAGCGGAGGATCTGTCTGCATAAAATCATAGAATCGTTTAGGTTGGAAAAGACCTTGAAGATCATCCAGTCCAACCATTAACCTAACACTGCCAAGTCCACCACTAAACCAGTTAAGGGTAGAGTAGCAATTTCATGTTTCCTGGCTTGGTGGCTGGATTATTTTTTAATGAAAGTAAAAACTAGGAATCATTAAGGTTGGAAAGGACCTCTAAGATCATCAGTCCAACCATCATGGTTTAGTCTAGTTTAGTCTAGTCTACCCTTGATTGGCTTAGAGTAGACTTGGTAGTGTGGGTTAATGGTTGGACTGGATGATCTTAAAGGTCTTTTCCAACCTAAACGATTCTATGATTCTATGATTCTATGATCAACCCAACACCACCATGCCCACTAAACCATGTCCCAAAGTGCCACCTCTGCCTGTTTTTTGAACCCCTCCAGGGATGGTGACTCCACCGCCTCTCTGGGCAGCCTGTTCCAATGCTTGACCACCCTTTCCATGAAGAAATTTTTCCTAATATCCAATCTAAACCTCCCCTGGCACAGCTTGAGCCCATTTCCTCTTGTCCTATCGCTAACTACTTGGGAGAAGAGACCAACACCCCCCTCACTACACCCTCCTTTCAGGGAGCTGTAGAGAGCGATCAGGTCTCCCCTCAGCCTCCTCTTCTCCAGGCTGAACACCCCCAGTTCCCTCAGCCGCTCCCCATCAGCCCTGTGCTCCAGACCCTTCTCCAGCTTCCCTGCCCTTCTCTGGACACGCTCCAGCACCCCAATGTCCTTCTTGTATTGAGGGGCCCAAAACTGGACACAGCATTCCAGGTGCGGCCTCGCCAGCGCCGAGCACAGGGGCACAATCGCCTCCCTGCTCCTGCGGGCCACGCTGCTCCTGATAGAAAGCACGCTGCTCAGGAGCTCCGCAGTGCTCTGCTGCTGGCCTGGCCACACGGTCCGTCCCTACTGGGAAACCTGCCCTGGGCCAAGGGCTGTGCAGGCAACGCGGCAGAGGAGTGCTGGAGTCCTGCTGGAAGTCGCCCGTCGGGGAGGGAGGCTGGGGGATGCCGAAGGCGGTGTGGGCACAAGAGAAGTTCAGGGAAGAGCCGGAGCCACCTCTTCAGCTGGAGAAACCTCCAGGCCAAGCTGCGCGGTGGCTGCCCCAGGGCCTTGGCACCCCCCGGCGCACCACGCTCCGCAGGCAGATGCCATCCCCCCGCCTCCATCTTCAGCTCCTCCTATCCTTGCCAGGCCCTTGTACGCTGCCTTTCACGGATGCTCCGGTGCCTCCAGACGGACGGCTGCTCTCTCGCTCCAGGTCCTTCCCGGGATGGGAGAGCCGGGATCAGCTGGCAGAGAGGGGACAGGCAGGCTGAGCTGTCACCCAGAGACACCAACCTTCCCGGCTCCCTGCTGCCCGCAGCCTTGGAGCTCTGCCCCGCTCCTGCTGTGCTGCCTTCGGCAGTTATCCTACTCCTCCAGTTTATCTCACAAAACAGGCAGAAAAGTATTTATGCTCTCTGCTCTGGGTTGCCTTCCTTATTTCATTCTTTACCAACCATTAAAGGCACATTAAAGGGCCCCAGCCAAGCCTCGGTAGACTCGCGGGCTGGAACGTGCACGTTATACATCCAAGACAGAACCAGAAAATGTATCCTTCAGGAGAGGACTCGGTCTGTTTGCCTGGCATTTTTTAATTTCAACTTGAAAGATGGGCTTGAGACTTCAGATTTTGGGGTCTTTTTACATTTTAGGATTTTACGTTTCAGACACGCTTCCTCTTGAAATAGATAAATGGTTTATGAAATAAAATATAACGCACCATAACTTCAGAAATATGAACTAGATACTGTATATGGAATTAATTTTAGGCATAGTTAGTGGCTTGCTTTATACAGAAAAGCTCCATTTTGGCCAATATCAGATGTGGAACTGGGGAACTGCAGAAACGAAGGCAGCTGTACAGTACAGCAGTTGGAGGATGTTTGGCCTTGGGTGCTCATGTCCTCTACATGGCAAATCCCAGGTGAAGCCCGTGTGTATGTCAGGATTGTGTATTGACTGGCACATACTGACTGGAAAGAGTATAGCAGGTACGGGTAACAGAGTGACATCATCTGGATGTAACCTGTGCATTTAATGACGTGTAGGAATGTGGGCTATGTTTCCTTGGAGCCACACTAAAATGTGATTTCACTGGTAGGTCGCTTTTAGAAAACATTCAGCCTAGCTCCTCTTGCGCCTGCCACGGCCCGAGGGAGAGCAGCCACCCTGCCGAGGCGGGTGTCGGGGTGCTGTGCTGGCGGCCGCGGGATGCCAGGCTAAACCGAGCTGCAGCCTGCAGCCCTCGGGGGACCGCATGGTGGGAGCGAAGCGTCCATCTCCGCACCTGCTAGGACTCGACTTCCAATTTGGGTTAAACTTGTCATCAAGACAACGTTGGCTGCAGCTGGGGACACGCTGGCGACCTGGAGCCCTGCAAGGCAGGAGCTTGCATGACTTTTCCCTGGGCGCTGCTGCCCAGCTTGGTGGGAAGCCCCTTGCTCCACCTCGCCTGCTCCATCCCAGCCCCTGCCTGCAGCGCTGCCTGTCTCCAGCCCCTCCAGCAGCAGGCAGGACAAGCTGGAGGCCCCATGCCGCCGGGCAGAGACGCGCAGGGCTCAGCAGTGATGCGTCCCCAAGACGAGCGGGTGCACAGGGATGGATGAACCGCGCCTGAGAAATCACTGCCGGAGAGAGAGATGCTTTTCAGTGCACCCAAATCCTCCCTGGAAGCAAGGGCTGGGTGGCTGCAGTCCTCTAGAGGGTGCTGCGGGCTCAGCGTGCTCACCCACAAAAATGATGGGTGCCCACCTCACCGGGGGCTGCGAGCCCTGAGCCCCGGGGTGCTGGGTCCTGCTGTGCCTGCAGGACCCTACGGCCACAGCTGTGCGGGAGAGGGCGGTGGCGGCTACAGCACGTAACCCCATCACCCTTCTCCACGGTGCCCCGAGTCCCGGGGGAGCCTGGCCTTTCCTCTCTCAAAAGGATGCAACCCCCTCCTGGGGCGCACCCTCGAATTTGGCCTCGCTGGCTGCACCGAGACGGGCTGCTGCGGGGGCTCGCAGGTCAGCGCCTTCCCCTTTCCTCTGAACACGGTCCCGCTGAGCCATTTTCAAATGCAATACGAAGCATACCCTGCCTGTTTGGGCATAAATACATTGCCTGCCTAAAATGTGACTCCCAGAAGGTTGTATTAGCTCTCAAGTAACTGGCTGCAATATATATCTCCACTTTGTTTCCTTGCAGACCATATCTGTATGACATCAATTGTACCGGCTAAGAATGCTTACAAACCTATTTCCTGCTGCAGGATGATCACATTATACACAATTACACACTCTAGGAATTTCTCCTGAGATCCAGCTGGGTACAGGCTGGAGTGGCGGAGGAGCCGGAGCGTGTGCGGAATAATGAATCATTCATTCAAACCTCCGCGCTGCCTTCAAGCTCTTGGGTTGTGCGAGCGTGTGGTGAGCTGCTCTAGCTGCCTATTACCCTAAAAAAAGCCTGAATCATCTAAATCATTCCAAATTTGGTTTCCACTGTGTCTGTATGCTTTCTGTGTCTTGCCGTTTCATTATTATTATTTTTACCGTGTCAGAAAGGTTTATGCAGAATTTATTCAAAATGTCTCAGCAGGAGAAGTCTCCCTGAGCCGAGACGTGCTGTTTCAGAGACTTTCTCAGCAGGAGCACAATCCAGTTGTCCACATCCACAACATTCCCGTCCTCAGAAGAGACTCAGACCGGTACCCGCTTGTCCTGCGTTGCGGGTGGTGATGGCAGCAGCAGCAGCAGCAGCACCGTTATGCATTCTCATCGCAGGACTGTGGTGCACCTTTCCAGGATCCCGGGATGCTAAGGGACCGAAACCCACAGCATTTCCCTGCCCCGAATATCTGGCAGCCTTATATACAGAGCAGATTGGAAACATGGAGATGCTATGTGTCCTCGTGATGGGTAGGGACCTCACATGCAGGGTTTTTTTCTATAAACGAGTAAACCGGTGCTTTTCTTTGACCCACTGTTGGCTCCCTCTAGCAAAACCCTGTGTTGTGGTGTTGTGTGAAGGACACTGCCTCGCGCACCGAGATGGTGAAACCCCCGGTGAGGTGCAGCAGGCAGCAGAGCACGAAGCCCGTCAGGCCATGCTGACCGTCCCTGCGGTGCCGGCACTGCGGTGTGGGGTGTTGCAACACCCCGCGAAAACAATCTGCCACCTTCCTCTTCCTCTTCCTCTTCCTGGCCGAGTCACGCCAGCAGCAGCCCTCCTGCTCTGCACCGCTCACTCCGGCCTGGTGAAGCAGCCCCCTGCATGGCACCATGTCAACAGCTTCCCTGAAATCCAGCTATATTTTATTCACTGTTTCATCATTATCTGCCAGCTCAAAAGGCTGGAGCATATTTGTTAGCTAAAGATTTCCTTTTAGGGAGCTGGCGGCAGATTACCCTGGCTGTTTCTAACGATGTGTAATCTAAGCTGTCACCCACATTTCCAATATTTTACTTCTGGTAAGGCTACAGCAAGGCTGGAATGGAGCCGAGGTGCCGGGGAGCCCTCGTCACGCAGGACGGGATCATCTCCTCAGCCTGGGACCTCACAGATCACATCACCTCCACCCTCAGGTCATCTGAACTTACCTTTCATTTCTTTAACCCTCTCAAGGATCATATTCTATTGCTTTCCTAAGGCTACGACTTTCAGTTGTTAATTTATTTTTAAATAAGAACTGAAGGTCATATAAAGACATATGGTTCCAAGATCTGCAAAAATGCTGAATATAGTGAGAGTTGGGACAAAAATCAAGCAAGCTGTCTCCATCCCCTCCCCGTAGTAACACCCAGACATGCCGCTTGGAAGAACCGACATGCACTCTCCTCTTGTTCATAAATCTGCAAAAAGAAATTAATATGGGATTTACTGGTACCCAGGGTTTTTGCTAGTTTTCTGGTTTCACCACCCAGGTATGTTTAGCAGGTGTCCAGCACCTTGTTCATAAAATTGAAGTGGACATTTTGTAATGCTACACAAGATAATGTCATTTTGACCCTCCATGCTTCTTTCTTTCTGATTAAACAGCTACTGCCGTTCCTGGTTTTACTGTGTTTAATCTGAACTCGGTATTAGGCTGACGCGCTCATTATGTTCCCAAATTGCTTAATCTGCAACGTCAGGACCTGAAACAAAACACAGGCAATACTGCTAAGGGCGAACACTGCTGTTTTGCATGCCTGGAAGAAACTGTTGTCTTACAGGTTTTTTTCATTTTTTTTTAAATGGGCAATTTCAGGTCAGCTGCTTCTCAGCTCTTAGGCTAGCTCAAGTTAGAGACAGAAAAGAAAGGCAAAACAAGGATGAAAGAGGTCCTGCCTGTTTCAGAAGTCCAAGTCCTATTTTCCAAAAGCAACCTGGGCTTTTAGCAGCCTAATTGGCATTGACCAGCAGTCAGACTCGCTCTTAGTGCTCCGTTTTGCAGAGGAAAAGGCTAGCTCCCTTTCAGCAAACAGCCTGTGTCAGCTACGGCACTCGCAAAACTCATGCTTTGCTGTACGTGTCATTTGGTGCTTCTGGGAGCATGATTGCTCATAAAGTGCTAAATCCACCACCTGCCTACACAGAGGATAGTGGATTTTCTGTTAGGATATGTCTAACTTGCTTCTTAAGATATTGTGTAAAGCACTGAAATCTTCTTTAACAACTATATAATCCAGAGAAATTTTGCAGAGAGGTCTCTTGTGGAGCTGTCAGCACCTCCCCTCCGTGCATTTTGGCGAGGTGCTGCAGTACAGAGGGGATTTATCCCTCTGGAGACATCTGCAGCTTGCTGTTGTCTTAAGGCTTGAGGGTTTCACTAATGAGTTTTAGTAATGAGTGTCTTCAGTTAGGGCCTGCCACTGATGACTGGCTGAAATCAGTGCAAGTGCTGCTTGTAGGAGATGAGCTTCAGTATTTAATTCCGTGAGTACTTCTTTCAGACCAACACTCAGCTCCTACCGACATCTCTCCAGATGAATATGTATTTATTCACCCCCATTTGGGATCTGGAGGTGGTGGAGGGGGAGCGGGGCGTGTGGGACCCGGCGCGAGGTGAGGGGCAGGGGAGGGAGGCAGCAGCACAGAAGGGGCTGGCGATGGGGCCAGGGTGGGCAGCACCAGTGGGCTCACTGCATCTACCCACCACGTGCCAAGCGACCTCCAGACGATGCTGCTCAGCAGCGAATCCAGCTCGGTATCTTCAAAATATCTCCACTGCACGTCACTTTGGCTTATCATCCCTGTCCGCCTTGTCTCCCTGCCTCAGCCATGTCTGTGTCCCCTTGTCTACCTCCTGTTGCTGTGACAGCCCAAATCCGTGCCCTTAGCGGTCACTCTGCACATCTTCAGGGCAGACTCAGTCCATTCCCTCCTTCACCAACTCAAGGCGCATGTGCAGATTGTTCCCTGCTCATTTTAATGACGTATTAGTTATTTACGGAAACACCTTGTGACTCTATTTCATGCCGTTACTGGGCTGCAATTTAGCCCAGGTAAGGGAAATTGCATGTTTTCAGCTCTCAGGACTCTTTCTCTTCCAGTTGGTATTTCTTCATCGAGTGCATGGTGGATATGTTATTAAAAGTCAAGTGGCCTGGACAGGATGGCAAGAAATGAATCAGTTTAGGGAGTATCCTCAGTTTCCCTCAAGCTGCCGCTGCACCCTTCTCACCAACCTTTCTTTCGTGCCACGCAGCCAGGGAGCTCTCTCGCTGAGATGTGCAGAACAGAGCCAGAATAGGAGGACATAGGAAGGGGACAGTAGGTGATGTGTGTGGTCCGGTCCTACCATGAGTCCCAGCTCGCCCCCCGTGGCAGCAGGACAGACTTCCCACCCCGGTGGAATTGCAGAGCCCATCTCACAGCCCAGCTGCGCTCGTCCTCTGTCCACCCACATGCCCGCGGCAGAGGGGGACAACAGGACACAACTCAGTACAAGTCGTTTTGGTCAAGTAGGACTTGGAAGTGGACTGAGACACTGGCTCGATTTTACAGCCCCCTTGATGGGCATCAGGGAGGAGGACGCACTGTCAGAACAGGTTTGATCTCATCCAGTAGACACGGGCACAAAAATATCTCCTGCCTTTGCCACTGCCCCAAGCCTTTCAGCTGCTTCCTCAGCAGAAGCTGGTTTAGAAAAGCACCAGTAACAGTGCAGTATACGGACAAACATCATGTTAATACAACAGTTATCAAAGAAGTGGTCCCACCTCCAAACTCAACTCTAAAACGGAAATGCCAATGACGCATATCAAACTTGACGGGACTTTTCAAAATATTTTCTGTGAACAGAGCACTGAGAGAAGCTCCTGGAGAGTTGGTGTCTCAGCTCTCCAGAGCCTTGGACATGGCTGGAGCACCACCTTGACGGGGTCAGACAGTAACGATGGACAAAGAAGTGACTCTCCAGTCGCCGTCATCTGTGGTCTGTCTCTTCCCACTCGTCACTGCATGTTTTCAAGGGATTGATCTTGTAACTATTGGGGGGGGCAAAGCTCTCAGTAACGTCAGCGCAAGCTACAGTACTGCCAGTGCCAGGAGCCACAAACTGATAATCACAAACTTCTGAAACCACGAGATTAATTAAATATATAATGGCACTTTTAAAAGTCTTTCTAATACTCTGGCTGCTTTGAGCCTGTAGGGGCCAGAATTTCAAAGGAATTTTTCCAGTTCATCCTTCCCACTCCAGCACTGGTGCACAGGAGAATTTGGGCTCGGTCACGTCTTTGTCATTTGGGGTCAATCTACCTTTCTTGCCAAGGTTTTTCTGACTGTCCTATTTAGTTCCCAGCCGATGGCTTCCTTGTTGTAACCTACTCGTGAGAGCCCAGACTGCGGGCTCAGCTGTGGGCAGGGTTTCCTCCCCAGCTCCAAGGACTGGCGCACTCTTTTCCGCTCTCTTAACTGAAGATGGAGTCATTCCACTGAACATGCAGCACACCTTCCACAGACATTTTCAAAGCCACCTAGTTTCCTGCCTGGTGTTTTGGTAGTTTCTCAGAAATCACGTGTTAACGCTAAAATCATCAACTTGTTTAAATATAGCCATCTTCTTTTGTTTCATATATGCCTGAGCTGAGCAAATTGTTGACCATGCTTTCCCCATCCTGGATGTCACTTCATTTCCAGGTCTCTGCTGACCGGTGGGATGCTGCACAGCTACGTGCACCCTTCTTCCTTCTTCATGGGTTTGCCTTCTAGTACTGCCTGACACTTGTGTTTCAAGGACTTTTTCCCTGCTGTAATTACTCAGAGTCCTGCTTGTCTGTCTTTGTGGCTTTCTGGAGGTATTTCTTGGTGGCATGGCATAATCTTCACAGCCCTTGAGGGCTTAGCCATCCTTTCGTACTACGTTTGCAGTTGCATTAGTCATCGGGCCAAATGGCAGTGGTGAGGACATGGCCATATTGGCCAGGGCTGTTGTCTGGCTGGCTTTTCACCTTTTTGGAGACTTCTCCATCTGTAGGTGACATTAATGACTTTAGCTAGGATTTGTAGGAGTGAAGGCTGTTCCATATTGCAGGCTGAAAAATGCCTTTTGAGGGTCACAAAGCTGATGTTGAAGGAAGTCTGCTGTTTCTGCAGAGTTTTCTGATATGATCTGTAATCAGAGTATCTAAACTCTACAGGATCTCCTGGGCCTGAAGTCAGCCTGCATCCGCTTCCCTGCCATGCAGCAGCACGCCACAGAAGACCTTCCATACATAAAATCCAAACCCAAGCAGCTCCTTTCTGAGATGGTGAAGTGAGATTTTTGGGTACTCTGATGATGATTTTGTCTTTCAGCAAGTCAGAAAGTCCCATGCCTTTGAAATTCTCCATCCGTTTCATGAGTGCAGCATGTCTTGCCTTCAGTGAACATTTGGGTTAGCTTTTTTAAGCTTTTCCCTGTTATGACAGGACCTAGAAACCCTTTTTTTTTAAAAAAAAAAAAAAAAATTAATCTAATTCCAGGAAGAGTGCTTTCATAGCCTGCCACATCTCTGTGAAGGCATGAGGAAGTAAACACCTCTGAGCAAAGCCTCCACAGAAAGGCAACAGCAGTTGGCTCAAACCCTGTCTTCCTACTCAGGCACCAACACTTTAAGCACTACTCAGACGATTACTTTAAGTTGCTTTAAGTACCTCCAGTTGTTTCCTGACTCGCTTCTGCTTTGGTCATTGAAGATGAGTAGGAAGCCTGAAATATCAGACTTGGAAATTCTGTTCTGTGGTTTAATGGTTTTTTTTGTTTGGGTTTGGTTTTTTTTCATATAAAAGCCTTTTGCCTTTTGCAGGGCAAAATGATAGGTATTCAACATGCTTCCAAACAGGCAGAAGCACAGTGCCTTTGTGGCTCTACCTCCTTTGCAGAACAACACATCTCACAAGCCATGGTGAAGACACCGATAGTTAAAAACAAATGAAAATCTGGGAAAATATATATGCCAAGGAGGTTTTGGACCTGGATTGCCTCCAATCTCACAGGTCTCTGAACACCCGGTATGTTTGGCCACCACCGAAGCCCTGTGGGAGCTTTGTTGTCAGCACCTTTCCTAACTGCCATGCGCAGTTCCAGTTTTGTAACCCCTTTCCCGAGGAGAGATGTCGAACCCTACCCACGCCTCAGGACAGACTATCATTTAAAAAAAAACCAAAAACCAGCCTCACTGTTCCTGAAATGTGTCTTAATTAACTCTCAGCAATTTGCATTTGACAAAAGATAGAGCCAGTTTCTCTTGTTCTACTGATCTATGCCTAATGCCAGATGGGGGTGGCTTTGGGTCAGGTGTTTCCCAGGCCTGCGGCTGCCTTCAGTCTGCAAGACAAGCCGAGAAAGAAGAGGGAAAGAGAAAGTCTAAATACTGCTTGTCTTAGGGTAGCTCAGCTCCAGACTGATCAGCATAAAAAACACATTGGGATGCTAAATAATTTTGATAAAAGGCACTTGAAAAATGGAGCAGATGTTCTGGCCCGTGGACAGGGTTGTAAAGCAGGTATTTATGGGCAGAGGTCCCCGGAGGACTTCCCTGCTGTGGCAGGTGGGCTCTGGAGAAGGTCTCTGATCCAGCAGCTCCCACGTTCTGGACCTTACATGTGCTGATGTTATCCTTGAGATCTCGGCAAAGAAAGGAGAAATTAGTATTCCTCTGTGGGAGTGTGGGAACACGGTTTGCTGGGGGCAAGGCTGCATTAGGTTTTCTGCAAGCAGTGCAAAAATGTGATTTTGATTGGTTTCTAAACAGGCACAATTGGCACATTTTAAATGACTATAAAAGACTTGACACCCTCCTGAAGAGCAGGGCTGCCCTTCGACGATTTTTTTTTTTTTTTCCTGCACAGAAGAGGCACAAAGGAAAGAGGTTAATTGACAAAACAAAGCCCTACATTGCTCGCGTGGCATGTTCCCAAATAGTGACACGGAAATCTATTGCCCAAATCAACAACGCGTGAGGCCTCCGATGCTGTAGCCAGGCTGATTGGAGACCGACAAAGACATCAATGCCTGCTTGCACCTGCTGGGGAGGCACACGCGTTATTACGTACGCTTCTGCTTTACCTAAAAATTGCAACTTTGCATTTACATTTTAGTATTCTAGTAAATAATACAGGAGCGCTTCAAAGGGCGCAGGCGCTCGCTACCCTGGAAAAGCCTCCTTTAACTCACGCAAGGCAGCTAGCCAGTCTGATCGCCATAAACCTGGGAAGGGCACAGCAAGCGGTCCTGCTTCTTTTTGCACCTTGCTGGCCTTGCTGGGGGAGCGCTTCTAGGCTGTTGTCCCCTTGGTGACTCTTAGAATCATAGAATCATAGAATCATAGAATCATAGAATCATCTAGGTTGGAAAAGACCTTTAAGATCATCCAGTCCAACCATTAACCTACACTACCAAGCCCACTCTAGACTAATCAAGGGTAGACCAGACTAAACCATGTCCCCAAGTGCCACATCTACCCGTTTTTTAAACGCCTCCAGGGATGGTGACTCCACCACCTCTCTGGGCAGCCTGTTCCAATGCCTGACCACCCTTTCCGTAAAGAAATTTTTCCTAATTTCCAGTCTAAACCTCCCCTGGCGCAGCTTAAGCCCATTTCCTCTTGTCCTATCGCTAGCTACTTGGGAGAAGAGACCAACACCCACCTCACTACAACCTCCTTTCAGGGAGTTGTAGAGAGCGATAAGGTCTCCCCTCAGCCTCCTCTTCTCCAGGCTAAACAATCCCAGTTCTCTCAGCCGCTCCTCATAAGACTTGTTCTCCAGACCCTTCACCAGCTTCGTTGCCCGCCTCTGAACACGCTCCAGCACCTCAATGTCTTTCTTGTAGTGAGGGGCCCAAAACTGGACACAGTATTCCAGGTGCGGCCTCACCAGCGCCGAGTACAGGGGGACAATCACCTCCCTGCTCCTGCTGGCCACAGCATTCCTGATACAAGACTCTTGGTGACTTTGGCCCATGGTGGCAGCCCTCGAGAAGGCCAATGCAGCTGCAGTGGAAGGGGCATAAAGGAAACACAGTGCTGGCCCTCGGTGCCAAATATTTTGGGGAAGAACAGCAGCGTGGAAGGGTGCTGTGGGTGAGTTAAGCTCCTGGAAGTGTACGATCCACCGTCTCTTTCTCTGCAGTGCCCCAGGACTTTGCTATTTAAATGCACCGGGCTGTTCCCTGGGTATGAATCTGTGGAGGTAGGGTTTTTTTTTTTTTTTCAAAGAGCCCTTGCTGATTTTCCATTTACTCTCCCATTGCAGTGATTACAGGGTTTTGTAGTTGAACAATGCTGAAGTGAGGGAGCGATTAACTATTTACAGGGGATTTTTTTTCTTTATATAGCTATAGGAAAAATCCTGGCAGCAGGGTTCACACACATAGCCCTGCTCAGCTCCAAGGATGCAATGGAAAAACACTTCTCTCCCTCGAGAGGAGCCTGTATCAGCAGAAGGACGAGCAATCAGTAAGTGCTAATGAATCAGTTAAAGCGCATTTGAGAAGATCAATAGATGCAGGTTAGGACACATGTAGCCATGCATTTCTGAGGGTCTTTTAACACAGCTGCACGTTATCATGTTAGCTTCAGACCCAGTTGTTATGCCTTTAACAGAGTATTAGTTTTTCAGCATCCTCTATTCAGTTTGGGCAGAGTCCTTTAACTACTGCATTACACGGGCAAACACTGGGATAAACCAGCCTGGATGTAGGGAACCAGAAAAATTACACTGACGCCAGCCATGGGGCCGAATGGTCACAGAATTACTGGGAACAAGTGACCCCCATGTGCTGGCGGAATAAATCACGCGACAGGGCCCCAAAATAGGGTCCAAACGTGTTTTCTTATTCGCTTCATTCCTTTTCTCGCTAATCTTTTGGAGAATGATCCAAAGCCCGAAGCACCTGAAGCACTTGCTAATCAGACAAGGCCTTATGTGTCATTTAGATTTACTCATTCTACATATACGCCCTCATGATATAATTAACAGTGGTGGCACTGTTAGATAATTAAATTTAGTTTTACGCAGGGGTCAAATGACCGGGATAGTTTATATGTGAGCCGATGCCCTTCAATGAATACATCAAAAATACTGACCCTGACATTAGCCCCCCGCCGCCAACAGCTGAGCTTCGGATCATTAAGGTGCTCGCTGCTCAGCAGGGCTGACCAAGGCTGGGGACTGCCACTCTGTAGGAAAAAAAATGACATTTTCACATTTCTCCACCTTCCGAATGGGGATGAAATAGCAAAAAAATGACGACTTGCCACAAAACGGTCCCAGCTTCTGCAACAGTAGAAATGCCAGGTATGGAGCTGATGGGAGATGCAGGGAGCTGAGCTAGGAGGGGTTGTGCTCTTCTTCCATGGCTCTTGCTTCGTGAAGGATGGGACGTGGCAGCTTAACGCCTTCGTTCAGCTGGGCAGCGCCCTGCCCGTGCTGCGGCTCTCATAGAGCCACGCCAGCGCTGCGGTGCAGCCGGGCTGGCTGGGGCACAGGGCACCGTGTGGCGAGAGGGACCACGGTGAGACGCAACGGGGTCCAGCCGCCATTCCCGGGGGGGCCCCGCCATCTGGAAACACAATTTCACGCTGAACTGCCTCATGGCAAAATATTTTGGGCCAGTTCAACTAGTGCTCTGTTTCAGGTCATAGTGACTACTCCAACTGCAAGATTTTGTTCAGACGCTGCTGGCAGAAAAACAGTATACAGAGAGACACAGCTATCCACCTCCTTGTAAAAAAAAAAAAAAAAAAGGTAACATCTTGGAAACATCATTTGCTACACAAAAAGCTTCCTGCAGAAAATGACTGCCTAGCTCTGGCTGTGGATGCCCTCCTGCAGCCTGGCCGGGCACTGGTACGGGCTGCACAGCAGCCCCAGCATCTCGGGCGGTCGCTGCGCACCTTGCCTCCCTGCCGAGACCGCTCCTCTCCCCCGAGCAGCCTGGAAATGACAGCCCTCGTGGGGATTCTCCTTTCACCTCCCGCTATCACTTCATGCATTTCTTATGTCAGTGATAACAGAAGGCTCCTCTACCTTTTTCCCATCTTGATAGACAGCGGATAGATTGTAATTAAATCACAGTTTGGCTTGGGACTTTGCGTCACGCTGAGGAGCAGGGCAATCCGTCTATTTGCAGGATTGGGCATATATTATTGATTTTTTTAAAATCCTTATGTGTTTCATGGATAAACCTGTGTATTCTTGAATGGAAAGCACATTAGAGCAAGCCAGTGTCCTCTCTCATCCTGTTTGTTCTTCCCTTCTCTCCCCGAGAACAATGAAGCAGGAGGAAGTCTCGCATTGGTTTGTTACTAGTTTCCAGGCAGTTTTGCTTCCAGCTTCACAGCTAGGAGCAAAACATTGCAATACCTAGGTTCGAACAGGCGCAGACAACATCTGGTTTAAAAAAAACACCCCAGCACCGCTAAAGATTCAGGAGGGTACTCAGAGGCAATGAGACGGTCCCTGGTGTTTATTTGGATCAAATTTTGAGGACTGACGACTACGCGAGATACTGAGGAGTGATGATTTGTGGCTTGCAAAAAGGGGATAAATCCCGGCAGGCTGCCGTCGCCGCGGGCGCTGTGCAGCCCTGCACGCCTCACCCACGGCAGGCGACTTCCGCTACCTGCCACTTAGGCAGTTCATTACAAAAAGGGGAAAAAAAAAAAAAAAATCACATTCTGCTGTGCCCTCGCAGCCCTGCAAGCCGAAACACCGGCGCTGCCGCTCACCATCCCCAGCCCCTCTCAGCCCTGCTGCGATCAGGACTAGTAACGCTAATAAGGCATCGATGCAGTCCCTCCGCTGCAGGCTATCCAGCGAGCAGAGGGCGGAGGCACCGGCAGCCCCGACTTCTGCAACCACCTCGCTGGATGCTGTCGCTCCTGGGGAGGTTTCGGCAGCTCCTTCTGGCCTTTCGTCCGTCCGTCCTTCCCAGCCCACCCCGGAGAGGCTGCACCTCCGGCACCAGCTGCAGCACGCAGCCTCCCCACGACCGCACGATTGTTTGTAATACAATTTCTTTCTTTTTTTTTTGAAGCACATCTCCAACCAGAAAGCGTAAGAAAACCCCATCCGCCTGCCAATTGACTCATGTGTAGGGTTTCCGCTTCCCAGATCTGCATATTGTAAGCTCCTGACACAAGTTGTTGTAAGTGCAGCTTCCATACGGTTCTCTCAAAGGCAACAGATTTTTCTATACATATATATTTATATATGGCACCTGGTTTGGTAGAAACCACATCCAAAAAAGGGAAATAAGGAAAACAGTAATAAGCGGAATCTACCTAGCTATTGCTGGCTTTGGAGGGGTTTTGGCCAATTCCGAAGACAGCATACATCTCTTACTCTTACTCAGGAATGGTGTAGGAGTCGGTAGGGCTAGGACGGCTCCCGAAAGCAGCGGGAACAGGTCACAAAGCCCGATCTGACACCTGGATCCGGCTGGACAAGGGCTGGATGCTCCACCTGAGCATCCCGAGGCGCGGTAAAGCAGACGGCTGGCCGCTCCTTTGGCACCATGCAAGACCGGGCCCTAGTGCTTCCCAGCGCTCCAGCCCCGCAGAATTTTGGGTTCAGCAACCTGAAATTTGGCAACTTTTGCCACCGGGCTTGACAAGCGCAACTGCTCTGGTCGGGGGGGTAGGGATGTGGGCAGCCTGGATTTTCTCCCCCCCACACTCTTTGCCAGGGGGTACACCGAGCCGGGTGGCGGGGCTGCGCGGTGCGGGGCTGCGCGGTGCGGGGCTGCAGGGCAGCGTGGTGCGGGGCTGCGTGGTGCGGGGCAGCGGGGCTGCCGGGGCTGCGTGGTGCGGGGCAGCGGGGCTCCAGGGCTGCGGGGCTGCGCGGTGCGGGGCTGCAGGGCAGCGCGGTGCGGGGCTGCGGGGGCAGCACGGTGTGGGGCTGCAGGGCAGCGCGGTGCGGGGCTGCGGGGCAGCACGGTGCGGGGCTGCACGGTGCGGGGCTGCGCGGTGCGGGGCTGCAGGGCAGTGTGGTGCGGGGCTGCGCGGTGCGGGGCAGCGGGGCTGCCGGGGCTGCGTGGTGCGGGGCAGCGGGGCTCCAGGGCTGCGGGGCTGCGCGGTGCGGGGCAGCGGGGCTCCAGGGCTGCGGGGGCTGCGCGGTGCGGGGCTGCAGGGCAGCGCGGTGCGGGGCTGCGGGGCAGCACGGTGTGGGGCTGCAGGGCAGCGCGGTGCGGGGCTGCGGGGCAGCACGGTGCGGGGCTGCGCGGTGCGGGGCTGCGCGGTGCGGGGCTGCAGGGCAGTGTGGTGCGGGGGCTGCGCGGTGCGGGGCAGCGGGGCTGCCGGGGCTGCGTGGTGCGGGGCAGCGGGGCTCCAGGGCTGCGGGGCTGCAGGGCAGCGCGGTGCAGGGCTGCGGGGCAGCACGGTGCGGGGCTGTGCTGTGCGGGGCAGCGGAGCTGCGCGGTGCGGGACTGCAGGGTGCGGGGCAGCGGGGGCTGCGCGGTGCGGGGCTGCGCGGTGCGGGGCTGCGCGGTGCGGGGCTGCGGGGGCTGCGCAGTGTGGGGCTGCCGGGGCTGCGCGGTGCGGGGCTGCGGGGCTGCGCGGTGCGGGGCTGCGCGGTGCGGGGGTGCGGGGCAGCGCGGTGCGGGGCTGCGCGGTGCGGGGGTGCGGGGCAGCGCGGTGCGGGGCTGCAGGGCAGCGCGGTGCGGGGCTGCGGGGGCTGCGCGGTGCGGGGCTGCGGGGCAGCGCGGTGCGGGGCTGCGGGGCAGCACGGTGCGGGGCTGCGCGGTGCGGGGCTGCGCGGTGCGGGGCTGCAGGGCAGTGTGGTGCGGGGCTGCGCGGTGCGGGGCAGCGGGGCTGCCGGGGCTGCGTGGTGCGGGGCAGCGTGGCTCCAGGGCTGCGCGGTGCGGGGCTGCGGGGCAGCACGGTGCGGGGCTGTGCTGTGCGGGGCAGCGGGGCTGCGCGGTGCGGGACTGCAGGGTGCGGGGCAGCGGAGCTGCGCGGTGCGGGGCTGCGCAGTGCGGGGCTGCAGGGCAGCGCGGTGCGGGGGTGCGGGGCAGCGCGGTGCGGGGCAGCGCGGTGCGGGGCTGCGGGGCTGCGCGGTGCGGGGGTGCGGGGCAGCGCGGTGCGGGGCTGCGCGGTGCGGGGCTGCGGGGCTGCGCGGTGCGGGGGTGCGGGCCCGCAGGACGCTGCGGGCAGGCGGCCTCCGCGGTGCGCAAAGGAGCGGGGGCCGGAGCGGCGCGTCCCTCCGCAGGGCCCCGCCGCAGCGAGCGAGCGGCGCACGCCGCCCAGCCCCGGTCTGTCTGTCTGTCGGTCTGTCTGTCTGTCGGTCTGTCGGTCGGCGAGCGCCCCCCCCGCCGGCCCCCGCCGGGAGGGCCCCGCCCGCCCCCTGCCCGCCCCCGCCCCTGCCGGCGGGGCCCGCGCCGCCCCCGCCCCGCGCCGTGACGGACAGCTCCGGCGGCGCGCTGGGCCGGGAGGCGGCGGGGGGAGGCGGCGATGCGATGCGGCGCCGCCGCCGCCATCCCGGCGCAGCCCGCGGCGTGCCCTGCCTGCCGGCAGCCCGCGGCCGCCCCTAGCCGCGCTGCGGGCCCAGGGGCAGGGGCGGCGGCGGCGGCGGCGGCTTCCTCCTCCTCCTCCTCCTCCTCCTCCTCCTCCTCCTCCTCCTCCTGCCCGGCGCCCCGCATGAGGGGAGGCGGTGAATAGCGCCGGCCGCCACTGCCCGCTCGCTGGCGGCGGGGCCGCCTGGCCGGCGGCGGAAACATGGCGAGCGACTCCCCGGCGCGGAGCCTGGACGAGATCGACCTCTCGGCGCTGCGGGTGAGGCGCGGCGCGGGTCGGGGCCCGGCGGGGGGACGCGGGAGCAGCACCCCCCCCCCCCCCCCATCCATCCATCCATCCATCCTCCATCCGTGCATCCGCGGTGCGGGGGGGCGCGGGGGCTGCGCGTGTGCATGCGGCTGTGTGTATGTATGTGCAAATGCCGGCTGTACGTGTGTATGTATGTGCAAATGCCGGCTGTACGTGTGTATGTGCAAATGCCGGCTGTATGTACGTATGTGTGTGTAAATGCCGGGCTGCGGGCGCGTTGCGTGTGCGTGTGCATGCAGGCAGCCCGTGTGTACGCATGTGTGTACGCGTGGATCTGTACATGCGTGCCCGCCCGCACAGACCCGCACGCATGCACGGGCAGGTGCGGGTGTGCGCGCCTGTGCCCGCCGCCGGCTGCTGCGGGGCTGCGGCTGCTCGGCCCCTCCGCGGCCGGGGGGGCACCCCGGAGCCCCCCGTTTGGGGCGGCGGGGCTGGGCAGCGCCCGCGCTGCCGCCGTGCAACACGCGTGGAGCCGGGCAGCGGCGGGGTGCGGGGCTGCGCCCCACGCCCAGCTCCTCCCCGCCGGCGCGGAGCCCGCAGCCTTGCCAGCCGCCTCCCGCCGTGCCCCTGCGCTCCGTCTCCTCCGCACCCCCCCCCCCCCCCCCCCCGAAAACGGAGCTCGTCGTGTACCCTTGAAATGTCGGGCTCGTCAAACGTGTCAGCCTCTGCGTGGGCTGTGCCTGGGGTGTGTGTCCGCCCCCCCCCCGGTCTATTTTTCCTGTAACTTTCTTCCTTTTCCCCCTTTCTTCTTCATCCCTTTGGTGGTAACAACATCCAGTGGGTGCGGAGCGCGGGGAGTCCTTTAGAGAAGCAGCGTTTATTCGGGAGGCAGCGGCGAGGCTGCTTCTCTCAACCTGCTGGCACGGAGAAATAAATAAAATTCGGCGGAACGCGCTGAAGACTTGCACAAGTGTGCTTTTAGACATACTATTTGCTTCAGTGCAAAAAAACCAAAAAAGTCTGTCTTTATTCACTTGCCCTACTTTCTTCCTGGTGAGTTTCTGGTTGATTGATAGTGTAAATGATTGCTCAGCAATACACGGCGTAGATGAGATTGGAGCGGGGGGACCATCCAGCTTAAAACCAGACCTGGAGCTCTTGTTTCCCCTCTTAGGTGGAGGGTGCCTTGGGGGAGAGGTTGCTGAAGCTGGTGGAGTTAATCCAGGAAAGCAGTGTCGTTTTGGGGGGGGAGGGAAGGGGGCCCTCTCCTTCTCCCCCACCCCCTGAAAATCAGATTTTTTTTTTTTTTTTCTTTTTTTAGACATCTGCATTAGGAGGTTTATTTGAACTAGGGCAGCATTTCTTTTTAAAACCATATCCACACATGCTTAGGGTTTTGTTTTTTTTTTTTTTTTTCTCCTGTGTCTGTGGCTTTTTAATAGCAATGTGCACCAGTTACAGTCAGGGTTTTGTTTTTGCTTTAGGAGGAAATGTATATTCCCTTCCTCCCTCCCCCTGAGACCCACCGGCAGCGCCTGGTCTGCGAGCAGAGCCGTGCTGGCCTTTCAGGGTAACTGGAGACAGGGGGACCTGAAACCCCGACCGATGGTGGGGTGGGAGCGCCCAGCCGTGCCCCCCTGCCCAGCCGTGCCCCCCTGCCCAGCCGTGCCCCCCTGCCCAGCCGTGCCCCCCTTCCCCGTGGCGGCTGCTCCGGCGGGACCCCGGGGACTGCGGCGGGGCTGCCCGCTGCTCCTGCCACTGGGGCCTCTGCCCCCTGCTATGGCGCTTTCCTGTAAATGATGCCTCGGTTTGTAAGTGAGACGAGAATAGGCGCTTAATTTGCCAAGGAATAGATCTTCTTCTAAACTGAGCTCTTTTAGCACTTAGAATAATTGTTAAAGGTCATAAATTCAGTAGATAGGGCAAGAAGCGTGAATCATTCCACGGGGTCTGAATCAGAAATCAATAGTAAATTTGCTGCCTGAGCACAAAACGTGGCAGGGAGGAGTAATTCCCCAAGCCTCGCAAAATTTCATTTATGAGAAAAGAAGTGTCACATTGCTGCGGGTTTGTAGATGAGCCTGGATGGAGGAGCCATTGCTCCTGTGCCTACGTGTTTGAAGGGGTGAGGGACGGCTGTGTGAAACGCTGGGAGCAGGTAGTGACTCAAAATCTGGCAGAAGGGATGATTTGTTCCCAGCAGCGGGGAAAGGAAACGCTTGGGCCGCTTATCTCCAAGTTTGAGTCACCAAAATGTTCCAGGAGGCTGGGTTTTATGAACAACAAGCACATGCGTATATAAAAGGTGGACCTTTGACTGCCGGTTCGCCCCGTCCTTTGCTTTGGCTCCCCTACTTCTGTCGCAAGGGAGGAAGGTGGATTTGCAGGAGGAGAGCGTGCTGCTGGGGGCTGAGCGCGGCTTGGCGCCAGCAGCACCCTGCGCACCGTCGTTCATTTCAGCTTGCCTCTGCCCGCTAGCTTGCGGGGTAGGGTTTGTAGAGCTGGGCTGAAAGGTACCATAGGAGGTCGCGGGCGCGTCTGGTTTTTACCACGCTAGAGTTTACCTTGGCCGTGCGGTCGAGCTCCACCGCAGCAGCGCATCTGCCTGCCGTGCTGGCGGCTGGGCCAGGAACAAAGCACTGAATTCTGATTAAAATGCACGGCCTGGTGCATCCAGTAAGCACACTTTAGGCTCGCTCCTGCCTTCTTTGCGACATGTTTCTATCCATCATTGTGCACCGTGCTCATTGCCATGGTACCCAAGCGTCCCGGTGTCGGTGCAGAGGGCTGAGCGTGTAAGGAAGGGCAGGGTGAAGCCTTCGACATCAGGAGGATTCTTAAAATAGAGATCTTCCGGTGGTGGTGCTGGTAATGAGTATTGTTAATGTTGCAGAAATCTGTAATTTAAAATGATGAGGCCATTGAACAGGTAGTGCTGCATATTATACTGACAAGGGGATAAGATAAACTACATTATAATGGTCTTTTGTATGGGCTGGGAGATATTTTTGCTAGTCCACTCAGCATGTTTAATAGCCGAATGACCTGGCAGTGCTATTAGCAGAATAATGATTAACACAGGGATTCACGCAGGCTGTTGACAGGCGTGTTTGAGAAGCAGATTTTTGCAGTAAAAGGAGAATGAGTGTGAGGAGGGATGCAGCGGGCCATGCTCTCTGGTGGTAAATGCACAGCTGATCCCAATAGTAGAGCAAGCAGAAAGGTGGGGCTGGGTTTTGGGTTTTTTTTTTTCCACCTTTTTTTTTTTTTTTTTTTTTTGTCTCGGCGAATGCAAGAGCCTGTCATCTTTTGCTGAAGGCAGTGGCCTTGATCCTTCTAAAATATTCAGGTCAATAGCTTTTTCCTCTGCTGCACCCGTCTGCAGGGATGGGCCTCCGGCTGGTGTGCCGGCGGTGGCCGTGGGCTCTTCTGCAGTGGCTGCCACAGCTGGATGCATTTGGGATGCTTTGCATGGTGTGTGGGAGGTGGTAAGAGCTCTCTGGGAGGAAAGCCTTCTTCAGGGAGCTGACAACCCCCAGGGTGGGATGGGTTTGGGGCAAGCAAACCCCCCCTGCCCACAGCTGCTCCTTGTCCGCTTGGCCAGGGGCTTGCTCTGGGCTTGGGTCCCAGCTGAAGGCTGGGGGCTTGAAGGGCTCACCTGGGTTGTACGGCCTGGCCAAGGGTTTCCTGCAAGCCTGGGAATTTGAAAAGAGCCCTTTTGGGGAAGGAGTAACTGTTTTCTTCGTGTACCTGGATGTTGCTTTTGTTTTGAACTCATTAACAAAACCTAAGCTTTTGTTATTTACTTTTGGAAAGTGCTGACCGTGCACTCTCTGGAAACTGGATCCTAAAATCGTTAGTTGTTTTGGAAACGCCTGGCCTTTAATGCTCAGGCTTTGGAGAGGAGACAGCGCAGAATTAAGGAGCCGGTGGGTATTAGCTGTTGCTGGGAAGAATTGGATGAAACCCAAAAATGTCACTGCTCTTCCTTTAGCGTTGCTTTGTATAGAAATGAAGTTTCAGTGGCCATTTGTTTGCATTAGTTGATCGTTGTCAATGAAGATAAAAGCTCTCATTTTAAAAAAAAAAAAAAAAAGCAAAACCCAAACAAATACACTGGCATTGTCCTGTTTCCAGAACTTCATCAGTTTATGGCATATTTCAACGTCATTAAAGATTTAGGAGAAGTTCTAATGGGGGATAAGCGCTGCAAGCCACCACTCAGGAGCATTATCCTGGCAGCATTATGTTAGGTTTCTTCTTCCAGCACCTTTTAAAAAACTCTGTAGCTCAACAGAGTTCGGGCAGCTTTTGCAAAGGTCACCTTCTTCCTAAATAGAAAGAGGAACTAATTTCACTAGAGATGACTTCTGGAGATAAAAAAAGACATGAAAAGCTTATTTATTTGTGCTGTGTTTTACATAATATGCTACCATGCAAAATTTGGGACGTCTCTTCAACAAATGTATATATAGCCACAATTCCTGCGGATGGACGCTCTTGGGGGTCTTCCATCGGGGACTTCATCTGTCCTCTGCTAGGGTGAGTCAGTGCATGTGTAAGCTTGTGGACCATGACTGTGCCCCTGTACTTCGTATATTTTTGAACCTTTTTTTTTATCTAACCATAAAACCTTGGCAGCACAGTACTGGTCTCTGAATCATCCCAAAGGGATGAGAATGTCCAGCTCTAAGCCTTTTTTCTCCATCTCGATTCCATTCCTTGACCCAGGAGTGCTGATAGTGGTGCAAACGCTTATCTTCTATGCATGCATGTTCTTGTGTGTGTGCTCATGAAAAGTTACAACAGAAACAAGGCTGTCTTCTGTCTAATCCTTCTGTGTGGTTGATTTTTTTTTTTTTTTTCTCCTTTTTTCACCTTTTGGAGTTGTGCAGCCCAGATGCTGCTGCTCTACAGTTCTCCGTGTTTCCTTCAGCACTGGCGCTGTGGTTACTCTTCCTCATCTGTGGAGTTCTTCCACAAGACGTTTGTGGTATTTTTAAAGGCATGGAGGGTCTCTCTGTTCTCAGTAGTGTTCCTGTGCTGGTCAGCTATAAGAATTACTGAATTTGTAGCAAAACATGTGCTTGAGCAGGTTGACGTTTGAGCACGAGCATTTTGCTGAATTGAGGTTTGAAGTGATGAAGAGGTAGGTATTTGGCTGGTGTGTGTATTTAAAATAAAGTCTCTGATTTTTAATGCGTGCAAGAAGTAGTTAGAGGAGGCTTTTATCCTTGCCTGCGTGAAGGTAGTTTTTGTCTGCCAGGCTCCAGTAAATGTGGTGGCACAGTTTGTGTGGGGTGGGGGGGGGGAAACGGTTTCCATTTGATCTGCATTTAAATCTCCAGAAATGAATCATCTGGCCAAAGACGAGGTGCCCTTGGAAGTCATCGTTCCCGTGGGGCCAGGTCACACGAAAGCTGCTGTCACCTCCTGGGCTTGGGCTCCGAGCTGCTCTCTGTGAACCCCTGCCTGGCTCCTTCTAGTGCACCCCCAGTCACTTTGCAGGGGTAATTACAGGCGCCAGCGGGAGTTCTCTGCCTCCGACCTGCAGACCAAGGACGGAGTATTGATCCCTGTCTCATTTCTTCATGCCTCAAATATAAATGGGGAGAATCCCGTTAGATTTCCCATCCTTCCCCCCGTAAAAAGCTACCGACAGGCAGAAGGGTGCACGCGGTGGAGGACCAGCGTTGGTAAAAGCTGTTGTGTCTTGGGGTGGGGGGGATGGCGTTGAGGGTTCAGGACCTGCCTCCTGCGGGCAGCTTCTCGCCCAGGGGTGCCCGGGGAGGGTACATGCCATCTCCCCTCTTGCTGCCAGCTGCAGAGGAGACCAGGAGCGTTGCGGGGTGAAGCGCAGAGCCCCGGCGGAGCTTTGGCTGAGCCTTCCTCCCCGCTGGCGGCCGTTCCGGCCCCGGCTGCTCTGCAGGTACCCCGCTCGCCCGCGGGAAGCGTAGAGCCTCCATCACATGAGGTTTCTGTTTGCTGATGCTCGGGCATCTTTTTTGTTACCTTTCACGCAGTCGTTAAAGCAGGCTGCGGGTCGAAAACCACTAGCCTAAGCCATCGATAGTTCCGTTAAATGAGGGGTTGTATTTCCCACTTACAAAACCAGTAGCTTTGATTTCCTTCCTCCTCCTGTCCCCTTTTGTCACTTTGAACCGTGGCTGCACGTTGAAACCGACGGGCTGTCTGCTCTGGGCTCAGGAAAACAATTTCTGTAAGCGAGATCTGGTGTTCTCCATGTAAATCGCTTAGGATTTCTGAAGGAGGATGGTCTAACGAACACGGTCCTTGGGGAATGGAGACTCCCCCTCTCTCCGCGTTCCCCCGCCCCGGTGGTTTCAGGGTGAGCCCTGCGAGGGGCCGAGCATCCCCTTCCCGCAGAGGGATGAGGGTGCTCAGCACGTAGGGCCCAGCCCTGGGGTGCTCCTGCGATGGCTTGTCAGTGAAAGGAGAGGAAAAGCCACCAAGGTTGGAAAACACTGATAAGGTGGTTCGTTGGAACTCGGTTATATCTCTCTGCACGCCTGACTTTATTTTGTAATGGAAAATCAGAAAACCTTCCTCCCCTTTGATCGAGAATGTTGCTTTTCCACGTTAACTTTCTGCGCTGCTTGCCAGAAGTTCAAGGTTGTGTGCTGGTAGTAAATGATGGATGATTGTAATGAGGTGGGCAGCGCTGGAACATCCGGATGCGTCTTGCGTAGCTGAGAACGGACATTTCCTCCTTCCACGCTAGGTGAGCAAACTGCGCGTACTGCCCCGTGCTCAGCTGCCGAGTTACCCCGGGAGCAGCAGAAGGCCTGCACTTTGCTCTGCTGCAGATAACTAGCTCTCCTCTTGTACAGAAACCCTATTAGATATTAATGGCTCCATGCAAACGCCACCCTCTTGGCAGTAAGCGAGACCCGAGCGGCTCACACGGTCCCATCCTTCCTACATGCATGCTCAGGCTGCAAGCAGCCATGGCCTCTGGCAAGTGCAGCAGCTGCCTGGTCTGTGCAGCGGGCTGTGAACAGTGAGTTGCTCTTCTGAGTAAAGCTTTAGCAGTCCGAGTTTAACATCCTCTTGGTTTTAAGCGCTGTCGCTGCAGCGAGGGTGGGTGGATGTGTTTCTGTTCACGTGAGTGCACGTGTGGTTTCCAGCTTCAGAGTACGTGAAACCTTTTGTTACAGTTTTTGCTTGCTTCCTCCAGCAATGGTATTTCACAGTGCAAAATGAAATAAATTGTTTAGCTCTCCCGAAAGCAACACTTTGGAGAGCCAAGGATGTTGCATAGGATGTGTATTCCTTGATAAACTAACAAAGAATCAAAAATTTAATTTAGGTGGCTGACACTCCCCCCCCCCCCCCCCGACCCCAGCCTTCTAAAAATTCTTTGCTCTTAATTTTGAAACTCAACAGGAAAAAGCCTATTGCCAGCTGAGTCATGTGTTTGGTGCATGGCAGAAGTGACTGTTTGGGACCATGCCCTTAATCTGCTGGATGGAGAGTTTAGGATGCACTGGAGGCGGTAGAGCCTTTGCCGAGGAAGAGATCGCACAGCTTGAATCTAATAAAATGTGTCTAATAACTGCTGTAGCATGCTACAGAAATACCAGAGATCAAAGCTTTGGAGGCATTTATTTTCATAATTTGTGGGTCAGATCCTTGCAGGACTAATTGGGTGCTGTTTGATGTCCGGGCAACAATAGAAATCTCCCAGTAAATCAGAATATATTTGCCTCTTCCTTTCTCTTTCGTACACAAGCATAAAAGCTTGGTATGATTCTGAGATAAACTGGCAAAAGCGAAGGTACAGATCTCCTCCCTACCTCACTGCCATCTTTTGTAGCTGCATTAGCACTGTGGGCCATATAGCTGATACAGTGACCAGAACGATTGCATTTACCCAGTAGCTGGTGGTCCTTCTAATGTTGGTGCTCCAAGCCTGCTGGTTGTTGCCTACCGTGCTTCTGCTCCCCAAAGCACGAACCGAGATGAAACCAGAGAACGAGCTTTGACGGTGCAGTTCGTAGGATCTCTTCCAGTTGTGGCTTTTTGACGGTGCAGTTCGTAGGATCTCTTCCAGTTGTGGCTTGCCGGTCGTGATACCCAGGTGGTAGCTCAGCTCTGCAGGTGGTCACCCCCAAAACACAGCAAGTCAGGAATGCTGTGTGCTTTGTGCGGGCACTTAAAAAGTTCTTTTATATATTTTTTTAATATATCTCTATAAAAAAGTTATATATAGAAATATGTATAAAAATAAGTGTGGAGCTAAGTGTTGCCTCTTGAGTGGAGTAGGACAGCACGGTGGGCTGCTGTGCCTATGAATGGCACAGCCTGTGTCCCTGTACCTGGAACCTGGCTGGAAAGGAAGGGGTGCTGCCCTTAAACTTGTGGGTTTTGTGTTGTATCCCCCCACTGAACACTCACAGTAGGTGTTTGTGGGGGGCTGCTTTCATGTGTCTGCAGATGCCACCGTTTTGGGAGGAAAGATGGGTGTGCAAGGAAACTGTTCCTGGACCAAAACCAGAGGCAAAGGCAACAAAATTAAAAGGGCTTTAAATGCATTTTCTGGCTATGCAGACAGGCTGTCTTCACTGCAATAAATCTTCAGCCTTTACGTATTGATTAGCTTCAGTAAATAGTGTGATGACTCTGCTGTTCCTGTTGCTATTCTGTGGGGATCGGTGTGTTAGTATGGTTGAAGAGGCTGTAATAGCTAAGTGGGATTCCAGTAGTGAGAGTGGTTTACAAATGCTCTCCAAAGTGAACCTCGCAGCCGGTGTGACTGTGTTTGCTATAAATACAAACACAGAGTGCTCCACTGGTGACCGGGCTGGTAATAGCCATGTTTTCTAATGGGCAAAACCACGTTCCCCGAGCCAAACGCCCTGCAGTGACTGTGCCCTGCCCTGGCAGGGATGTTGTCTTCTCCTTCTGGTTCACTGGTTGGGGAGCTGTGATGGGTACATTGCATGTGGGGTGAGTGAAGGGAGCAGGAATGGAGGGGAGAGGCTGGAGTCACGTTGAAATGTGGGGCTGCTTGTCTAGAAAATGGAAAATGGCTGAAAATGCCTCCTTTTCTACCTGCCCTGCTGATGGCTTGTAATAGTTTCTTCAATATTCATGTGTAGCTGGGCATAGTTCAAAGTGATTTTCTTTGTTGAGCTTTGCCCCTGCTCTTGGGGGCAATGATGCGGTGGGGCAGCCTGAGGGTGGTTGTGTTTGAGCGCTGGGCAAGCCCCAGATCCTTGGAAAATTGTCATGGTGAGGTATGAAGAGAGCATGAAGGTGGCAGGGACAGCAGCTTGTAGTCCCTGTGGAGCAGCGCTGGGAGGAGGGATGGAGAACTGCTTTAGATACTAGGTGCCGTAGCTGAAAACCCATCCAGAAGACTTCCCGTTGGCGTGCCCAGGTTTTGTGACAACCTGTAACTACACCGTGGTGGAAAAGCTCTTCCAGAGGCAATTTAGGCCATGAAGCGAAACCCCAGGTTGCTCCGGAGACAGTGGATGGAAAGAGGGGGTGGAGCAGATGTAAAATCAGCATAACAATACGCCTTGAATTCGACTTGAAGGAAATAATTGAAGACTGGTTGTCACTTATGACGGTGACCTCTGCCAAGATGACTCACGCTGCAATATAATATGAGTCACTTGTTAATGATGGCCTGTTAAGAAGAAAGTGCCAAATGGTGGTAACTTCTTCATTGTGCAATATAAAAGCCAGGATGAAGAAGGGTGTTCAGGATATTGTTGCCTAAAAATAGCTGATACTAAGAGCACTGAAGCACCTTTACTTGGCTCTGGGGGACTCTAGCATGAAAAGGCAAAGGCCCTGAGCAGAAATTCTTCTTCGGCCTCGGTTTAAAAGAGCCACGCAATACGCTTTGTACCTCTCCTCCCCAGCCTTCTGCATTGACGTGATGTTGCCCAAGGGTGGGGACCCTGATAGCTCTCCTTCCTGCCAGATGGCTCAGCTGGCTGGAGGGAAGGTGCCCGCTGGTGGGAGGGAGGTGGGTAGGCGCAAAGTTGTGCGGTGAGCATGGAAAGCTGCGGCCGGCTTTGCAAAGGCTGCCCGGCAAGGGCTTAGCACGGGGAGGGAGGTCTTGGGGCAGCCTGGCCGATGGGAGAGCAGGAAGGGAGGAACAAGATCCTCCATGGGAAGGTCCCTGGGGTGCCACTGGTGGGGTGTCCTGGGGGCCGGGGGAGAGGGAGGCGAAGAGCTAACAGTCCGTGGCCGTGTCGTCCCCTGCAGCGAGGGCTTTGCCAGGCACAGCCTCTCAGTAACTCCTTGCCTCTGATGTCTGCCAGATGGGTGCAGAATGAGAAGGGTTTTATGGCTATAAGGAACCTGTGGTGCTCTTGTAGCAATTGGCTTAAACACTCACTTGTTAATCATCTACTAGCTGTCTTGAATGCTTCCTTGTATTGGACTAGTGCTTTTCCTCAATAAATGAGGTTTTGCAATCCACAGAAGAAAGCGAGAGCCTGGTGCGAAGGCGCTTGTGACCAGGGGCAGGAGCTCACCAAGAAGCAATAGGTGGGTGAGCTCCTGGGCTCAGCCAGGGGGTCCGTGCCCCAGCCACGCTCTTCTCTGCCCTTTCACGTAGCAGAGGGGCAAGGGCAAGGTACGGCAGAGGGGCACCTTGCTCCTGGGAAAGGGTTTCCAACGTGTCAAAACCCTGATGATTTTGTCTGTGGTCATGAAATCCTGTGAAGTCCTGACACCAGAAGTTAAGTTGAGAGGGGAGTATTTTTTTTTTTTTTTCCCTAGATCTCATAATTGTAGAGAAGCATGAAAAAAAGGCCTTCCTAAAAGACCATAATCCAAAGGGTAAATAGAAGAGTCCAAGTAGTTTATTGAAAATTCAGAAGAAAAAATGGTGATAAATGTGAAGCCTTGCCTTCTTTCTGTCTACCTCCACCATCCAGCACTGCTGCCCCCTGCTTCAAGGTGTATCTTGCCCTCTGGACCTTGCCTGTTTGCAGTCCAGACCGGACTGCCAGATCTGCTGCCTTACGCAGCACCAGCGTGGTCCTCAGGGAGATAGGAGGGTGGTGGTGAAGGGTTATGGGGGAAGGTTGAGGCTTGACGAGATGAGAAGGGGTAGACCTGAAGGAAGAAAGCTTTGCAGATGTTGATTTCAAGGCAATCTGAAGCAACCAAAGGACGTTGAATGTACAAGTGGTTGCATTGCAAAAGGCTGATGTGTAGTACCTTAGGAACAGATCTCTCTGAGGGACAGAGGAACATCTCTTCCTGAAAAGAAACTGCCAGCGCAGCGGGACTGAAATCTTCTACGCATCTTCGTTTTGTCTTGCTCCTCTGATAATGATCATCCTCTTCTTTAGCCAGTTCCCACCATTAGCGTAGTGGTCCTGCTGCTGTGGCAGCTCTCAGGAGCTGTCATCGTGCCTTTCTTGCCATCCTTGTCAGCTTCAGCACCAGAGGGGACCCACAGTAAAGAGGGGTTTTACTCGTTGGTAGAGCAAACCGGTGCTTTTGGTTTTCACTGAGCAGCTGGATCCCAGGTGCCAGCTCCTCCTGGGGTGATCTCCAGACTGGCCCTTAGACCTGGGGGTGCCCCGAGAGGACCATAGCTCCTTTGCCACGAGTGGAGTTGGCGTTGCCGTGTTGGCGTAGAGCACTACAGGCTGAAGGATGGCTGGGCTGCCTCTCTCCATCACGTCTTACATGTTGTCAGGCCTGGGAAGGCCAAATGCCCTTTACATGGGGTAACGCCGGAGTCACTTTCTCAAGATCGTTTCACAGTAAGTTGTGGTTTTGCTTTCGTCGGTTGATGTGACCTCTTCTGTGCTGGTGGTGTAAAGCAAAGTGCCTGCACAGAGGAAGCGTCCTCGAGAGAAGATGCAAGAGCCCTGCTCATTATCAGAAATGAGTAAAACTGCTCCAAGCTAATCTGGCTGCCTAAAAATAGAAGTGGTGGTAGGGGGAGGGACTGTCTTCTGTGTTCGTTTGCCCTTGATTTTCATGACATTTTGCTGCTCTATATTATGTGTCTTGTAGGGGAGACCGTGTGTCCTGGTCACGCTGGAGCAATTCACGAGAGCACGTGCTTGTGTCAAAAACCACTGGGGAGGAAGGCTGAGAAGCTTGTTCAGGGTTTAGCAGTTAACTCGCAAAGTGCAGTTATTCAGGTTTGTTTCGTCATTCTCATGGTCCTCGCGGGTTCGCAGCCTCTCCCTTGGTGTGATCCTGAAGCCTCCCCTGGGGTAGGTCCGAAGAAGCGATGTGACTGTCGGCGAGGCTGTGGGGTGGGATGGATCCCTGGCGCTGTGAGTTGGCAGGAGCAGGGGGCATCCGTCATGTGTGCACCTCGCCGGAGAGAGTCATGCCTCAGTTGAAGGTTGCAGCATCTACTTTGCAGCTAGGGGGGGAAGTCACTTGTGAGACTTAATTACCGTGTTATTGTTATTCAGCATTTAAAACCCAAGTTTCATAACTGCCTTGTGATATCAGCATTTATGTTCTTTGTCAGTATTATGCAAGCAGCTCACCTTGTGATCATGAAATACTGAAATACGCTTTCTAGTGCTCACCCTCTGTTTCTCAATGAGTCCATAAAAACCTCTTCTGCTTTCCATTAATTATGGAACAATAGGACATTTTTCTCTTCTCTTTTAAAAAGAGCTGACCTTTTTTTTTTCCCCTCCCAAGTTCTTGGGCCAGCTGCTCCTCTGAGACCTTTCTGTTCCACGTAGCTAGACCAAAGTGGACATACCTTCTGTCCCTCACTGCACTGTCTTTTGCTGCTCGGGGGGATGTGGGAATTCGGGAACCTATCTAGGAGCAGAAGTCTTGCTGTACTGGAGCTGTCCCAGCTGGTGCAGTGGCTGTTGCTGGCACTGGTGCAGTTGATGTGATCTACCTACAAGGTTAGCTGAGGCAACTGGGAAAGATGGGAACAGGTCAGGATGGGGTGACTTTCCCTCCTCCCCAAAAGAGGAGGGGAACTGCTGAAAACAGTGTGGATAACACAGGGATGTTTTGGTTCCTGCTGAGCAGTGCTTACACAGGGTCAAGGCCTTTTCTGCCTCTCGCCCCACCCCAGCAGCGAGCAGGCTGGGGGGCACAAGAATTTGGGAGGGGACATAGCTGGGACAGCTGACCCTGAGCCCAGCTGCCCCAAGGGATGTCCCACACCCCATGGCGTCATGCTCAGCACGTAGAGCTGGGGGGAGAAGAAGGAAGGGGGGGACGTTCGGAGCGATGGCGTTTGTCTGCCCAAGTCACCCCTAGGCGTGATGGAGCCCAGCGTTCCTGGAGATGGCTGAGCACCTGCCTGCCTGTGGGATGCGGTGAATTCCTTGTTTTGCTTTGCTTGCGTGCGCGGCTTTTGCTTTCCCTATTCAACTGTCTTTATCTCAACCCACGCGTTTTCTCACTTTTACTCTTCCGAATCTCTCCCCCGTCCCACTGGGGGGGAGTGAGCGAGCGGCTGGGTGGGGCTTAGTTGCTGGCTGGGGTTAAACCATGATATGGGGTCTCTGCATACTTTGGAAGAATCTTGCATGATTTCCTCGACTTAGAGACCCAGAATTTAGTCTCTTCTCTGAGTTTTCTCAAGAAGAAAGAAATAGTTTGGTTTTGGTTTTTTTTTTTTCCTTCCCTGTAGAGGGAAAAAATGAAAATTTCTCTCTAAGCACAGATGTGGAGTGCAACGGGGTTCAGTTTGCCTGAATACGCTGAAGAGGATGTGTCTCCAGGCTCTGTGGCCAGTGGTGCTTCTCCACTCTTTCATACTTTGCTTTACATACACATCCGGAGATGCGTAACTCTTTTCAGATGCTAATGAGGAGCTTATAGATAAGATCCCCTGTGAGGAAAGGAATGCTAGGATAGTCTCATAGGAGGGGAAAACAAGGTGAGGAAGGGTCAAGCATCTTCTCTAGATTCACTTACAGGCAATGCAGCCCTGGCAGAGTTGGGAGAAGTCAAACCCTCTGGCCTCTCATCCTGTGCTGTAGCTATTAAGCTATGCTCTCCTAAGGTTAGATAATGTGGTTTCGGTGTCTGCAAGACTTGGTGAGCAAATTCCTTTGAATAAATGCTTTTCTTGTATACTTGCCAACACAGAGTGAGATTTGGGATGTGAGGGAAGGGTAATAACTTGCAGGTGTCAATTTTCAGGAGGGAAATCAGATGGGGAGATAATATCCAGTGGGTTAGAGTTCTTGGATGAACACAGCGGTAAGGATCGCATCCTGCATCTCTGCTTTAGAGTAAGGGATGTGGGGAACCCAAGGTGCGACCGTGCTGCCAGGAGCCTGCCACGAATTTCAATGTTACTGAACAATCTGGATCTCTGGCAATGGCGAGGGGCCGCGGGATAGATGCTGAAGTTAACTCTTAACTTTATGTCTGAATGTTGGGGTTCTTGATGGATCCAGTTGCAGAACTCTGAATTTTCTTACAGTGTGAATTGTAGTAGCGTGGTACTCGGTGTCACCCTGACCGAAAGCTCTGTCCTGGCTTCAGAGCACTTGCAGTCTGGGAGAACACCGATAGCTGAACTGGTTTCCCAGCGTAATGAAATATTCCTTTCCAATACGTTAGGCCTTCAGAGGAGGGAAGGATTACAAGGGCTTTTTGGTCTCGTAGTAATTTGTCTTCCTTGCTGTAGCCTGGGGCTGTAAGGTGGACCGGAGCTCAGCTGAGTGTGCACCGCAGTTGCTTGCACTAAAGCTGCTGCAGCTGCCCTCTCCTCTGACCAGGAGAGACGGTGATGGGCCAGCTGGGGCTGCTCGGTGGGATGAGGAGATGCTGGGTGCTGCAGATGGCTCTCTGAGGAGTTAGGGTGGCTGGGCAGAGTTTGCTGTGCTCTTTATTTACTTTCCAAGACTCTGTGTTGTTGCTGAAACTCCTGCATGGATTTGGTTCCTGGTTAGGAGCACCCTTATCTGCTTCTGTAGCCATTAGCTCTTTGTCTTGCCCACATGGGAAGCTGTAAGTTACTTCATCCGATAAGGCTTTGCTTATCAGCTGTGATGTTTATTGTGTAGAATTCAAATTATTCTAGGAACTGTAAAAAAGGGAATGGAGCCTGGGAATTACAGCTGAGAAGTTGTGTTCCTCTTCCCTGCGCAGACCAGCGAGATGTAAATGGAAAGTATGAGTCTCTCCATGCATCAAGCTGGGGCTGATTTCTTGGTTGTGTATCATGTCTAGAAAGAAGCACATCTCCTGATACTTCTTTTCCTTTCCTTCCTTACTTTGTGCAGCATCATCAAAATGCCTCTTTCGGCCTTTTAAACTCATCAGCCTACTTGTGAAATATTCAGAAAAGCTTGGGCTGAGTTTGCATCACTGGCAGTGGGTTGCATCCTTTCAGAGTGGCTTTGATCTTGCTTACTCCGTGCTGAGTAATTTACACTCCTCTCACATGAGCAGCAGCTTCAATGGATATGCCGCCCTCTGAGAGTCTGGCCCTTGCAAGCTCTCTCAGTTTCTCCTAATGGTAAGCGTTTAAATGGTACTAAAGCTGCTTATCCGAGTCTTGTGCTTTTTTAGAGTCATTAACACCTCTGCAAAGAAAGTGTAAAACTCTAGTAAGTCAGCTGGTGTCACTTTGCAATGGCTTGAATGGTTACCCGGGATGCGGGGAGCAGACGGCTGGGCTTCTCGTGGGGGTGAGGGTGTTTAGGAAGGGTGCTGGTGGTGGCTGCAGTGCCCACGGGTGGGGAGCTGGTGCTCCCACGCACAGCGGGGATCCCCCTCGGGAGGTGGTGGTCTCCTTCGGCCAGGGGTCAGGGCTCCCTTCTGGGTGTGAGATCTGGCACCTCAAGTTTTTATTGATGGGTTCTTGCCCCACCCCATGATTCCCCAGGGGTCAGAAATGTCCATCTCGCCATGTTGCTGTATCTAGTTTAATGGCACATTTCAAGTGACGCTAGCGATTTTCTTTGAAAGGATCTGTGCTGTTCTGTTACCTTTACAAGGAGACATTGGTGTTCAAGGGTGATCCTGCCATGAAGTCATCCAAAAAAAAAAAAAAAAAAAAAGGAAGCTGACTTTGTTCTTCACCTTGAACGTTGTCCGGTGCAGCAACAGTGCCACAATGGTTTGATCTTCCTCATGGCTGCTGAGACGTCCCACTCTTGCTCTCGTTACTTGGTCTGTTGAGCCAGCTGAGCTCTGCCCTGAATAATGGGAAATTATCATGACTAACGTTATGCTGGTAGAAAAACTAATAGAGGTGAATAATAGCACAAGATACATGGAAATCAACATTTTTCTCCTTGGAGGCTGTAGATGTAATCCACTTAATATTCTGTGGAACACAAGATTAATTTTCTTCAGCATAATGTATGTGAGGGCTTTTCTCTTTAGTTTGCTGGCAGAGGCGTCACTGCGTTGCTAAAGCTGAGGGCAGGGGATTAGGAGGGGGGAAGGATGCTGACCCAACTTCCAGAGGATTCAGGAACAATGAAATCTGGCTAGAGAAGATTAAACTTCTCCCTCGCTGGCATGACTTTTCCGCAAGAATTGTGGCTGGGACGGGGTGTCTCGCACTGGGATGGCCCCTGTTGTGTTTGCTCATTGGGTTTTGCTGTGCGGTAGGGTATCTTTCCGCTCTCTGGATGTCTAAAATATTGGTGAATAGATCCGATTTGCTTGGACTGTGTGTGGAGACTCTCCTGGTAGGCTCCCAGCACAGAGCCGGTGCCTGCGGTGTATGGAAACCAGCTCCAGCCTTGCACTTGTCCTCCTTCACAGCATACCTTTGCCATGATTTAAACTTGCAAAGCTTTGTAGAAGTTCCTTTAAAATAATAATAAATCAACCCCCCTGTTCTTTTTCTTTCACAGGATGGAAAGAATGCAGTGACTTGCCAAGCTTAAAGAGGAGTAGATACAGCAGAAATAAATAAATCGAGCCCATTTATTTTAAATTGATTAATCTGATATGTTCATAGTTTTCTAAAATAAAACCTAGCCCTGGAGGTTTTAGCAAATCAAACAATAACAACGGCAATTAATTTAGAAGCAGTTATGAATGTTTCCTGTCCCCTTTTCACATCCCTACACCCACATGATTAATCTCACCACTTAAGACTGTGGGCCAAATCCTGCTTGGGTACATGCAGTTGTCTTTTTTGGGTTGGAGAAGGTGATCCTGAGGAGCTTCCTCCACGCCTGAGCATGGCGAAGGACCATGGGCAGGGGTGAGATGGGCAGCTGGTGGATGCTGGGCTCCTGGGCACCTTGTGCCTGCAGGAGGACTTGGTCTACTGCCAGGTGGGATTTCTCTGTTGAAAATCCGAGTATTACAGACTTCTCCATCTGCTTTGTTTTCCCATTTTGTACTGGTCTTCAGCAGGCTGGTACCTGTGGTCTTACAGGGCTTGCTTTGCTGCTACGTGCATGTTGTGTTAATGTTTCCAGCCTGCTTGTGAGAGCTAATAAATAAAACTGGAGCTCTAGCAAGAGCGTTTTGCTAGGCAGAGGCCAGATAATGTCACGGCTGGCTCCAGGGACCAGAGCTAGCAGAGAGCTCCCAAGGCAGGGAGGTGTCACGGGGCTGTAATTTGACAGGGAGCTCAGCTGATCTCGTAAAGCAAAAGGTGGTGGTTGGATTTATGGGGCATCATGGTGACTTGCAAAGCAAAACCAGGGCATCTTCCTAGGATGCCTGTGTGAGAACGGTCCCTCGGCTTTGTCTTGGCTGAAGTTCTATTGTAATGCGTGTGTCAAATGAAATAAACTAAATAATCCTTGCCCCCCACCCCAAGTTTAGTAACTTGGGGCATTGGGATTTGAAATAAAAAGCATCTTCCTGAATTTACAAGAGTGTTTCACAAGGTAAGAAGCCACTAAGAAATACAGAAATCTTGTGATGGGAAATACTTTGCGACCTGGCAAAAAATTATTGCAAATCATTTCAGCAACTATGGATTGTCTCTGACTTGCAGACCATTTTTTTTTTTTTTTTTGGCATGCATCAGGTAGGAGCTTGCTTTTTGCTGTGGGACCTTGTTTCCCCCCCAGTTTAAGTGAGTGTCTGTCAGGACCAAACATTCAGACTCCCTGCCGAGTCTGGCATTACTGGAGGCAGCCTGTGAAATGTAGGAAAAAGGTGAGAAGCCTTCCCTCCCCCTTCCCGGCAACTTGTTAACTCTTGGGTGAGAAGGGTCTTTCCAGATATGAAAAACACAAATTAACATGTATTTGATATTCTTGTAAATAATTTTGCTGCTTTGTCAAGACAATTCTGTGAAAAAAATGTGCTTATAATGCACAGTTTTGGGAGCTTGTTGAGTACAGTTGTTTTTTTCACAGTCTATTGGCTGCATCCTGCAGAGTTCTGCAACTGGTTGAATGCTCAATAATTCGATGTAATTTGTTCCCCATATTGTCCTTTTTTGAAACTATTGCTACCGGAGAGTTTTCTGATCCTCTCCTGCTAACCAACCCTTGCAGAACCAGCTGTAAGGAGCTGATGAAAAGTGACAGTCTGTGGGTAAACTCTTTGAAAAGCACTAAACCAGCAGATAACTGCATCTCCAGATGATCTGTGAAAATAGGACTGGCGTGAGAAACTCAACTGAATACAGTGGAGAGGTGATGTTTCTCCAGACATTGTATATAGGGACTCTGCCTTGTTTTCAACAAAATATTAAAAAGTAATGGCAATCACTTTAAGCTGGGATGTAGTGATTCCTGATGGGCAGGGCTCTCCACCCACGTTGTCTCTCTTAAGACCAGTGCGTAATTCCTGCTCCTGTTCTGTCCAGGTGGCATGAAGGGTTCCCAGCAGCTCCACACCACCAAGCCCTGCCAGGTGTGGTACCTGGGGCTGTAATGCTCATCTGCTGCTGCTGGGTGAACAGGAATGGTCACAGCTCTGGCCCAGATGCCTTCTCAGCTCTCCCTTGGCTTTAGGTCTCTCAGGCTCCTTGCCATGCATGCATACGTGCCTGGCCTGTATGTTGGCTGTTGCACAGATCCCTGCTGTGGAAGGCTGTAGTCTATAGGTTGTTGGTGCCACGGTGACAAAACCAGTTCATCCCTGTCAATTTTTCCCTGGTCAGCTCAGCCCCTGTCCTCAGTCATAATTTAAAAACAGACACAGAGGTGCAAACCCATCCTACTTGTAAAAAGCAAAGGGTTTTAAGATTGCTTTAGTTCTTTTTACTCCTAAATGCGTCTCGAAGTGAGACGTTCTCCCATTTTAAGGCATTCCTCTGGCCACAACTCTCACCGCAAGGAAGGAGCGAGGCTGTCTTGCTCAGGCAGAGGCAGTCCCAGATGGCTGACCTCAGCAGCCTCCTGCGAGGGCTGCAGAAGCTGGGATGTCCAGTCTGCAGTGGCTTGGAAAGGTGCAAACTGGCTTCTGAGCTGTCACCCCTGCAGGCATCCGCAGACCAAACCACAAATGTGACCTGCTGTTGGAGACTGAATTTTTGCCTGCATGTGAGAGAGGGCTCTCTGCTTTTGGTGTGAGCTTGGCAGCAACCTTGCTTTTCAAAGTGTGCCTCTAGGAGTGGTATGTTAAGAAGCTGTAGTTCCCGAAACAGCTGCTTTGGTAGGTAATTAAACCAACTCCTCTGAGACCCCATAAACCTTTGACAGCATTTACTAGTAGGTAGCAATTTCAGCTTGATGCAAACATTTGCTGGCCGAGGTGAAACTCTTTATTTCTCAGAGGGATGAGATCTAAACATTTAGGAATAATATCTTATTGGTCTGAAACTGCAGATAAGTGACTTCCAGTGAGGAGAGTGTCCAGCTGCTGTGCTCTAATTGATGTCTGCATCCGAAGAAGTAGGGTACAATACTAGTAGTGACTTTAGATCTTCTGGGGACTATAGATATGATTTATAATTGGCACTGTAGCTTTTTAGAGACACTGAGCTTAGCCAAGCCTTTTATATATTGTCCCGTTGAAGTTGTGTGCTTGAATTAGGCATGTGTTGAAGTGGCTGATTGTACTGAGGCTGCATTCATCTAACACGGCGTTGAAAACCTCGGGGTTCACTTAGCAGTAGTGCTTTTGTTGGTGCTTCTGGACTGATTGACTTCTAACTCTTCTAGATGAACAGTCTTCTGTGAACTGGAAGGAGGGCTTATACAACTGGAAACAATTTGTGGAGTCCATCCTGGGGATCTATGGGATGTGCTGTAGAGCTTTAAAAACGAGAGGATTGTCTGATTTGGAGGGAGTCTAACTTCAAATGAAGAATAAGTAGAACTGTATTGTCTTAAGGATTATTGAATATCTCAGTCAGCATCTTCTTACCATGGTGAAACTCACGGAGGCTAGATGTTGATCTTCATTAGCTTCAAGTCAAAACTCATTGCCTCTTGCTTGAGTGACATCAGGATGAGATGGAGTCACCTTGTTTCTAGCAATGCTTAGGTCAGGCTTTTGAAGGAACAGAGAGGAGGCTGGGACCCTTCTTGTTTTGATTAGTCTAAGTGTGTAGCTTGTGGATGGCTTTTCCTTAGACTGGGCTGCTCCAGCGGTGCCCTGTTGGGGGAAGGTTAGCTTTATGTATGTCAGTGCAGTCATTGTTGTCCTCTCTTGGTATCACTACTGCATCTTGGGCTGTGGGACCCACTGTCTGCAGTGGTACAAATGCATCATCTTGGTTTGAAAATCTTTGTTTGCGGGTCTGTACGTGCTCCTTATTGGCTTGGAGTTCCCATGTTTTGTGTTTGTGGAGGGTGTACAGAATGGCTGCTTTTTCTATTTACATAGTAGGAAGGAGAAACTAGGTCAGAAGAACTCTAATTTTGTGAGTGCAAGTGCTAGCCTGTGAGCAGGAAATTTGGAATAGGTCAACATATTGTAGCTTCAGTGACTTGGCCTCAGCAGGACCAAGTGGGACCAGACTGTGTATGTGCATGGGGGATTTTTTACTTTTCTTCCTTCAGTAGTGGTGTTGGCTATACCTCTGCTGGCTGGTGGCTACAAATCCACACTTGCATCTTAAATTGAACAGGTAATAGTTGAAGAGGTAATCCGGCTTTATTGACTGAAAAGCCCAATGTGGTGATTAGTTCTTATTTAATTTTGCTGTTGCCAACTATTGGCAGGTCTTAACATTTTGGAAAGGAAAGACATGCACGTGTGGTGACTGGAGCTTTGCTGCAGCAAGAAGCTAAGGAGAGGAGTGTTGGAGACCTGGGGAAGCTGATTTATGGTTTAGGAAGAGGAGATGGGCAGTGCACAGAAGTGGCTCTTGGTAGGGGCTGGAGGAATGGCTCTTCATGAGACGCTGAAGAGGAATGGTACAAATAGATTTGTAAACAGGCTTCTCTCAGCTGTCAAGTGGAGAAATTTTTCTTCTGTTAATAATTTAGCCTTGACAACAGTTTTTCTTATACCGTATAGGAGTGTTGTTTCTTGACTAACATCTTAGTGTAAGATATGGAGCTGGGTGTTTGGGGATGAGGGAGGACAAACTGCTTCTTCAAAATGAAAACAAAACCCTTGGCGAGTTCCTTATTACTCTTCCAAGTAGAGCAGCTTGTATTGCTTGAGTAGGCAGGAGGTGCAGTGGTAGATGGCATTGATGATAGCTTGTCTTGTGAGTCTCTGGATGGGTGGGCGAAGGAGGGGAGAAGTACCAAAGCTGGGAGGAGAAGATGTGAGATTAAGCAATCCCCGTGAGGGCTGAATAGCACCCAGTAGTCCAGCATGGTTCTGCTTCAGCATGGTTCTGCTTCAGCATGGTTCTGCTTCATTGCTTGGCTTATAACTGAAGCAGAATATCTCAAAAATACCTGTGCAGCCTCTTGAGGTTTTTTGCACTGCTTTAATTAATGGGCAGACTTAGGGCTATGTCTGTGTGATGGGAATGCGGTGTTTGAAGCTCAAAAAGGTAATGTCCCTGAATTCTTCTTCTGGAAGTTCCCAGTAACTCGATCAATATTTTGTTGCCTTGGCCTCTGCCTTCCTGCTTTGCTTGCTGTTATCTGCAGCTATATTAGCAATCCTCTCCTGGCCTGTGCAGTCCATCTTCGTATTACTCACAGGGCTGTTAAGTAGAAGTGCCTTGGAGATGGAGACAACTAGTTGATTACTAAAAAGCAACTGTGTCTTCAAGTACTCTTCAAACCCCTCCATTTTTCTCCAAACTACATGCCATTTGGGGTAGCTTCCCCAAGGTGATCTGGACCTCTTTTTGTCAAATCATAGAAGTGCTTCAACTTCTGCTGTAGAAGCCAGTGTAAAAAGCATGGCAAAATGGATGAGTTCATGTGTCTTCAGAAGGAATAGCAGTTGACTTCGTAGAGCTTGAGCTTACTCGGGTCCTGATGCTTGGGAGATATGCATGGCTGTCTACAGAGCTTCTGACTTTGCTAACACGTAGGATGGCTTCACAGAGCGTGGCCCAGCTCAGGCATTTGGCCTTGGGAAACAAAATCTGGGCAAGTATATAGTATGTGAACTAAAGGCTTGATCCTTATACTCGTTCTTCATAGTGATGTTTTGCATAATCAGAAATACCTTACCCTGATGACAATTTTACGTATCGAACTGTACTGCTGAAGGGCTTTTCTGTGCCTCCTGCATTCCTTGCGAAGCCTTTCTCATACTCTGAATTAATGATCTTCCTCTCCTGGTTGGAGCTTGGTGGGGTTAGAAGACTCGACTTTCTCCAGGCAGTTGTGTACATACGCTCCATCTCCAGACAACCATTTGTGCTGAGAGTGCTGCCCGTTGCCATCATGCTGAGCTGCGTGATGCTGGGTGGGATTACGGCTCTCCTGTGCTGTCTGCGTGCCGTGGCATTGCCGTTAATTTACAGGAGCCAATTGTTTGGGAAGAATGACCCTTCCGTGCTTCCCAGTGACTTCAGTGCTTTCTCCTTGTGACTGCCAGGACTTGCCTAAGCAGAGGCACCTGCACACTGGGTCTAGTATTGACGGTTGTGAGTAAATGGCTTTAAGCCTGCTTTGGTTCTTGAGGATGCCTGATCAGTTTAATGGGATGTCCTGTTGAGGCTGTTTTATTATGGAGCTGTAAGGCAGAGGCTCATAAAATCCTGATGTTTGGGAACATTAGTTGCACAGGCTGTATTCTTAGTGGAGGTTAAAACAACTCTCTTAGTGCCATGGAGTTGCTTCAGCTAACTAGTGCCTGGGGATGCTCCTCTGCTACTGACCCATAACTGTGTGCTGCCTCCAGTTACGCAGTGCGTTTTCCTTCTCTAGGGTTATAACGTTTGCTTAATGAGTGGTTATCTCCATGATTTTTGGCTGGAAGTTATCATTAGCTGCTCAGAATTGGGGGACTAAGTGCACAATGATTATAGAGGCTCTGATCTCTCATTTCCCCTCCCGTGCGTTCACAGCAATTGTGGTTTAATTGGTGTGCCCCTCGGTTCCCCCAAGTATCTCTCCGCTGTTTCCTCATGTAACCCTTCCTGTTACATACTTTTTGTGTGGGCTAGAAGGGAGAAAAGTGAGGCTCCTTCAAGGAAAACAAGCAAGTGTGGCGTGCAGACTGCGTATAAATGCTTGTTGTGTTTGTGGACATCCGCATGGCCATATTTAGGGACAGCTACCTGGTGATCCGCTAACTCGGTGGTCACCATAGCCAACACCGATACACGCCTGCAGCCCTCAAACCTTAGCTGATTAGCCCCGGATGTGGATACTACCATCTAAGTAGTCTCCTCAAGCAAAGTGTTGGCTCTTTTGCGCCTTGGACTCGCTGAGACGTAGCGTAGGCGAGGACATCTTTCAGCCTTAGCTCTGCGGGGTCTGGGTTGGGCAGAGCGGGGCGGTTTTAGCCAGGAGCGTGCTCCTGCCGCGAGCCCTGCTGCTGCGTGCTCCACGCCGATAAGCCCTTCAAAAGGGATGCCTGTTTTGTTGCTGAAATTTGGATACATCCTGCTTTATCATCCACGTACAGAAGTCCCTTTTCTGATAATCCGGCAGTTTTAAATATACTGTTTATTGAAATAAAGTGGGCTTCCCCCCCCCCCCCCCGCCATGGTATTGCTGGAAAAGATGATGCTCTTGCCTTGTTCTGTGTCTCAGACTGGTTCTAGCCACTGAGACTTCAGTACCACTGCTTTTTCTGGGAGGTGGGTGAGGAGCATGACGATTTCCCGCTTGAATCTGAGCCTGTCCTGGCTGCAGCTGTGGAAGCAGGGTCAGATCCTGGCACGGGAGAGCTCGGGGAGCCAGGCTGTCCCTGGCCGGAGGACCACCGGCTCTGTGCGGCCCTTGCCACGGGTGCCACTATGTAAAACATTTCCCATCCCATGAGCAACTGAAAGATCCTCTTGTCGAGTGTTTCGTTGCTTTATGAAGGGCCCCATGCCTGAGCTTGCTCCTGTGTCTTCTGGCACAAGTTGTGAGAAACTCATCCTCCTCAACGAGGCTTTGTGCGCCGTGGTGGGCGAGCTGGGGCCGGCGGCACCTTCGTATGGAGAAAGCCGCTCCCGGCGCGCAGTGCGGCCGGGCTCTCCCGGGAGCGGGGCGCTGAGCCTGCACCGCCCCAGAACGCTTACTTTTCAAAACTCAAAATAAGCTCTTTCTTTCCTTAGCAGGAAACAGTCGACCGGTGCATCGCTGCAGGTCTCAAACGGGAATAGCTGGTAGTCGGTGATGTGCAGACGTCCGCCGGCGGCTCCGCAGCCCCCGCCTGGGCTTGTGCGGCTGCCCCTGCCCTGCCCGCCCATCCCGGAGCTGGCGTGCGGGGCGGTGGGTGCCGCCGGTCCCGACGGACCCAGGACGAGGTTCACGTGGGCAGAAACCAGCCCTGCCTTGCCAGGGTGCGTGGGTGCCGGGGTCTCCCGAGCACAGCTGCGGCTGGCGCTGGGTTTTGGCTCTGCCCTTGCCCCTTCTGCTCCCCTCCTTTGTGCTGGCAGGGGAGGAGGGGATACTAGCTCGGTACAAGGGCTCTCGGCAGAGCCCTGGTGCTACTACAACCGTACAAATTTGTTTCTGCTTGAAGCTAATGTAGAGCTGAAAATTATGCGTGGGTTTGTCTTAAATGCTGGTTCTTTCTCCCCCATTTTTAAACAGTGCATCTTCTTTCCCTAAACTAACAGATCGCCTCAATTTTTTGCTTTTATTTATGGGCTTGTTATTTAGGCCAGATGTTTTCAATTGAAGAGAAATAAATACAGTTTGTGAAGGCAGCCTGGGGTGTGGGAAGAGGAGGCTGCCGTAGCAGGAGGGTCGCAGCCTCACCGGCTGCGTGTCCCTCTTCCAGGGGGGAGAGGCCATCGGCGGAAGGTGCCGGGCTGGAAGCCGCCGCGTGTGATGGGCTTTGAGGCCACCCCCGGCCAAGTGCAGCGCAGCACGCTGCTGTGAGCCTGATCTGCAGCGCAGGCTATATTTGGTCTGAGATTACTCCCTGCTTGGCCTGGATTGGTCCCCGTCAGGGCTCTGCGGGGTGGATTTCTTTTCCCCGAGCTAACGTAAAAGCCCCCATGCAGCGTGCCCCTGTATTTTCCTCCCTCGCTGCCCGCTCCAGCCTGCCCAAGCTGCTGTCGCTGCTCTCTGGTACCCTCCTGAAGCATCTCAGCTGGGGCTTTGCAGGGTGCGAGGTGCAGGCTGCATCCCCCCGCTACCAGGGACAGCCTGTTCCCCAGCAGCCATTAAGATGCAAAGCTCATCTCCATGTAGGAGCCAGTCCAGGAGTGGAAGGAGGGATATTTTTTTTTTTTTTTTTTTTTCCCCTCATCCTCTGCCGTGTATTTTCTGGAAAGGCCATTAACAATGCATTACTCCTGTGCGTGAAGGGTGGCTGCTGGGGAGAAGCGTTGTCCCTCCGACTGCCTGCGCCGAGGAGGGCAGCGTGGCTGGCAGGAGAGATCAGCCTCTGCGCTGAGCTCGCTGCCGGCGCCTCGCCGGCGTGTTGCCATGGCTGTGCTGAGATGGGGTGGCTCGTGCCAGCAGTCAGGGGAGAAGTGTCACTCAGCACCGCGCTTGCGAGGTGCCCGGTTACCTTGGCGATGCGTCTGGAAAAATGCGGAGAGGAAACGGGATGGCAGGGGGACGTGCAGCGGAGAAATTGCTCGGCGGGTGGGAGCTGGAGTGGGAGCGGTGGATGGTGGGAGCGGAGCGGGGAAGCCCTCCTGGTGCACCAGCTGCCCCGGGCTCGCACAAAGCTGCCCCGGCCAAAGTGGGGTGGTGGCAGCGGAGGCAGGCACGGGGCTGGCGGGTCCCCAGCCGAGCGATGGACGGGCTGGGATGAGCCAGGTGGATCCTCACCGTGCCTGACGCCTGCGCGCGCTGGAGGAGTGAGAAGTGACCTGGGATGGCGGGAGGGGGATGCTCTTTGGTTTGAGGATTTGTGGAAGGAGGTTGGAAAACGCATTGTGAAGAGCAGTTCTCTTTATCAGAAACGGCCAGCTGCTTCCCTGGATGTTTCTCCAAACGTCCTGATTGTCTGCCCTAGGCGCAGCTTTCTTCTCCCTTAATCTCCTAGTGAATATTCAAAAATAGATATACTTGTAGCACTGGAAAAGCCTATTTCAGAGTTGTTTCAGCGCTGCAGAGAACAACCCCTAGGAAAAAGAAACTCAAAAAATAAACAGCAGCTGCTGCCATGTTTCCCGCCCTCCTTTCTCACCCGGTTGGTGGAAACCCGGTGCACCGCCGGTTCCCTTTCCCATCTGTTCGTGGCGTTTCCCTGCCTGGTACCAAGGCAGTAAAGCCGCGGGTGTCCGCGCCCAGCCGAGATGCTGGGTGCTAGAAACGCTGCCCGAGCGTGGGGTTGAAGCTTTGTTGGGGTGTATTTGCATCGGGGCAGACGTGTCCTCAGTGGTCTCCAAGCCTTCTTCCAGAGCAGCTTCGCCGCCCTTCGCTGCGGACGGTACCGCCAAAGGCTGAGCTCGGGCTCCCCGGGGCTTCCCACGCGGCAGCCCGAGGAAGCCGCGCGTGTGATGGGGAAACGGGCGGAAGCGGGATGTGGCATTTCTAAACGTGTGGGGCGAGCCGAGGGGTTGCCGTGACCCTGGCACGGAGGTGTGCCGGACCCCAGCGGCTCTGCGGCAGCGCACGTTCTGGGCTGGGTGGAAAGGTGCCTCGGTCATGTCAAGAATTAGATTAATTGACTTGTGGAGTTATTAGTATGTTGAACCTTGCTTCTGAGCTGCTCACAAAGACCCAGTGTTTGACTTTTGGACCCAGAAGTCATCTCGAACTGATGCGGGCTTTGTAATGAATGCAAGCTCTGTGTCCGTAACGCGGTGGGTGCCCCGCTCCTGTCTCCCAAGGAGCGCGGCTGGCGGATCCCCCTTTGCCTGGCTGAGCCCTTCACCGACCCGTCTGCGTCCCCTCGGATCGAGCCCTGCTCGCTGGGACACCAAGCTGTTCCATAGCTCAAGTGACTCAAAACCCACCCGGGAGGGTGGGTGCTGCCGTGGGTGCTGGGCTCACCCGTGCCGTGGGCGGTGGTCACGGGGCTGCGCAGACCCCCGGGGTGCTGGGACGCTTCTGCATCTGCCGGCTTCCAGGGGGTTCGCGCTATCTGAAATTGGAGCGATGAGTACAGGAGAAGGAGGAGGAGCGGGAAAGTATAAATAAAGCTTCTGGAAGAGGAAAACCCACCGAGAGGAGAAAATAGCAGCGCTGGTTTATTCTTTCCCCACCCTCCCTCGTACCTCTCAGCTTGTGTCGTCTTTTAGCTGTGCTGGCGCGCGCGCTCCGGCTTCTGCACGGTGTGCGCTTGTGTGCCGCTGCCCTTCCCCTCGCCGGGCACGCGGAGCGGGGCCTGGGGACGGGTTTTGGTGCTTCGGTGCCACCTTCCAAAGCATTGCGGCCTCGGGTAGCGCTGCCCTAGATCTGCTCATCTCAGTTGACAAACCAGAACGTCAGTGGCCAGGATGTGCCAAACCAAAAATGCCATTTAGGCCACGTAACACTGATGCTGCTGTCCTCAGGAATAGACCTGGAACCCCCTGTTTCGAGCCCAAAAGCGACATCCTGCCAGTTAGCTTGTTTTATTCCAAAGCTGATGCATAAGGAAACCGAAGTTTTAATAGCAAATAATTGCTATTGCATTTAAAGCATACGCTGAGCGTTCACATCTCAAGCAGATGAGAGTCAAATCGGATGGGTGCTCGCTCACAGGCACCAGCCTGGCTCTCCCAGCCCAGGCGCTGGAGGTGGGCAGCGCTGGGCAGAGCCGTGCTGCCGGCAGTGCCGCGGCTGCCCGCGCCGGCCGGGCTCGGCAGGGCTGCCGCTGGCCAGTGCCGCGCTTCTGCTCATCGTCACTGGAATGCAAATCCCTGGGCAGCCTGAAGAGCTTAAAACGCTCAAAACACTTGTCAGTGAAATGTTGATCTGTCTTTGTTGAATGTTTATTATTGCAGAAATCTGTAAGTATTGCTTATGACATATATATTTTTTTTCTTCTTCCTTTTCTCCTAGGATCCTGCAGGAATCTTTGAACTGGTGGAGCTTGTTGGCAATGGTACCTACGGGCAGGTCTATAAGGTAAGGGCTCCACCTGAAGTGATCCTGTTTGCCTTGGCCATGTGTTGAGCGTGGAGCATCCCAGCACATCATCTTGCCTAGGTTTGACCTGTTTCAGGCCTGACAAGAAGCCTTGCTGAACTCCGGCTTTTTGGTCTTGTGTGCAACTACCGTGTAGCGCACAGAGCTCTTCTAATAAGCAATTCATATTAGTTCTGAAACTGTCACTAAAAAATAAATCGCCTTTTTTTTTTTTTTTCCTCTCCCCCCAGTTGCTTTTTATTGATTATATGATGAGGAGGGAGTGAAAAGTCTGCGCTTTAATAGATAAATCTCGATCTCCTCTAAGAGCTGAGTTTATGGCTGCAATAGGCTGCCAAATGAGTTTGCTACAGTCTAGTGCTCCGCTTGCGCGCGGGCTGGCTGCCGCCCTTCCACCGGCAGAAACCCGCTGCAGGAGAAAAAACCCAACAGTCAGTAGGCTTGCTTTAAATTTCTGTAAACATCTGGAAGCAGCTCTCCAGATGAGAATAGTGAGGGGACTGCGGAGAACAGAATTTGAAACCCATGAACTTTTTTACAAGAATGTTTAAAATGTCCACCCTCTGCTAAATTACATCAGCTGTCCCAAACACCTCTTAGCCTGGGGGATTTCCAGAATTTGTTGTGGGGGTTTTTTGGGGGGTTTTTTTGGTTTTTTTTGTTTTTTTGTGGGTGATTCCTGTGGGCTTGGGGAGGGATTGAATTATTTCAAAGTCCAGGTTCATCTGCACTTAATATATTGGTGGGGAGATGTTTCTCAGCACAGCTGCCAAATATTTTGGGTCTGCTGGGAGACAATAGCTCTCCTGGGCCCCATTCTCCAACAACTTCTGTATGCGTGGGCATAAGTTCTCTATATGTGTGCTCGTGTGTGTGTGTGTGTGTGCGCACAGAGATCCTGTTTACCTGTCATGCCCATATTCTCTTTTGACTGTAGAAAAGACTATATGCACGTGCTCTTACTTGGTCGCTTGGAAGGCACAACTCTTGCCTGTCATGCCGTAAAAGACAGCAAGGTGCCCCTGCTGAAGAGGAGAAGGGTGCTTAACAAGCTACCTGTCAGGAAATGTTTGTTCTGAATTCTGCTTTCCCCGTCCTCCCTCTGCTGTAGGCTAATCCCATCAGTATGAGGATCGAGGGATTGAAGTGAACCGAAATGAACTGGAACTTCTGGCGTTTCAAACGTGTGAATTTTTGAACTGGAATAAGTTTAAAAAAAAAAAAAAAAAACACCAAAAACCCAAAACAAAGGGGGGAAAAAAAAAAAACCAAACCCCAAAACCACACCAAAACTGTTCTTATCCAGGTTATATTCCAGGGAGCCTTCCCCCCTGGTATTGGCTGTTTTTCCACCGTGCGCTCCCCGCCACGAGAGCTCCCTTCTGAACTGTTTTTCTTCTCAGCTGCTAAAATAATGGTAGAGGGTGACCTAATTTTAACTGGTGCATATTTCTAACAATCAGTGGAAACTATGCGCCTTTAACGGCCTTTTGAAAGCGTCATGTTTTTGTGGAGAGCAGAAAAGGGAAATAAGCTAGCTGGTGCTGGCGCTGCTGGTTGCACGGCTCTGCCGGTCAGGTTTCCTCTCACTGTGTTTGAGTCCTTCGGTGCGTTCGCGTGTTACCTCAAAGTGGGGAAAAACCACCCAGAAACGTCCAAGCGTACGCTTTCCGGGAGGTGAACTCTTCTGTGTTGCCTCTTTCTCCTGCTGTACAAGAAAAAATCCTCCTCTTAGCTGTTTTTAACGTGCTGGAGTAATTGGATTGTCCTCGGTGTGATTCACTTGGTACCGGTGCCAGACGGGATGGTGACGGGGTGGGGAGCACTGCTGTCCAAACCAAATTAGTAAGTATTGAGGTATGAGTTGAGGCTAAGACTGACTTCAGAGCTCTCTTAAACTGAAGTCTTGGAGTAGCACCCGCTTCATAAACAAAAGGAGACTTTGATATAAAGCATACGTAACTGTTTATGGTGTCCCACCCTAAAACCTAGCGCGGAAATAAGATCTCTGCGATTCTTTTCCTCCAGATACCACCGCTGTATTTATCTCTTGCAGCAAAACAAATGGATCAACTTTCATGACACACAGACCTTCTGGCTCCCTTCTAAAGCAGCTCCTAGAAGTGGTCCCTACCTAGGAGCAGCGTCCTCTGTAATTAGATGCTTGTTCCACCACCATTTCAAATCCATCTTAGGTGGGGCTGGGGGTTTTCCCAACCCCTGTGCTGGTGCTACCCGTGGTGCACCATCGCTGTCCTCTTAGAGGCTGTGCGTGTCTCTAGTTGTATTTTCAGGTGTGGAAGGAGTAATGCCTTGTGTTGCCTGCTCTGGTGCTGGCCTCCTAGCCCGGGCTTTGCAGATCCGACCCTTGTGCCAACTCAAAAAATAAACAGCAGCTGCTGCCATGTTTCCTCCCTCCTTTCTCACCCGGTTGGTGGAAACCCGGTGCACCGCCGGTTCCCTTTCCCATCTGTCCGTGGCATTTCCCTGCCTGGTGCCAAGGCAGTAAAGCCAGGGGCTGTCTGCACCCTCTGCCTGGAGCGGTCCCCCGGTGAGCATCAGCTCCCAGCGGCTGGCCCCTCTCTGAAGCGAGCAGAGCCGCCTTCCCGTTGGGAAGAGGCAGGAGCGAGATGCTCATTCCAGGCAGGGGAGAGCATCTTATTCAAGCATTGGAACAGGCTGCCCAGAGAGGTGGTGGAGTCACCATCCCTGGAAGTGTTCAAAAAACGGGTAGATGTGGCACTTCGGGACATGGTTTAGTCTGGTCTACTCTTGATTGGTTTAGGTGGGCTTGGTAGTGTAGGTTAATGGTTGGACTGGATGATCTTAAAGGTCTTTTCCAACCTAGATGATTCTATGATTCTATGATTCTATGATTCTATGATTCCAGGCAGGGGAGAGCATCTTATTCAAGCATTGGAACAGGCTGCCCAGAGAGGTGGTGGAGTCACCATCCCTGGAAGTGTTCAAAAAAACAGGTAGATGTGGCACTTCGGGATATGGTTTAGTCTGGTCTACTCTTGATTGGTTTAGGTGGGCTTGGTAGTGTAGGTTAATGGTTGGACTGGATGATCTTAAAGGTCTTTTCCAACCTAGACGATTCTATGATTCTATCTTACGTTTGTGCGCTGCGAGACTGCCGAAACAGGACTGCAGCCCTGATGTTTCCCTGAGAAACCCTGAGTTAGCAGCCAGCTCCAAGACTGCCGTGTGGCCGTATTTGTGCTGGAGACTACACGTGTGCTGGTGGGAACCAGCTGGCCTGCCCGGCACCTGGAGGGACACATGCGAGGTGCAAACCTCCCACGGATCCCGTGGGATAAAGCGCACGGTTACGTCGTTCTGATGACCGAGTGACAGCACAGCCGGACAGGGTGGGGAGCCTTGAGAAATGTCTCGTAGTACCGCAGTAACGGGAGCCGTCGGAGAGCGGTGGTTTGTGGAGCCAACCTCAGGATCCGCTGTGTTGGAGATGTTGGGGAGCCCCTGCCACACCACATGCCTTCTCCTTGCTCGTAGGGGAAAAGACGTATTGGCCAATAATTCCTCTAACCAAATACACTGACTGGTTACAGACTGTTGAAGACGTACTGGGTGCACAGTAAGAGCTCCCAAAGGGGGTGCACCCCTCTGCCGAAGTGTGGGCACCGGGATGGAGCTCGCTGCACAACTTGCTTTGCTCCCACTTTCTGGGTCATGATGTGAAGATCCCTTTCAGGTGATACACAACGCTTCTGTAAATCAAAGCCTTGTTCTCCGAGGCTTGTGCTCCAGAGGCAAAGGGAACTTGTTCGGATTGATCTCTGTGTTTTTCAAGTAAAGGCCTTCCTTTGCTCAGGACTGCAGGTTAAAACACCGCTGTGGTGCTTCCCAGCTCTGGCCATACCCCAGGGACACCGGAACGCTGCCGGAGCCCTCAGCGGCGACCCGCTCTGCTTGCTCTCTAACCCCAGCCACAAGCTCTTCGCTTTGGGTAATTGCAGAGAGAAATAACATTCCTTGTTCGCTGCTTAACAATCTCTCGTGAATAGCTTGATTTTTATTTTAATGAGGGACCGCGCTGGTGATGGTTTATCTCTCTAATTGAATCGGAAGCTTTTCTTTATTTTCTAATAGTCCTGCATCTAATGTTACAGATTGTAAACTCTTTTTGATAAAAGACTGAGAGCTTGCTCGCTCCAGTGCCAGACATTGTTGCAGTAGGGGATTTTTGTGTCCTTGGATTTTTTTTTTTTTTTTTTAATTATTTAAGGTGTTCAAAGAAATGGCTAACAGGAATACAGTGAGTTGGACTTGGGGAATTGAGCCATTGCCTCAGTGTTTTTTAGCAGGTGGCTGATGGCTGAAAGCAAAACTGTAAACGTAAAAATCACTAAGGCCCTTTAGATCATTACCTAAAGCGTGAGGAAATGCTGCTTTTGTGCTCCAGAACGTTATTATTACTGTTTATCTCTACTTTGCATTAGAGAGCAAGCAAAAAGTTCTTAAAATACTGTGTATGCTGAGATTGCCTGGGTAAATCACAGCACCAGGGCCACAACTGCTGGTGCGTCAGACATACACGAGTTGAAAGTAAAAGGACACTAGGTTACTCAAATACCTTTCCAACAGATCATTACAAAGCCGGGGGAAGACATGCAGCAGCTACTTATTGTACACGGAATATGTTAAAAACCAAAGCAATCCCCCGGTGGTTTTAGACCTGCTTAGCCATGGGTGTTCACACGCTGGCCCGTGCACAGCATCACCAAAGCAGGATTTTGATGCAAGGCTTTGCAGCAGTGAAAAGAAATCAGTAAATAGGTCAGATGGTAACCTTTGCCTCTGTCATCTTGTGTAGAATTACAACATTGAAGGGGGAAGTAAATGACGTTGAGATTACGTACTCACATGCTTCTTTGCAACCACACCAGGAGGACAACGGTCATTAATGCCAAGCGGTGCTTTGCTGCGTGCCCTGGGGATGCGGCTCTCCATTTACAGCTTTTAGCAAGGCTTTATTTTACAGGGTACAAGATACAGTACTGTGGGCTAACTCCATAGCTGCACAATAACTATTGATTGTTTAATTAGCTGGTAAATGCCATATAATCGCTAAGCCATTACCCAGCATTATTCGGCGCTCTAATTTAGAGCGTGTGGGATGTGCGAGCCGCAAGTCTCACAGCTGTGGCTCCCCAGGGAGCTCCTCCGCCATCATCACGGGATGGGGCAGAACAGGGGTGTCCCCCCCGGAGCCACCTCGGGGTGCCACCAGCCACCTCCAGAGGCAGGGCGCCTGGCCACGGGCTGCCCCTGTCCCCTGCCAGCCCACGTTAGGCAGCCATTTGAAGAGGACGCGGTTTTTGCACTGCGTCGCATCTGTCTGGGGTACAATACATGGGGGAAAAGGATGAGGAAATGCATGCCACAGTCTTTTGTCAGGCTTTATTTATTTATTACCCAGCTGGTATTTGCCCAAAGCCAGGACTGGTCCGCCTGGAGACAAACCCCCAGGTTTGACCCAGCAGATGAAGAAGTTGAGGTGTGTGGGTATGAATCAAGCGTTTGAAATCCAAGGTCACCTGTCGCTGGGGGGTCCCTGAGTCAAACCCCTGAGAACGTCCCAGGCACAAGCCCGTTCTCGGTATCGTTGTCCCGGAGTTTGCAGATGCCGAACAAGGAGGGATAACGCGTGTCCTGCCCTCCCGGGTGCTGTGCACAGCGGCATCCATCCTCTGGGCATCCCACCGCTGCAGGCTGGTGGGGTACCAGGTGACTAAAGAAAAGCTCTTAGAAGATTTTTTGTTTTTTTCTTTTACATCTTTTTGGAGGGGAGGTATGAGAAAATAACTGATGTGCAGCCTGTGCTGTGTTTAGCCTGCCCGAGGTCTGGCTCAGCCTGGCTGCCACTGCTCAAGCGCTGGGCCCTTGCATCAGCCCTGGAGAGAACAGAGACTCTGCAGGTTCCTGGGTCATTATTAGCAGTTCAGATAATTAGCCTGAGTCAAGACTGACATTAATTGTTTTTAATAATCAGTTGTTTTATTGTCTCTCTTTCCAAAAGGCTGATGGTCAATAGTTTGATAATTAATCGCTGTTGCTTTTAGCCGTGTGGAAGAAGTTACCATGCTGCACACAATTAATATTTCCTGGGGATTGTTGCTGTAAAGAATTAATCTTAGTTTACATACACAGCTTTTATAGCTGAAGACTGACTGCTGTGGATTGCTTGAGAGACCGGGCTGAATGCCTGCAAACCACGCGTACTGCCTGCAGACCGGGTCATGCTGCCGGCCACCCCTCGTCCAAACACCCGTCCTGCGGCGGTGGATGCTGTGTGGTGGCCCTGAGCACGCCGAGGGCACCTGGTGCTCACTTTCACCGGGCACCGAAGGAATTCGGAGCTCCATCGTCTTGCAATCTAAACAAACAGCTCTAACCCTAGACAGCCAGCTATTGCACTGGAAGGTGCACTGTAAGCCAGATAGGTTCTTCTAGCATCGTATCCTTGGCTTTGCGTCCTTCTTTTTGTTTTTCAGCCTCTTCAGAGATTGCTTTTGCTGCATGGCAGGGCAGGCTGAGTGTAACCGCATGCGTGGGTATGCGTATAGCCATCCCTCGTCATGGTCTGACGGTCGCTGCAGGCTGAGGCAAACTCGGGAGGGGTTGGTGCCCTCTGATTTGGGTAGCTCCTTGGCTTTCTCCATGATTTGGTGCTGTGCTAAGAGCCTGCTCCGTAGGGCTGAGGCAGGGAAGCGCCTTGCCTCTGCCCGCTGGGACAGCAGAGCAGTTAACCAGCGCCGAGCTGACGTGCCCCTTCCAGGGCTGCTCTTCCCGCTGGGATGGTTTTGGTGGTGGCTGGGACCGCTCACATCCATGTCCTGATACAGACCCGCGTGGGCGGGCACCGGCCGCCCGGCATCTTCAAGGTCACGTAAGGGCCATGCGAGTGGATTTATGAGACTTACAAGCTGCTTTATAATCCTTCCGTATTACAAGCACAGTATTAAATATTAAGCCATTGTTTCCGCTGGGATGGCTCCCTGTGCCGGCGGAGAGGACGGCGGTGCCGCCGTGCGAGGATGCTCGCCGGGGTGGGGGTCTCCGCGGCTCCCGTAGGCACCGGCTCGAGGGTGGTGCTGGGCTTTTTATCGGCTCTTATTGGGTTGTGGGAAGGGGCTGGGCTGGCATACTGGGGTGTGATAACGCGTGCTGGCTTTATCAGACGGAAAACGGGCGACTTCAATTTATCAGCTTCCCTACGATGTTAAAATATCTCTAGAAGAGAAGGTCCTTTCCTTGCTGACTCAAATGGGGAGGGGTGGGGGGTATTCTGAGACGGGGACTTGTTTTTGCCATGCAGCCACGGAAGTCTTAACTGGAAACTGCTTAAAATGATGTTTCACTTTTTTTTTTTTTAAAAAAAAAAAAAAAAAAGGAAAGGGGGGGGGGGAAGCTTTGTTACCAGAGCAACTGGTACATCTTGTGCTGCTTCATTTCTCTGAAACACAGAGAGAGCCCTCAGCCCGCCCTCCCTCCCCCCAAGAAACCAGCCCACACACACCTACGCACCAATATGTCACATTAACTTCGCCGCTTTCTGAATAATATAAGGGAAAGGTGCTTTTTACATTTCAATCCTATAGAACGCAGGTAATAAAAGGTGATTAAAAATGTTCCTGTATTGCCTCCCTTATAATCTCTATTCCTTCCCTCCCTGCTCCGGAGTTTGCAATGGGAAGGGGCAAGGTGAAGGTCAGGAGCAGACCAATATGTCTCTGAAGTGACATTTGTCTACTCTCCCTTGCATTGTTGGGTGCTCTGCTTCTGTAAATACCGCAAAATGTGGCAGGACAAAAAAATATCTGCGATGGCATAAGGGGAAGAAAGCTACCTTCGAAGATGCTAAGTAAAGTCAACGGCGTGCTGCAGAGCATGGGGGACGTGGTGGGTCTTGCAGCGCTGTTTGGGTGGGTGCCAGGCAGGGATAGGGGTGGAGGGAGAGCCCCCTCCTTGAGTTGTGGGGATTAGAAGATGCTCCGTGCAAGCACCCGCTCTGCAGAGGTCATGAGCAAGCAGCATTTCCAGTGCCGCCGCCTCCTATCCCATAGGAATGACTGGACTGGGAACTCAGACCTGTGTTTTCGCAGGTCTTCTGTGAGGATGCTTAAAGTGGGCCAATGCACTGGTTGGTTGTACAGGCCTGGTGTCCGTAGGTTTCATGGCTGTGGACCAGCGCTGCTGGATGTGTGGCCTGTTTTCTGCAAACGGAGCCGCAGCAGGACAGTCTGGGAGGACGAGGATGTGGATGCACGTAGCCGTATTTAATGCTGAGGTCTGAGAAGATTTGCTGCCTAGAGGTCTCCAAGCTCCCCGGGAGGAATTGGTCCATGTGAGTTGTCAGGCTGGTCTGTGCTTGCGCGGCTGCTCTTGAGGTTGCTCAAAGTCCCTGGACCGTGGTCAGGCTCTTTGGGTCTGCTCATGGTGATGTACCTGGGCATCCAGCTACCCTCTGCATTGCTCAGCCTGGGAGATGGGGGTGCGGGGGGAGCTGTTTAGAAAATAGCCAGCTTTTCTGAATCGGGGTTATTCCATGTGAAAGCATCACTTTCCATTTCAGGAGGTGCAGCTTCGTGTCCTACTGAAGCTTTCATTGCTCTGCTCACTGTAGTATCTTACAGTAGTATGTTACAAGGCTGTGGTCATGGCTAGTGGGTGAGGTATGGATGCTGTAAGGCTCTGGGTGGATTATAAAAAGCAGATTAGGAGCATCTTGCTCTAAGAGAAGCTGGTATCTGATGATTGTTGCTGTTGTTGACTTGTTCATAGTGTTTAAGAAGTATCAGGTTAGTCCAGTGAATTGGAGCCTAGTGCAGCATACAGGAAGCCTAGGGCCAAGTCCCCGCTGTTACGTACTTTGGTGACCTTTGCTAAATGACTCCTCTCTTCTCCTTTCCCATCCCTGTCCTCGCCTGTCTCCCCATAAAATCAGACACGGGGCAACACCGAGGTGGTCTGGGGGCAGAGCTGGGAGCTGCTTGGTGGTACCAGCATTGGGAAGGCATCTACGGGGAGATGGCGTGCTAGGTGCCCCTGCACCAACATTTTGAAAACAAAAGGTCGGGGGTGAGGCTGGTTCCCAGAGGAGCAAAGTACAGCAGCAGTTAGCCATTAGTAGGTCAGCCGAGCAAAACAATCTAAAGCAGCACTGAAAAGTAGGTTTCGGAGCTGGGAAGTATTTTGTTCCTCCTGGCTCTGAAGGTGTGACTCTCAGCTATGGAAGCAGGGGAGGACTTTTTGGAAGGTTTAGAGAAGGGGATTGGGGGGAGCAGTAGCCTGTGAACATTGGTCCAAGCTATGTATTTGAGGCGTTCACAGTTGCCGGAGTGTTTGTCTTCAGAGATGTTTCTTGCTTGTCGTTTTTTATATCTTTTCAAATGTTGATGCAGCTTGACTTGCAGCTTACTCTGAAGACTTGAAGGCAAGCGGTGCCTACAGGGAGTTGGTTGGAGCTCTGCATCTTCTGGTTATGCTTTGAAGGCTCGCTGCAGAGAGAAGTGTGTCTCTCTTGAAATCTGCAATTTATTCTTAGGTTTACCTGGGAAGCCCTTTACACTAATTACCTAAAGATGGAAAGTGCCAAGCAAACACAGCCTGCTTGCAAATGCTGTGGGTTTTTTCCCTCCCCTCACATAAGAGTGGCAGATTGGCCTAATTTTTTGTTTAGGTCTCTAAATTTTTTTTTTTTTTTTTATTTAGGTCTCTAAATTCTTGTGTTTGAATGTGCTCATGGAAGCATGTGGCTAGGAGCCCAACTCCGTCCCCACCGTGCTGCCCTTGCCCCCAGCCCTCATCCCCCTCAGCTCCTCAGGTGGGTGGCCAAGGAGGAGGTCAATTAGGGCTTCAAACCGCACTGCAATCAGCTGGAGAGGGATGCGGGGGAGCCTGAGCCTTCGCTGGCACGAGCTGTGGTGGTGCAGCCCAGGGAGTCCTGTGTGGTATCACGAGCGTGGTGGGGTGCCACGGCCACCCCTCTCCCCATGCCCCGGCGTGGGTGCGGGGCTTGGTGCCTGCCCGTGGGTGTGCAGCATCCCCAGCGTGTGCTCGGTGCTGCACGTCCCGGGCAAGGGTGGTGGGCTGGGAGCTCACCGATCCCTGCCAGTGGTCACCTACCCTGGGCTGGGCTGAGCTAGAGACCTGCGTGTGACGTCCCAGGGGTTACTTGTATTCTTAAAGTTGACCCTCCCACCCCCGAGGTTTTTTGCTCTCACCTGGGGCAGGGCAGTGCTCTTAAAGAAGCGTCGGTACATGCTCCTTTTTCATGCGTCGCCTTAGTTTTCCCAGCAGAGGGGACGTGAAGTATGGGATGCATCCAGGAGACTCAGCTGTGGCCCGCAGGTCTGCAAGAGGATGAGAATTCCAGGTGCTGGGTTGGGGCTGGTGGGCTTTCTCTTGCTGTGAGTCCCTGCTCGAGTGTGTCAGTCGAGCTGTAGGAACCTGCTGGGTTGTTGGGTTACGTCGGTTGTGTGGTTGGGGGGTTTCACCAAGGGTCACATCAGCATCGGCAGCACCCCAGAGTGGGAGGGATGCTGCTCTGCCCTGGTATCTACTGTTCTGTAGGGGTGCTTGCAACCTGTAGCAGTGAGTTTTCAAAGCCTTCTGCAGGTCGTTATTTTTTTTTAATCCACTGTAAAACTGAACCTGACAGCAAACGATATTGAAATGACCTGGACATGCAGGGGCAAAGAGGGACAGGGAGGTAATCTGGCCCAGTGTGTGTAAAAATGAGAGTTGTGGAGGGGAGGGAGCTGCATAAAGGACAGAGAATCAGATTCTAGATGTCCGTAGTTAATTTTACAAAGCTGCCCACAAGCCCAGTCCGGAAGCTGTGCTGGCTTTGTTAGCTCTCTGTGGGCATTAAAGATCAAGAGGCAGAAGCACCTTATCTGGGCAAGACCCGTTGGCACGAGATGCTTCTCGCACTGGCGGTGCCGCTTCGCCTCGGCTGCGGGAACAGGCGATGCACCGCGCTCCCGCCTGATCACATTTCAGTGGGTGTTGCCTTAGCTTGATGTAATTTTTACTTTTTTTTTTTTTCCAGCTAGTGCTGGGTGGGGAAGTTTTTTCAGTAAGTCTAGCTATTGAGTTCCAAATAAACAAATAGTGTTAGCCTGTTACAGTTCTTCCGCTCCCTCAAGAAATAGTTATTAACAGGGTCAGTGTGAAGAAAGGTATTTTATGGTTGTCTGCATAGTATCTAGCTCAAATGAGATCAGTCTTATACAGAAAACCAGCTACATTAAAAAAATTTAACTCATGGATACCTCCTGGTTAATTAAAAGGTGTGATTTGTTCCTCACAGGCTGGCGTTGTGTTTTACTTGGAATAACTGTTGGCACATGGACTTCAGGGTGGTTCCTCCATCTGGGCAAGCCACCTTGGGGTGTCTGCAGGGATTGCTGGTGCGGGCCCCAAGGGGATGGGATGGGATGGGATGGGAGCCTCTGCTGCTGAGCTCTCATCCAAGCTCCTCCTCCAGAACGGAGAACGTGTTGTAATGGTAAGTAGTGGTCAGTGTGCCAGACAGAGGGCTGGAAAGGAGAGCTTGGAGCTTTTTCCAAGGATTCTGCTTCTTCCTGCCCATTTATCCTTGATTTTCCTGGTGAGGGTGTAATGGCCAGGGCGCTGGGCTGGCGGGCTCTGTGCCCGCAGGTGGGTCAGCGTCTTGTGTGGCAGCGCTGGTTTGCATTTTAAAAAAATATATTTATAGGTGAGTGTCGCTGAGGAGGGGTTGAACACGTTAACCTCAATGACAAAGAAACCAAATTTAGGCAGATTTTTCTTTTTAACTTTTTTCTTTTAAACGCCACATGATGGATCTGTCCCCGCAGAGCTAGGACTGAGGCATGGCCACGGAGAGCGGTACTGCGCTTATCTCTGCCGTGAATTAAGCTGGTTTGCTTCACGCCGAGGAGCAGAAAGAAAAGCGAGTCACTGCAATGGGTCGTTCATGGTAGCAGTCTCATTTTTCATGAATTGCTCAGGTCTCTGCCCACGTTTTCCAACACCTATATATCCACGTTCAGACCTACTAGTTTTAATCCTGATATCTCACTGCTTCTGTATGACAAAGAAAAAATCCCTACAAAGTGTAGTGAGGACTTGAGCCTTCAATTTGTTGCGTGGCCTTCCAAGTGCTGAGCAGCTGGTGGCACCCGTGGGAGTCAGCAGCACAGCGTGCCGTCCCTGGGCTCCGGCACCGGCATCCCGGGGCTCCGGCACGCTGCTGGTGTCGGTGCCGAGGTCCAGCGAGTGGAGGGGATGTGCTGGGGGGAGACCATCGTCTCTCCTGCCAGGGTCTCTGGGGTCAGCCCCATGCTGGCAGCGGTGAGATGCACGCAGGGAGCCATTCAATGCTTCCAGCTTACTCTTTTTCTTTTTTTCCTGCTTTGCATCCCTTTTTGAAAAGATGGGATGTTCCTGCTCCGGCACATCTTGCAGTTGATAAGTCTTTATACTAACGCTTTCCTTGGTGTTGCAATTTGTCCCTGAGCAAAACCATTAGTTGGGAATATGATGTCTCATTAAGTGTCTTAACTTGAGCATTCAGAAGCCTCCAGCTGGCCTCCCCATCCTGGACACATAAAAACCTCTTTATAGAGTTTGAAGCTCTTATGGACAACACGAAGGGCTGGAAATGCATCTTTATGTTTTATGGAAATAGAAATTCACATGTAAGAAGCTATCAGGGCTTAGGAAAATTGCAAATACGACTGGACTTGCCATTAGTCTCTTGTTTTATTAGAACAATTATGGTTATAGCCGAAGTCGGCAGTACTGCTGGTGCGTGGTGGAAATGCCTTCGTGTTCCTGTGCTTCAGAGATTTTTCTCTTTCACACTTTAATTCAGCAGGTCCAGGATTGAGGCCAAAGCTTTTCTTCTCTACATAGCTAATAGAAAGACAGTCAATTCAGCAGAATTTCTGTAAATAGCCTGTTCCAGATGAATTGCGAATTGTGTATCCGAATGCCAATAGGGCTAACGCGAGGGGTAGTTTGCAAAAGAAAATGGAAGTCTTGTGTTAGAGGAGCAGGCTTCTGAAATGCAAGGTAAATTTGCAAAAATAAGGTTTGCTGTAGTCATGAAACTGTGACCAAATCGCAGGAAACCAAAAGTCTTGGTCCCTGGTGCTGAAGGGCAGCATCCAGTGGGTGAATCCTCCCGGTCGCACAGAAGATGCTTAGGATCTGCTTAAAATCCTACAGCAGCCACGCAGCGAGCTGGTCCCTTGAACATCTACTAAAAGGGCTCCTCCAGTATTTTATATTACTTTTTTTTTTTTTTTTAATTGGCAAACAACAGCATCCGTTGGGATAAAAGAGCCATGGCCGTCGCAGCATGGTTTGGGATAGTCTTTAGCATCCGTAGAGTTGGGGGTTTAGGGGGTGGTGGGTACCGCGGGGGAGCTGCTCGGCCGGGCGGTGGTCCAGGGCAGCAGTGACCGCTGCCCGCGGCTCACACCCCACGGGAACGGTTGGATTCGAGGGCTGTCGCTGCGTAGCCTTTAAAAGCCAGCATTGATGGGGCGGGTTGTTCCTCCACGCTAGCTGCCGTGTGGCTCCTCGGGCTGTAAATGGATTTGCACGCGTGCCGCTGTGCTGGGCTGTGCAGGGCACGGGAGATTCAGCTTACAGCTTTCTGCTTGAGGAAGGGCACCGGCGGCAGGGAGAGGCTTGCTCTCGAGCTCCGTGTGTGTCTGTGGCTGGGTTGACTTGGGCTCTGAATCATTTGCATTCAGCTTTGTTGCAGAGTACGTACAGCGTATTTTATTTGTTTGCTCAGGTTAAGCACGACAGCGCTGTGCCAGGGCTGCATCTCCATCGTGCAGCCTTTTTCTCCCTTATGGCTAACTTGGCGGTTTGGGGTTTAGTTTTGTTTTCTGGGTTTTTTTGGGGGTTTTTTGTTTTTTGAGTGGATGGTTTGGTGGTTTTGGGGTTTTTTTTTTTGTTTGTTTGTTTGGTTTTTTTTTTGCATCTGCCTGTATTAGCTGAAACTTGGCACAGCCAAGGAAACTGGTGCCTTTCCCATGCTGTTCTGCAGCAGATACAGGTTTGCATGCAGGGCGGTGCCAGCAGCCAGCAAGGTCATAAAGCAAAGGACGTGGATCAGGCAAAGGGCTGACGGTAAGAGCGCAATTTCAGGCTAGCCCATGTGACGAAGACAAGCTTTCTTCCTCCAGATCTGTTGCCTTACTTCTAGTAAAAGCCCTAAACCTCTGATAATGGTGCCTGGAGTTGCGTTTAGCGAGGACTCAGCGTGTCACCAGTTGGATTTGAATATGGTGGGGGAAGAGGCTGGCGTGGGCTCGGCGTGAGCCCCGTCCCCAGCGCTGGCTGAGCCCCGGCAGCGGGACGTGCCCGCTGGCGAGGGTCCGAGCAGCCCCAGCCGGGCGGCAAGGGTCCGAAGAGCCCCAGCCGGGCGGCGAGGGCAGCCCGCATCCCTGGGGAGGGGACGTGGCTCCCGGCATAGCTATGGCAGCGTGCGCCTTAACCTCTGCTAATTACTGCCCTCAGCCCTATTCCAATCCTAGGGAATATCGCTTGGGTCGCGTGAGCCCGCGGATGCCTTGGCGTGGGGAGAAATGCAGTGGTGGGGAGGAGCACGTGTTCTTGAAAGCTCCTGCATACGCTCCCAGTGTTGGGGTTTTTTTGTTCCTTTATTGGTGATGGTTCACAACCTATTTGGGCAGGCACTTGAGAAGAAGTAAGCTAATTAGATAATTTAATAAAAGATGTGAGAGTACCGATCTAAGCACGCCGGCAGTGTTGGAGGAGCTGGGGCTGCAGAACGTGATTTGCGTTGCACGGGAGAGATTAATCACGTCGACTCCTGGGAGACAGGTCTGCTAGAAAGGTGCTTGTGTTGGATGCACCGTTTGTATCGTTAAACTTAGGCTGTGTACAAGAACTAATAAAAGCGGGAGAAAAGATTTCTAGCAGAAGGGATCAATAACTTGAAAGCATTCTAATTCAAAATTAGAAAAATGAGAACAGTTATGGGCAAGGAGGGTGTATTAATAAAGGAAAATGAGTATTTGTTACTCCTGGTGTGAAATGAGATAATTTAAGAGAAATGCTCTAAGTGCCTTTTGTCACAGTTAATGCCTTTTGTTAGATTTCCAAGCAATACGGAGCCTGCGACTTTCAATTTCAGGGTTCTCAGATGATCAAAATACCGTAGGGCAGTCTGATCATCTCATACTTTACTGGAATGAGGTCATCAATAACTTTTGCCTGGGTGTGATTTACACAGTTGTCAGTGTCTGAATTGCCATAATATGTCTCTGCCTGGGGAAAATGCTGCATTCAGAGGGGGGGAAAAAATAAAACCCAAAGCAGGAGGTCTCTGGGTAGCTGGTTCACTGCTAATAATGGATACAGAAAAGTGATTACTTGTGATCCATTCAAATAGAAAGGCTCAGCCTCTAAAGCTGGAGGCATGGAAGCTGTTACAAGGTCAAGCAGCGTCCTCTAAGGAGAAATAGGTGGCGAATACTGTCAGCTGCAGATAACACATCTGCAACATCATGAAAGTACATCTGAAATTAAGATTAAAGGTGCTTTGCACTTGTATTGGGGGGGGGGGGGAGAGAGAAGATAGAGGTGAAATCGGAAAAAAGAGGATTAGCTTTTGGTGGGTGACAAGCGATAGCTCTGGCCAGGGAGAGATTTAAGCAGCTAAGTGCTCGGTAACCTGGGGAATTATCGGAGGTTTCTGCAGCTGCTTCCAACGGATGGTATTCAACAGCCCCAAATTCCTTCTGTTTGAACCGCTCTCTCGCCCCATGCCTGCGTGTGTACATGCACATGCAAAACCTCGTCGGCAGCCCCATAGGTCAGGCTGGGAGTCTGGAAACCAGAGGCCCTGGTCATCCACGCTTGCAGAAGTCTGCTTTAATTTTAGATGCCTTACTTTATATTGAGGCAGAAAGGGACCTGACCTTCAGCTATGCTCAGTGGGCCTTTCTTTTGTTGACATACGCCGTGGGTCAGGGCGCCGAGAGCTTCTGAAAATGAAGTCCTCATGTCTTGGCAGATGTTTTCAAGTTTCTGCTTTGGTAAAGGGGCTAGGAAGCTTTGCTGAAGGTCCTGCAAGAGAAACTGGATCTCTCGACTGATGGATATGAGCCAGAATTAGCATTTCTTAATATGTTGAAGTGGGTGATTCTGTGAGATTTGTCAGTCCCACCATGCTGAGAAACCCCAGTTTGTGAAAATACGTTTTGGCTACAACCTCTCCAAGGAGTAGAAGGACTGGACCCTTTATAACCATGGCGGTGGCTCCACAGACAGGTGGGAAACTTGGATTCGTGTTCCCAACTTAGAGTGATCCCAAAGGAAAATACCTCCCCTGAAGCAGAACAAGCAAGGTCCAAGGGGTCTAATATGCTTTTCCTCCACCTTGGGAAAACACCACAGCCAAACAAAACCTATGGGTTTTTCATTCAAATCAGACCCTTTGATGCAAATCTCATTCTTGCAAAAACTTCCAAAAGGTTTGGGGTTTATTCTGTAGTGGAAGAAAAATGTGTTTGCAAATTTCAAGCATTTTGGGGAGCTGGTGGTGGTGTCCTGGGGTCAGCGGTACCCAGGACCACACGTCTGCTTGCTTCCTCTGTGGCAAGATGCTTGCTGACACCTGATTCATCAGGTCCCTAAATACCCGGGCGCCTGGGAGACCTTACTGGTGTCTGGTCCGTAGCTGACCTTTCATTTTGCTGGCAGAAAATGAAGATTAACCTTGAGATCAGCAGACTACAGTGAAGATTGCACACCCATGCTACAGGATAAAAACAGACGCAGAAACTGGAAAGGCAGAATATCGTGTCTGTTAAAGATCATCTATGTGCTATTAACGTACAGTGACCAGGCCTCATCCTGAGCTTGTGGAAGCTTTCCCTGCATAAGAAAATTGTGTATGAGCTATAAGGACCTCCCAGGTACGTGTCCTTCTTGTATGTACGTGGACCTTGCCTCCTCCATTTTCTCATGTGCCCAGACTCGTCTTATCAAAGGAGCACAGTGTTTAATTTGAGGCAAGGCTCAGAAGAATAAGCTACTATGTTTTTTGGTAGTCTGGTAGAAAATTCTTTCTGCATTTCTTGGCGCTTAGTTATTAATGAGGCATTTGTTCTGTTTGCTTAAAAACCTCCCAGCAGCTAGCACATGTGTGCTATGCAAATTATTTGTGGTCTTGTTAAATACTGTTTTTCTAGGAAGGGGAATAACTGAACTTAGTAGAGGAAAAAGAAGTAACATTAACCCTCTGTAGGTTGTTCGCTCATCAATTATTTTGGTTATTTGGCTCTTGCAATGGAACTGAGCGTTCTGCTGTCATTAACAGTGATTCGGGATCTTGGCTTGAATAGTCACGTACCCCTGAGTGCTTACTTTGGGTGGCAGTGGTCCAGAAAACTGCCAGCATCCTAATTAACACACTTTTTCAATGGACAATATTAATATTCATACTATTATACTGTAAAATGAGTAATTTGAATAGACAGAATGTCTTGCACTCTCTTGATCTCTTGTGGATTAACCTACAAAAGGCCATTGGCACTCATTCTTTCAGGCCTTAATGGGTACAAAGGCTCCTAATAAAACGGTGTGGAGCAGAGGTACCTAAAAGTGTGTAGCAAATATAATGCATCTGAGAGGGATGTTAATATTTTGTTAGAGCAGCGAAGGAAAACGTGAAGGGAAATGTTTGTAATAGATGAGCACCTCCGAATGATGGAGGAGTAAGGCAGCTCTTGGGGGTCACCAGTCCCACAACATCCATCTAAATGATGTCAGCCCAGCAGCAGTGATGCAGAAGTCTCCCAGCTGAGCCGGTGCTTAGAGGAAAATAGTACTGAAAGGGAGAAAGCAAATATATGTTTGACTGGAAAACAAAAGACTTGGAAGGCTGGTCATGTTTTATTGATGCCCACCATTAGGGTCTACCACAAGATATACTCCTGAGTTTAGCAAAAGGAATGGAGGTGCGGAAAATACTGTGGAAAAAAGAGTTTCACCCGGAGGAAAAAGTAGAGGTGCAGCTGAAGCAGAAAACACTGTATTTAGCAAGTAGGTTAAGAGGCACGAGGGTTGCAGGGTATGTTTGGGTAACCACCAATTCACTTACTAAAGTATCCAGATTACTCTGTTCACCTGAGATATGTGCCCCGCACGTGCACAAACCATGCTACGGCAGATACCCTCTGCCTCTCCCGGGGTCCGACTGACTTTGAGTCCTCAAGGAAGGAGAAACCAGCTTTGGGGTCCGTATTGAGGGGAAACCGCTGCTGAAGAGAAGACGAGTCTCAGCGCATCTTTGGTGCAACATTCAGTATAGAATAGGCTGTTAGCTGGCGGTGAACGGGCTTTCCAGTTGCTCCATCCTCTAAAGAGCCTTTGTTGGCGCAAATAGCGCAAAGGAAGGAGGCCCTTTCGGTGGCTGTGGTCCCTGCAGGACTTGAGATCCTGCAGAGATGCTGGTCTGTCTTCCGCAGCAGAGGAGCAAGCCTCCTTGAGTGCAGAATTGATGCTAACAAATGGCATTTTGACTGGCTCAGCATAGGAACGAGATCACATTCGACAGCATCGGGGGATACTTTGAAGAATTGATAGCAGGGAGCTGAGTGAGAGGGCAGCTGTGCACACAGATTACCTGCACCCAGGATGGCTTCTGGTGGCATCACGCACAATCTGTGCATTCGCGGGGAATGCACCGGCTGCGGTCTCTTTTGGAGGATGCAAACAAGCCTTAGATCTCAACAAGCAGAAGGCATCTGTAAAGAGCAGCATTTTTCTAAAGAGGAAGGTGACTGCATAGTACTGTGGGGCTCAGCTTAAAACTGATTTAGTTCACTTTGCATGCAGGTAGCTTTGACTTGTGGGTGAAAGCTTAACCATGGAAACTATAGCTGCCAGTCAGAGCAGCAAACCTCTTTCTGCAGAGCCTGGCCTGACTCTGCTCTGCTGGTGCCATCTTTGTGTCTGTGGCCTGTATAGGCTGTTGGAATGGGGAAACCTCTTTTTCTGAAGGTAACTCATCAACCCTTCTGCCAGCAGCCGAGATGGGGAGACAAGACTGAATTACCCAGTTGACTTCAGATGCTGCCTGTCAGCTGGTGGAAGACCTAAAGCGTTTGTGTGTGTCTGCCTAGGCTGTGTCCATCAGATGTTCAAAGATGGGTGGCATCTGCTCTTTTCAAATAGCTTCAAATACATCTTTTTACGGTGTGTTCACAATGAACACTTACCTCTGGTACCACCCATGAGCTCTTTCCGTAAGCTGGGACGTGGTGGGTCCTGTGCAAACACTGAATGTGGATGACTATTGAAGTATTCCAACCTTAGTGATTGCTAGTTTTACTTCCATTAAAAAATTAACCCAGCCACCAAGGCAGGAAACATGAAATTAATTATTACTCTACCCTTAATTGGTTTAGTGGTGAACTTGGTAGTGTTAGGTCAATGATTGGGCTTGATGATCTTAAAGGTCTTTTCCAACCTAAACGATTCTATAATTCTATGATATACATGCCTTTGCCCTTTCAAACCCCATGGCACGTTTGTGCATCCAACCACAACACCAATGGCCACGTTAGCTGTCACTTGGTCCACCGTGTCCCAACTGGAGCACGTCCCCAGCCTGCATCTTCATCAAATGTCACCCTGAGAAATGGTGTCATCGCACAAAGATTTGCGCTGGGCTATGGTGCCTGGAGAGCAACGCTGTGAACCCGTTCCCCTCAACTTCTGGGTAGGCACATTCCCACAGGTAGCGGCAGGAGTGCCACAGCAGGGACACTTAGTCTTCCTGGCTCTGTGAATTCAGTTTAATATTAAAAAAAAAAAAAAAGAAAAAAAAATCTATAATAATTAAGGTGAAAGGAGAAGAAAAAGAATGTCTTCAGCCTGTGCCAGAGGTTACTTGAGTCCCTGCACAAAGGAACCCACCAGCAAGATTGGAGAAATCCCGTTAGCCAGGAGCTGATGGAAAAATTAGAGGCTTTTAGAGCCTGAGTCAGTGTTGTGAATCAAATGCTGAAAACCTACTTTGTTATTGCAGCTTTAAGAGAACTTAGCAAATCTCCTTCAAGGAGTTTCTGTGATTGAATGAGTGTAAAATACAAGTCCCCATCCCACATGCTTCTCCGCTGCGGCCGTGGGGGGCCGGCTGGGGCTGGCTGCCTCCCCCATCAGCCCTGACTTCGTCTCTCCGCAGCTCCCTCCCTTGAGCAGAAGGTATTTTGGCTAGCAGTGAAATAGCCAGTGAGTCAAAAAAGGAGGAGGGGTAAAAAAAAAAAAAAAAAAAAAAAAGGAGGGAGCGAGGAATAATAATAAAAACAACGCTCAAGCCAGTTGGAAGGGGAGGGAAGCGGGCATCGCGCGGTGCGGAGCTGCGACTCCGGCAGCCCCGCTCCCCACGCGTGCCCAGCCAAGCGAACGCAACGCTGCAGCATCTCCGCCGACGGGCTTGGCGGCTTCCCGGCAGCCGGGGAGGCAGCGAGGCCGGCGGGCGGCACCGCTTTCCCCATCCCTCCATCCCTCCTCCGCTCTCCTCTCCAGCCCGGTGTCTCCTGCCGGCACCGCGGGCTTGCCTGTAGCGATGCCCGGGTCAGCCCCTGCCTCCGCACGGAGCTCGCCCTTCGCTCCGGCCGCCGAGAGCGCTGAGATCGAGGAATTGGAACTGCGGCGTGGAAGCAAGATGCCCGGTGCTGGGTGGCACGGGTACGCTCCTGCTGGGTTCGTGCGCATGATAAGCTGAGCTGAGCTCCCTCGCTGCTTCTTCCATCTGCCCGTGTCTTTGCTGCCAGAGTTCATAGAAGTACCGAAATCTGTTTTCCTGCCGACGCTTGCTGTCCTTACGTGTCCTCCTTTTGTGAAGCGCTTTCACTTTAATTGATTATTTTTTGGAACTTTTGGAGAAAGTCCCAAAGAAAGCCTTAAAATAGAGAAATCATGCAGGCTTAAATATTTTTGAGGAAGGCTGGGAAAGTATTCTGCAGCCTGCTCCATGACCTTTTCACGTCTCCTAGGAGGCTGATAGCAGCTTATTTTTGAATAATCCCCCAGTTGCATTCAAAATATGAAAAATACACATTTGTATAACTGCGTATTTGTCTTCAAGGTGACCTAAGTTAAGTCTTAAATGTTGGCAATGCGGGGCTGATGCCAGGAGGGTATCTGTGTCTGTCAGAACACCAAGGCACAGGGCATGATTTTTTTTATTTTTATTTAATCTCCCTTATGAGAAGGCTAGGGTTAACCAGGCCAGGCTTGAAGGTCGGTCTCCGCTCCGCCTAAAAGCTCGCATGGCATTTTATTCAATTGAGCTTTAGAGGGTTTATTGCATTGTTCTATAGGATCAAAAATTATTTTCCCCCTTTTTGCAGGAAGGACATTTTCTCCCAGATCCTTTGCTTTGGTGATGGGGGAAGGAAATTCTTCTGACTCAAAATATTCAAATGATGGTTTCCCAGTAGAAAGGATTTAACTACTTCCCCCCCGCCATCTTTTTTGGGGGGGGGTGGGGATTGTCCCAAAATGTGTATATAATGCAATACCTGTCTGGGAAATACGTGCTACTTTGAGGTTTGGTTCCCATTCTGGGGTTTTGCTTTGTTTTTAATGCGTCTCTGCAGCGGGAGCTGCTGCTGTTCCAGCTAGCTCTCTCCTCACTCGACATGAAGGCAGTTCACGAGAGGTCTTCCGAGGCTCCCCTTTCTCAACCAAATGCCTTTTCCTGCCTCCGCGCCCTGGCCTGAGGTTAAGCATCTCTGCTCCTCGAGGAACGCCGGCGTGCCCTTTGCGGGAGCAGCTAATTGGCAGCGGCTGCGGAGGTGAGAGTGCCCTTCGTCTGCCAGCCGGAGCGACGCTGTTAGCCAGCGGCGTGAGAGCACAGAAAGGAACCGTTTATTTTCCAATTACTATTATTTTGGCAGATTCTTCTGACTTTCTGAAGAGCCTGTAACCGATCTCTGACTTTGAGCAGTGGCTCGCTCCAGCCTCAGCTGCAGAGCCGTGTTATCCTGGTGCGGCGTTCACAAAATACTGTTTCTTGCTAATTTTGCGTAATGCTGTCGGAGGTACTTGAAGCCTGGATGGGGCAGCCAGTGCGAAGTGCAGCAGAGGGATCCGTGTGTTCATCCATCCTTCCCTGCCCTGCGGGATCCCTGCCTGCCCTGGGCAGCACGGGGAACAGGGGTGCTGCGTGCACCCTCTGGAATAGCTACCCCGGTGTCAGGGTTGGCCTCTGAAAAATGTCAAAACGCATATTATTTTGAACAGAATGAGGTATCTGTTTGCAAAACAAATGACTTCTGTTGGTTAAGTTGAGCTCCCCACCGGGGTTAACTTGAGCTCCCCACCAGTTCACAAACTTTGGGCTGCGTAGAGGCGAGGCACCCAGCTTGCTTGGTGTTGCAGTAAGGAAAGGAGATACCTCCGTGGTTATTTAACAACGACTGGCTCAATATTGTCCGTATTAGTTCCTAATACGGTTGTTTGCATGCTCAGCCCAAGCGTATGAACAGCCCTTTTGAAATCAAATGGGGCTGCTTGGGCGTCTAAGGGGGAATATTGGGGAGGTGTTTTGTGCTTACCAGCCTGATCCAAGTTAACCGTCCTCCCCTTTATTTCACTGGCCCTCACATGGTCAGGAGATAAAATTATGTGATGTTTTTCTCCCCTGAGATTGCATGGGTATGTAAGGCAGGGACAGACAGGTATAGATGCACCACAAAGGAGAAAGCCCCCTCCTCTGGCAGAGGCGGTGGCCGAGGAGACCCTGCAAACGCCCCCGCTGCAGCGCAGCGGGGAGAGGATGCTCGAGGGAAAATGGAAAATTAGTTCCCACGGCATTTTATCTAAGACCCAGACCCAGTTACTGCTCCAAGACTAGTTGAGTCTGATGAAGAACTGAAAGCCAGCAGATTATTTCGAATTTCTTTTTTATTTGGGAGGGAGAGGGGGGGAAGTAATTTTTAAGCTGTGAGGGTGGTATCAATTACCAAAGAGTGAGAGGACGGGAGGGAGTGCTGCGTGGAAACCCCAAGGGGTTTGCTGCTGCCAGGGTGGTGGTACAGGGGTCCTGGCCCCGTGCCCCGGGGTCGCATCCTGGCCCGTCGGAGCAAATGGGCGCTGACGTTGTCGTCCCTTCGTTAGGGCAGGCAGGGATCCGGGGCGGCTGGGCGCCTGCGAGGCCGGCAGCTGAGTCCCGGCTGCGGCGAGGGGATGCTCCGGGAGCCGGGACCCGTGCCCTCATCCCCACCGGAGCATCCCTGCCCGCCCCGCAGGGCTTAGGTGGCACCCAGCGGGTGTTTGAGGGTGGTGGAGGGGGTATCCCTCCAGCAATTAAGGCTGTCTTCATTCCCATCTTCTTTCGGTCCTGAAGCAGCGTTTGCATTCGTATCCATTTTTTTTCCCTGGCTGCTGCGAGATTTGTGCCGAGGGGGCCTTTTTGGAGAACGCCTCTGACAGAAATGTGTTTTCTTATCCCTTGAAGCTGAAAGCCATAAAGAAAAGAATGACTTTAATGAACAGACCTTGCCGAATCACCACCTTGAAGCTCTAGCTGCTCATGTGAATCAAAACCCACCAAAAGTAGGTCATATAGTAAAAATGAATTAAGTTTACTTCACATTTTATTGACTCTGCCAGTTTTTCATTCATAGAGAGGTATAGTTAAGAACGTATCTTGTCTTTTTAATGCTAGGCTGAGGTAGAAGGGGAAAAATACTGTTCTTTATTCCCTCCCTTTTAGCTTGCATGTTTGAGGTAGTCAAGTGTATGATGGATGCCCTTCCTCTTTTCCCTGTTTATTTTTTCTTTTATTCTCCTGCACTGAGGAACTGCTTAAGTGATGATCAAACTCCCGTGGTACGTTCACAAGTGGGAATTCAGCCTGGTCCTAAAAGTTTGTGCAACACCTAAATTCTTCTCAAAACTCCCGTCAAGGGTTGAAGTGGTGGCGTGGTGCCGGTCTGCAGGCAGATGGATTGCACTGCATCTCCTCCTTAGTGCCCCACTGAACCAGGGAAGCACCCTTGGACCAAGGATGCTTGGGGTCTCCAACCCTATTTATTGTGCTGTAATGTTGAGAAGACCCTGGGTGGCTGCACTGAGGTGGGCTGTGGGGGACATTTGCAGGTCCAGAGGGTGCCAAGTTTTTTTCAAAAGGAAGATTTTCTTGTTGCTCCTTGTTTATATGATTCACTTTAGTTATCTGAGAAGAAGCACAAATGAAAATCCTTGTAGAAGCTTGTTTTATAGAGCTGCAGGTTGGACTCTGCTGCGAGCAAGGGAGGAAGAGGGACCCAGCTGTGCAGCCACATTTGTGAAGGTTTTATCACCAACACAGCAGCCGGTTGCAATCCTGAGAGTTAATCTGGAGTTTTTAATTCATATTTGAGTTGCATTTATTATGCTATCACTAATTTAGCCCCTGTTTGTTTGTTTTGGCAGTGGGGCTGCAGCATCAGCGTGCCACTTCCCAGAAATCTCTGAGGATGGGGCTGGGGGGAGTCGGTGGTTTTGGACACTGAATAGCCGAGTAGTTGGGAAAGTTAGGAGCAACACTGTATTAATTTTGCTAAAATATGGGACTTTTAAGACCAATCTTGGTGGGTTTTGGATTGAATGCTGTCGCTGTCCCCATTCTGTTGATAGGACAAACCTGGCTGGGTGCAGGCTTGGTGTGGGAGGTGTGTGCTGGGGGTGGGTTGGGGAACCTCTGTGCTCTCTGTTTCATAGCAGCGTGATCAGATGAATTCTCTTTTATTTGTGATGTTACATGTACGTCAGTGTGGCTGGCTTACAGCAGAGCAGTCCAAGGCCAGCGGGTAGCGTGGGTGGGATAACCACGTACAAGTGTGACTGTGGGACCCACAAGTGAGTCACTGTAGCTGAGACCCCATTTAGATGAATTCAGAAGGACTTTCTACAAGGCCAGTTGGCAGGATGCGTACATAAAGTAGCAAATACAATGCATAAAATGGCAAATAAACCCTGGAAACTTCTAGATCTGACATTTCTAAATGATCCAGCACTGACCCCTGGGTTTCCAAATCTGGGGAGTTAGAACCACGTTCCCACGGCAGTGCGCGGGGAAGGGAGGGATGGGAGTCAGGCTGGAAAAGGGGGGATGTAGTGGAGAGGACTTTCAGCATCCGAGCACCAGAGCCATGACTATTGAGCTTCGTTAGCATGCTGCAGGTTAGTACTCAGGATGAACTGGTCAGATTCCTTCCCAAAGAGCCCAGCTGGTCCAGTCCCTGTCCTTATGGCCTTGGGGCGGTTGCTCCTCAGACATGAGTGGGTGGGAACACTCATGGACCAAGGCAGGAGGTCTGGTGAGGCTCTTCAGTGGAAGGTACTTAAATTGGGGTGTCTTGGGGATGCGCTGAGAGGGGGAGTGGAAACCAGAGCACAGTAACTAATTCCTCAAGAGACTCGGCCAGCATTCGAGATGACATGCAATACATGGAGGACATGAGGGATGGGTTTGAATGGCCAAGGCTGGTGGTGAACGACGGGCAGTGAGGACAGTGACTCTGTGCTCAGTACCCCTCACTGACAGGGCTTGGGGCTGGTTACGCTGATCATTTCTATCCCTTTTTAGAAGGTTGGAATTACTTTCCATATTTTAAGGATGATGATGGAGGGCTTTAATGGCGTGGTGGATGTCGTAGCCCTGAGGTACTGCAGTGGAGATGAGGTGAGGTAGGTCTCAGCTTCCAGTGCTAATGTGGTGATAGGATGCCTCCTGGGCTTTTTAACTGAGAATTAAATGCGCTAATTAGGATTTGGGAGTGTAAACAAGGGGGTGCAGCTCCATAAGTTCGTTTGACCATTTGGTTACAGCTTGCCGCAGCTTCTTTTGACATGACTTGCTGCACACGGGGAGGATGTTTTTCTGGTGGGAAAGGAGTAAAAGGGAACCGTAGGGCAGATGTTCACCTGCTGTACGCGAGGGCAGAGCCTGTCTGCCATCCTGCGGCTGGGGAGCTCAGTGCTTAAAGCATGAAGGTGTGAGGGCTCTCCGGCAGCGGGGTTCTCTCCTTCTGAAACAGTTTTCTGGGTTTGTGAAATCCTGGATTTCAGGGCAGTCAGACCTGCCTTGTCATCTGGCAGATGATGGACTCCACACGTTAATTTTTACGGCGTGGGCACAGCTGCAGGTTGGGCACCTTATTCAGATCAAACTTTTAATTTTGTTGTAAAGCTTTCAAGCATCAGCGGTTCTACTGCTCCATCAACCCCTGCTGGTGATTAATTACTCTCGCTTAAAAATGATGTGCTTTATTTCCCATTAGACTTTGTCTGTCCTCAGTTTGTAGTTGTTGGATCTCACGGTCTCTGTCTGCCATGTTCTGTCTCTTTCTGGTATCGAGATTTCTCCTGAAGTTTCTACCGGATTTAAACAACCTGGTCTCAGCTTTAGCAAGAAGCTGGGAGGAAGAGGATGGAGAGAAGGCAGAAACGTCGCAGCGGTGGGATCCCATGGCTTTGTGCACGCGGTATTCTTCATTTAAAAGACATTTTTTAAGGGAGATGTGTAATAACACAAAGCACTGAGATTTTATCTTGTGTTTAGGATTTCTGTCATAGCTAATGGCAAAACTGTGAACGAGGGCAGCTTCTCTAATGATTGATGATTTTTTTCCTGCCTTCCGCTCTCTTCTGCGTGCTGTAGATGGTACATACTTTAAGGGGGTGAAAAATCCCTACTGATAAATTAAGATTTGTTTTGCAGCCTTCTCTCTGCAATTATAGCTAACTGCTTTGATCTTAGCTGAAGACCTTTATCCAATGACAGAATATAAATCTTCTCTACCCATGGTTTCATAGTTTAAAGAAATAAAGCCAGAAGCTGTCTGGGTAAGAGGAGAGAGTCCCCACCGGTACCCCTGTACCAGGCTGCCTGGGGAGGGCACAGCAGAGAGTACAAGTAGCCTCTGTCCTTTTAATTACTGCTGGAGAATCCACACATTACCTAAAATCACAGCTTGAAAAACCTAAACTGTTTAATCTTGCATAATACAATGTGATGTACAGACGAAGGCCTGTAAGTAAACCACTGTTCTACTCCAGAAAAGACCTTCATTGACTATTATGTGAATAATAAATCTTTCATTTTCTCTAAGAAACAGTAATTACAGAATCTTCAGCTGCAATGGGTATCTCCTGCTGACAATAAATGTCTGTCCTTCAGCACATCATCAGTATCTCTGTGATGGATGCTGGTGTGGACTACGCTATAGGGGTAATATAAAATACTGTCTGTAGTACGTACTGGCAGCCCTTTTTTTAAGCCTTGTGAGTACAGATTGGGACAGTGCTCTGTGTATCCAGGAACACGTCTTGTTTGTCACACTTTCTTTTTTTAACAGTTCCAAGATATTTTTGCTGTCTGGCTCTTGGTTACTAGCAAGGAGCTCCAAGGAGATAAGCTCCACTCTTGGGTAGGTAGGAAGCCGCCTCAGCAGTCGCAGCAGAGAGGGATGACCTCTTTCACTGCTTCACCAGCAAAATTGAAGCAGAAAACCAAGGGGATCAATGGGAGCCGTAATCCAGTTTTGCAGCGTGGAACTGGGTCGCGGGGAAGCGCGGGCAGCTTGCAGGCTTCGCTGCTGCCTGCTGCGGGGGGCCTGCCTGCGGGTTCAGCTCCTGTGCCCGGAGCCAGCTCAAGGTCATGTTCGACTGCCGTTCCCTTTCGACCCTGATGGACACCGACTGTCCTACAACAGGGATTGGTACGTGTAGCAGGAATCGTCTTCAATATACATCTTCATTAGGGTTAACATAGATGTTGCTGGAAGGCAAACGTGAAGTTTCTCTGGCATAGGACCTACAGCTGGAGGCTTCAGCTCTGCTGCTCAAGCCGTCCCTGGGGACGATGGCTCTGCCACATGTTGGCATGTGTTTGGGTGCTGGTTACGAGACATCTTGACTCTAGATATCGTGGACCTAGCAGGACAACTGAGAGTACCTGGAAGCAGCCAAGGGTTGGGGAATCAGCCCAAGGTGACTGTCTCCCTGTAGTAACATCCAAGAGCTGAACTTCCACATGCTCCATGGAAGGGCTTCTGCTACTGGGTGTCTGCAATTTAGCACACAATGTTGGATGGATTTTTTTTTTAATCACTCTTACTCATGCAGGCTGTGTCCTGGTGGCGAGCTGTGCTGGGCACTGGGGAGGATCCCCTCTCTCTCTCCTTGAGAGGCAGCAGTTCTCCCATGACACTGCTTGACGCTTCCAAAAGTTGTCTTCAGGGTTAGTTCCTGATAGAGACTGTTGTGACAAGCTGGTCTTGAGCAGAAATGGAAAAATAATTGGGACAAGGTCCGGATGAAAAAAGAAGTGTTGCCAAAACCTTGCAAAGTACAGGTTTTAAAAATACACTCCTTCACCACTAGGCTTCATCCCTGCTTCCAGAATATCCACATACACCAGGGGCTCTATGGCTTTAAAATTGGATTCTTCTTTTTGGAAGGAAAAATAAGAGAGTATTTCTGGACTCAGAATGCTTCTAATCTTTAAATCCTGAACGTACATACCTTTGAGATCAACATAAAACTGGAAAGGTTTTACAGAAAACTTCATCTCTCAAATACTCTACTTGGGAAGAGCTGTGCAGCAGCAAGCCCCTCTTGGATGCTCAGCCAGGTACCCTGAAGAACAGGGGCCTCTGTGGTGGGGTTGTTTTGGCTGGGCAGATGGGGCCAGCCTCGGTGACTGCTTGCCTGAGCTGGATTCTGGACTTAATGCTGAAAAAGGTAGAAGGATAACAGGATGGAGCTAGATGGAGTCTGCATTTTTTTTAATTCTTAGACTGGTTCTTGAGAAAATATTTCTTGAGAAAGATTGCAACCTTATTTAGATGGCTGCAGATCTGAATTCACCGACAGTTCTGAGATTCTGAGATTTTTTGGTTTTATTTCTTTTTCCCCTGGCTTAACATTTATAAGCCCACAGGAGTTTGGTAGCAGCAGAGAGGCTTGACTTCTCTTTTGGAGAAGGCTCAGGTAGATCTGATTTTCTTGTGGTCTCATTAATTTCAGAGCCTCTTTGAATCGCCGAGAATTCAGAGCGAATTGGGGTCAAGGTGTCAGGTTGTTGCCTGTTTTGGCTGTCGTGTCGCAGCACAGACTTTTTCCATGCAGGGTTCACGTGCTTGGGACTTGAAACCGTCTAGATAAACTTTGGGAGGTGTGTGTGCCTCCATCAGCGCTGCTGGGGGCTTTGGCCAAGTCTTACCTGTGGTTCTGTAACTTCTAAAAAGAGTGGGATTGGGCAAGCAGATGCTGTGCTTGGACCTTGGGATTTTCTCTCCTCTGTTGCCTCTCTTCCAGGCTGCTCTTAAACAACTGTGCAGGGGGCACACGATGAACACCATATTGGTTTGAAGAGAGCATCAAAACAGGCAAATAGGCAACTTTTGTTTTTAATAGTAGCTGCATTCCTTGCTTCCCTTTCCTTTTGTAGAGTTTTTCTGGTTTTTTTCTTTTTTTCCTTTTCTTTATTTATTTTTTATCTTGCCCTAACTGAAATTGCCCTAGTTACAGCTGTCAGATTCTGGCTTTGCGGTGGTCTGATTTGGCAGCCCTATTCCCTCTTAAAACTTGCAGACAAATGATGGCATTTAACTTGCAGCATCCTCTGGTTGCTCTAGACTGTCACAACAAGATTAGAGCAATTCACGTGAAAGTAGAAAACCCAACTGTCTTCTAGGAGGAAAGGTGTACAGAATATGAAGATGGAGCAGGTTTTGCTGGAGAGCCAGAGCTCCTCTAGTTGCGTGCCTGTGTTTAAGCCACGCCAAGCGAATGCTGCATCCTCCAGTGTTAGTGGTGGTTTCATGGTGTTCTGTGCCCATCCTCTGCTTGTCTTCTGGAGGTGGAGTCGACTGGGCACCATTTCATTGCTGCTGGTTTAAATCCCAGGTTGAGCCGTATTGTTCCTCGGAAATGAGCGGAAATAACTTGCTGAGATGAGTGCCTAAATAATTTACTCTTGGAGGAGCATTCTTTGTGCGCTTTCCAAAGCGATGATGAGGAAGGAAGTAGGATGCTTCTCCTACACAGCAGCACGTTGAAAAACATCTCCACTTCTTTTTAAGTGATGCGAACAAATTTTGCAGGCCATGTTAATGTTCTGCTACCTCGTGTCCAGTGACTGATGTGGTCCGTTTCATATTATTCAGTGTTTTTTTTCCTGTCTGGAGCAAAAACTGGCCTTGCCTTTGTGGCTGGTGACAGAGGAGCTCCTGGCATTTCCTGAGATGACTCATCTCTTGCCATGTTGATGCATTTGGGATGACTTTGGGCTCTGTGGTAGTTTGGTAATTAACTGGGTATCTTTCTGAAAGGGCTTTCAATAGTGACTCCTCATGACTTTTTTTTGCTGTTTAGGTCATTGAACTGCGGTATTGAGAAACTCATGTTTGTGGAAAAGGGAGCTTTTGGGTTTTCCTTGCTGCGGGATTAGTGAGATAATGCCCAGTGGGCTACAGCTTGAAAAGGGGCAGATATATGTGGTTAAAGCACTAAGATTGAAGAGCTGAACATTTCTGCCGCGCCATGTGTTTTTGCTATGATCTGGGCCGTTGACCTTTCTGTGCCTCCCTTGTCTCATTGGTACCATCAGCCCAACAGGAACACTGCTCATTCCATTATGTCTCTTGGGTAATTGATGCCAAAACCGCATTTTCTAGTCTGTCCTCCTGTCTCCCCAGGGAGTTGCTGAACGAGCTTGTCAGCCTTGCGAAGCTCTGGGTGGGTCCTTGGTGTAGTACGTAGGGTCTGGTTAAGGAAGGGGTCATGGGGGACCAAGTCCTCAGCTGCAGGAGGGCTCCACGGGCATCGGTCCCTGCAGATGTGCATCGGTCCCTGCAGATGTGCATCGGTGCAGAGCAGTCTGCCTGCAGCTGAAGAGGAGCTCCACAGCCTTCACAGGGGTGTCGGCAGCTCTGAGCACTGGCTCTGGGTGTGCATTTCAGTAGCATTTGGGGGAGATCACATCTCCCATGGAGAAGACCCAGTCCTGGACCCGTTTTTGCCTATGCAGATGGAAGGCTCGGGTCTAGCGAGCGAGGGTACTTATTCTTGGGAGGGAGCAGAGGCTGCTCTTGCTTCCGTGAATTTATAGCACATGCCTCGTCATGGGAGCAGGTTTTAAAACCTGGGCAGCGTGGCAGTCTGTTGTTTGGGAATACGCTTGGTTACGGAAGCAGCCTTGTGCTCTTCTGTGAGCCATCCTGTAAAGGAAAAGGTAGGTCTCTGTGATAAAACACCTTGATCCAGGTACTGGTGTTGCACTAATTACAATATGTAACACTCTGTTAGGGACCACATTACTCAGCCTAGCTGCGGCCCCACAGGGAGGGCGCAGGAGAGGATGAGCAGGTAATAGATGACTGCGGTAGGAGCAGAGTGAATTTATCTGGAGGTGATCTGTGAAGCACCCTTTAAAAAATACTGCTGTGGATAGAAAAGCTTCACGGCGGTTTTAAACAAAGTGGAGCCAGCGGGGTCAGAGCTGTCCCCATGCTCTCCGCAGTTTGTGGCATACGCAGGTCACCAGCCAGATCCTGCTGTGTTCGTACCTGTCTGCACCACAGGTTGCTTACTGTAAGAAAAACAGAGTCCTTTTTCATTGTGGCTTTGAGAGATGCTGTTTTTCTGACCGAATACCCATGACTTAGCCGTGATCTTCACAGAATGACTTTTGTACGGAAGGTTTGATGTCAACCTTGGCTGCGCCACTATAAAAAATGCTGTGATTTTTATGAAGGCTGGAGTTCATGGAAATAATATGAAAATTCTATTTATTGTTAATACATGAAAACCCACGCTGAAGATGAAAACTCATCTCACAAACTGCTCTTTAAATTATAGCCATGTGGTGTTCGAAACATTCTGCTCGACCCTTTTAATTAAAGACTAAACTCTACGAGGCAACTGCTTTGCATCCCTCCCCTCATCCCCCCTTTGCTTCCTTGGCTGTTTGCTTAAAACACTTTCCCTCTGTTGGGATGAACGACTGAATTGTGCTGCTCCTTCCTCTCCCAAATGTCCAGGGGCGGGTTATTTTCTGGAGAGAGCATACGCCGTAGTATGGGTTAGCTCTATAAGCAGCAGGACTGCTGGTCCCTTTTTCCATGTGAGTAGCAAAACCGAACGGGTACCATGCCCTGACCCACGGGTGGGTTCAGCCATGGCTAAGTAAGGTGTCACTCAAAACACATTTTTTATTACATGTCCTGCTGTCCTGCTTTTGCTGCCAAACTGGTTGCTTTTGGACCAGGAAGAACTGATGGTGACCTCAGGGAAGACCATCACAGCATTGTAGTGCTCCTGTTGTGCCAAAAGCATTCTCCTCTTTGGTGAGCATTGCTCTTTGTGGGGCTTTTTTCCTTCTCATCTGTAACTGTAGTGTTGTTAGTAGAGTCGTATGTTGTGGTGCCTGTCCAAGTGCTGCCAGCATTGCTGCAGGCAGCGGGGTCCTTGCTGCCGGCGCTTGGAAAGCAATCAAAGGCTTTGATGTGTCAGGTCAGCTGAGCTCAGCGTAGCGTGAGGGTTCATTTGTGCCACCTAAATAAACAGTGTTTCAACCAGTCAGCTTTGCTTTTCCGGCCCGCTTTGAGAACAGCTAGGAATGGGGTCTCTGAGAACAAAAAGGCAGCAGTGATGTGAAGAGATGAACGAGTGACTTCTCTAATAGACAAGTGACCATCACGTTGCTGGTGCCCATGCCCTGTGCAAGTGGCAAAGCCCTGTCTGTGGTGTTTTCTTGTCCTTCTTAATCCCTTAATACCTGTTTTCTTCTTAATACCTTGGGAATGAGTGGCATCAGTCTCAGGATCAAGGTTCAGACAAGAACCTCCTAAAAGACTGAGACCATTTTCTCTTCTGAGCACTGCGCATGTACACTGACCGCTGCAGGAGTCAGGGAGCAAACTACTATAATGAAAAAAATCCCGCTCATAAACCACTGTGTTCTCGCACACTGTTATGGGAGAATCCCAGAGCATGTTCAGTTGTGTGTTTGCAAGAAATAGATGGGGAGAAGGGACCGTAAGTGGGACGGGTGCTCTTATATCACACCGAAGGAGAGAGCAATCTCGTACTTGCTGTTCAGAGAAGCGGGATGCCCCTATATTACAGCAGCAAATTGAAAAGTCATGGGGTAGATTAGGCTTACTAGTCTGGAGAATGCCTTCTGGAATTCAGATACAGTCGTGCAGATAATAGAGCATTAAAATTTGATAGCTCTTGGTTTTATTGAAAGTCTGAGTTTACAGCTAGTTACCGGAGCACGCTGGTGACCTGGTGAAGGTGGTAGAGGCTGGTAGAGCGTCCACCAGCATCTCTGCGCTTCACAGAGCAGTGCCGTGCACTTGTGTGTGCTGGTGCTGCCCAAGGCTGTGCTGGTGCGGACGGAGCAGCTTGGGGTGGAACTGCTGTTGCCTTTTGGCTGGAGGTCTCCATCCTTGAGCAAAGAGGGCTGACTTCTTAAAGAAGATACTGATGGTAAAATCCCAACCACTTTTTGAGTTTTGACCCTAATTCATCATGTTGTGCATCACGCAGGGCGCTTCTTTCTTCTCATGTGGCTGAACCTCTCAGCTTTGCTTGGCATCCTCGTCACTTGTGTGTTGGGGCTGTTTGACACAGCCTTTGACCTGGAGATGCTGTGAGGGGCTTTCTGAGGCGTAGCATCCAACCATGAGGGCCAGGATCACACTTGAGGAGAACCTTGCCCCTGGCTGAGGGGACTTCGCGGGCCATCGTACCATTGGAAGGATGGTCTTGTTGGTGCTCAGTGCTTTTCTTTTGTAGACCAATTCAAAACGAAGAGCAACACACATTGCTTTAACCAAGTCTCTGCTGATGATACAAGGTCCTCTTCATGGTGGTGTGGCATGTAGAAGCCTTTGGGATGTAGCTGTGGATCAATAATTCTGTTGCATTTGGCTTTTTGCAACCCCCATTCAAAGGTATCATCCCCACTCCAAAAGACTTCAAAAAAAAGAAAAATAAAATCTGTAATGCCCCCTGAGGGGACAGCGTGTGGAGGTGTTTTTGTCTCTGACAGCAGCTGAGCTGACTAGCTGGAGTTGGGAGAGAGCCTTGCTCTCTCCCGTGGGTCTGCTCTCGCATCTGGGTGGTCATGGTCCACGGTGGCCCTGCCTTGCATGGGGGTTGGACCAGGTGGAGGTCCCTTCCAACCTGTACCCTTTAAAAAAAGAAAAAAGTGAGGACAGCAGTTTTGTCTGTGAACTCAGCAGTTTTGAGTAACTCCAGGTGAGCAGAGAGAGTCCTGTTGTAACTCTGCTGCTTTCTCACCATCCCCACATCTGAGGTGGGTTACCAGATGACCTCCCCACCAGCAGGCCCAGGGAGGGTGAAGCGGACGGCCAGGTGAACGTCCCATTCCTGCACCACCGGTACCGCAGGATGTGGTGCGCGTTCCCCTATCCATCCCTTCACCTGCGGACAGTGGCCAACCACCGGGAAGCAAAGGGAGGATCTCCGTGCCATGCCGAGCACCGTGACCTTCTGCTGGCAGCGCCGGCCGGCCACCAGCCCCGGCTCAAGCCGCTGGTGTTTCCCAGGCAGGGCAGGAGGCGGGAGCAGAAGAGCTGACCGGGCACACCACGTGCCTGCGCTCAGCACAGATCATCCCGACCGCTCGCTTTGGAGGGCTTATTATTTTTAGACGAAGCAGGAGATGGGAATGTGCTGAGCCGGCTCCTAAGACCTGCCAAAAAAAGAACATCTTTCAGGACTTATTTTAACTTCCAGCCCTGTCTCGACGCAAGAGTGATCTACCTGGAATTGATAAGTGGTATCATGTAGGGTCAATAAGGCTTTTGTAAAACATCCGTAAGGTGTGAGACATATTTCAGAAGTAGTAGAGGCATTCTGTCAGGGCAAACATCAGGCTTAAAAAATAAAGCAGGCATTTTACAGCCAGAAAAATCTAAGTAGTAGATTTTTAGTACTTAGTACTAGGCAAGTACTAAGGGACTTCTCATCATTTAGGGACAAATTACGGCAGCTGTATTTGCATTGGGGTTATTGGTGGTTAGCGCGTGGCTGGAAGGCGCACAGCCCTCCGAATGAGAAGAGCAGTGGGGAAAGCCAGAGTCCTGGTGCAAAGATGGGCAGAGCTGCTGGCTCTTATCTTAGTGGAGTTAGGTTTGTTTTTTTTTCATCTGTATTTCCCGCAGTTTCATCAGTTAAACTCATGAGTTGTTTCATGAGTTGTTTGGCGATGCTCTTCAGCTTTCTGAGACCAAACCACTTTTATGCAAATGAGAAGTTTGTTTTCCATGGAGAGGCTTGACTCTGTTTTCACGGAGTTTCTAGGAAGGGAGGGTGGGGAGTGAGTGTGTGCAGCCGAAACCCAGAGCCCGTCGGTGCCCCCCGGGTGGGCCATGTCCCAGGGAGGGTGGGCATCTGGCCCCTGGCTCCCCGCAGCGCCCTGCCCGTGCCTCCAGAGTGAAATACGCAGAATATTTTTAATGAAATGTTCCAGGGTTTAAATGTTTTGGGGATGGTTTGAAGCGGTCCCCGGTACCGCTGAGCGGTGGGAGCTCAGGGTGGCGTGTGGGCGGTGGGTGTTTGCTGCCTGCCCCGCCACGTGCCGCAGCCCAGCAGCAACTGCAGAGCTGTCCGTGTGATGCGAGGAATGCCAGGCTTCCCCGGCGAGCAGGGCTGGGCATGACGTGCACCTTCAAATATGCTCTTTTATTCTTGGCCCTTGCAACCAGAAGATAAACTCCTGACTTATAGGGTAAAGACAAAGACCAGAAGCACAGCCTGGAGTTATCTTGCGTGACATGATTGCTGTGATGAAGTGCCTTGCCAAGGATGTTACCATAGCGTTTTAGTCTTATATTATATTACGTCCATATTATAAGGACAGCAGTAGAGGGTTGCGGAGGGATACGGCATTTTTGTATTGCTCAGTGAGCTTAATAGGGATAACTCATCTTTTTCCCAGACTGATAAGTTGTATTAAAAGTTTTCAAGACCTGTAAAATTAGGAGTAAATTAAAAAAAGTCTGGAACAGAGGTATCTTTTCTGTGTAATCTTTTTGTGTACTTAATAAGCAAAATATTTGGAAGTAGTGTTTGTTGTAGCCATGATGAACCAGGGACAGAAGAAAAGCCACGTTTGTAGAGAGCGGTAATGTCTTTTATTAGAACAGCCAGCAGAGCTGGAGAAGCTGCCTGAGCCCTAGGGCATGCTCAGTCCTTTCCTCAGTCTGGAAAAAGACGAAGTAAATATTTTAAGCAGACTGCTGACCGCGTTAGGATCTAAATCGGTGTCGCAGGTCGGTGGATTCAGTTAGAGTGGGAAAGGTTGGTCCATCTCCGCGTAGGATGGATGGGGTTTATCTACCTCCATGAGGAGATCTGGGATCTTTGGATCGATGGCTGATGTGAAACCCGCCGAGATGAACTGGAAGGCGGTGGTGGTCACTTGGGTTTGGGGATGAAGCGCGGGCAGCCTTATTTATGTCCCCGTCCGGCTGCTCCCTCAGCTTGCAGGTGTCCCTGGAAGGGGGAGAGCTGGCTCAGCAAGCTTAGCTTTCTCCTTGGCTATCAGTGCTTCACTTCCATGAGTAAATGTTTTCTGCCAGAAAAATGTTCCCAGCTATATTTTTTTTTTTTTTCCCCACTGGCTTTATGGAAACACTGTGCCTTTCTTCTCCTGGCATCCCAGCTGGTGCCTGCCCTTCCTGTGCATACCAAGTCCTCCCTTCGTCGCTGATAGGGGCTGCTCAAAGCTCTTGGTCAAAACTGGTTTGCATTAGGGGGAGGAAAAAAACCCCAAACCACTTTTATGCAAATGAGAAGTTTGTTTTCCATGGAGAGGCTTGACTCTGTTTTCACGGAGTTTCTAGGAAGGGAGGGTGGGGAGTGAGTGTGTGCAGCCGAAACCCAGAGCCCGTCGGTGCCCCCCGGGTGGGCCATGTCCCAGGGAGGGTGGGCACCTGGCCCCTGGCTCCCCGCAGCGCCCTGCCCATGCCTCCAGAGTGAAATACTCAGAATATTTTTAGTGAAATGTTCCAGGATTTAAATGTTTTGGGGAAATGAATCTGCAGGAAAGTTTTGTTTGGAGGGTTTTTTTTTTTTTTGGCTAATGTTTTGGGGTTTGTTTTTTTTTTTTTTTTTTAAACCATCTTTACTTGGTGCCAGCCTGGAATTGAGCATGAAAGCGATGATATGCTTTTTAGCTGAATTTCATAAAGAAATGAAGCTGCTGCAACTCACAGGGCTGTCAGTCAGACTCCTCCTCCGTCTGCAAGTCACGGAGATTTCCAGCCTCCCGGCTGATCCCAGCCGGATTTGACAAAAGAGTAGAGGTCTCCGAGACAAGCAGTTCCAACAGATTCCCCAAGGACAGGTAATCAGAATAAACGAAAGGCCCTCCATGCTGCTGAGGGAACAGCTGCAAATACTAAATTCAATTAGGTTATTGGACATCAAAGAATTTATATTTATGAGTGGCAGAAAATAGTTTTCATAAACTGTGATGCTTGTTTCTCTTTACCTTTTAACGAACAGAATCGCTCGTATATAAGAGATGTGTAAAGGACCCTGTGTGCAGCACTTATTTAACAGCTTGTAGTGAGCCTTGATGGGAAAGTGACCTAGTTCAAGTCCCTGGAGGCTACTGCAATAAAAATGATTATGAATAAAAATATTCTTATCACCATATGGCAGTTTCAGGCATTGCACACATACATAGTCTGCGACCGGTTTGTCCAGAAATGGTGAGCTTTCTCTTAAATAAATCTGTCTAGCAAAGGCAGAAGAGGAGGGGTTGCCATTATTAGTATTCTTCTCCGTGAATCGGCTGCAAAATCCTCAGTTGCTGGGAAGGGGAGGATGGGTTTTGTTCTGCAGGCTGCCCTGGATAATGTGCTTTGGGGATCTGAAATCCTCCGATGGAACAGAATCCGTTTTGCAGGTGCAGAGCACTTTACTTTTTCCTTATAAGCCCAAGCAGAGATTTAATTGCTGCTCTTCACAAGTGCAAAACAAGAGAATGTAATAATTAGAGCTGTCAGGGTGTCCTTTCTTTTACGCTGATGCTGACATTAGCTGGTTTAAAGCCTATTTTTAACCTCTGCAGCATTGAAGACTTCCTGTGTATTTTCAGTCTGGCTTTATTTGTTTCAAACTTTGTAAATTTTAAGTAACCTAAGCCACAGGAGGTGGGAAGAAAGAGGAAGAACTGGATGAAAATAGGAAGGAAGGAGGAAAAATTAACCAAACTAAATGAAAAATTATGTCGGTAAATTCTGTCCACCTTACAGTGAGTTCTTTTTATGAGCCT